>NC_134526.1:24507142-24875475 GCF_027942865.1 Odontesthes bonariensis | reverse complement strand
GTGTTGAACACGCACTACCTGGCCCCGCGGCGCGTGCTGCTCACAGGCACCCCGCTGCAGAACAAGCTCCCCGAGCTCTGGGCCCTGCTCAACTTCCTGCTGCCCACCATTTTCAAGAGCTGCAGCACCTTCGAGCAGTGGTTCAACGCCCCTTTCGCCATGACAGGAGAAAAGGTGAGTTGGGGATGTTAGCCGAGAACGGTCCGAGAGACGCCAAGTCGGATCGACTTAGAAAGAAGTACCTGAAACATTCCTTTCTTTTTTTTTTTTTCCCTTAAGGTTGACCTGAATGAAGAAGAGACCATCCTGATCATTCGACGTTTACACAAAGTGCTCCGACCGTTCTTGCTGCGCAGACTGAAAAAGGAGGTGGAGGCCCAGCTGCCGGAGAAGGTCAGGAATGCTTTCGAATATTTGTACTTGCTTGGTAATTGTTCCCCACGAGAATAAGTTGTTCGTGGGTTTTTTTTGTGCCAGCGTAGATTTTCACACTCTAAATCAGCTTTTACCAAATTACACCGTGTAGTAGCAGCCGACTCATTTCCTCTGAAGCATATTTTATTTTCTTTAATCCAAAAAACTGATTTTACTGGGCGGCACTCCTGAGCTCTTCCCTTACCGTTTTCCTCCAGGTGGAGTACGTGATCAAGTGCGACATGTCCGCATTACAGCGGGTTCTGTACCGACACATGCAGGCCAAGGGAGTCCTGCTCACAGATGGCTCAGAGAAGGACAAGAAGGTAGGACCATGGTGGTGTTTTTTTTTTTTTTTTTTATAATAGCAGTGAAATTCAGGTTCGTGAATATTACTTTAAGAAGTCCACTGTGGTTTTTTGTTTATTTTATTTTAAATTGTCTAGGGTAAAGGTGGCACAAAGACCCTGATGAACACCATCATGCAACTGAGGAAGATCTGCAACCACCCCTACATGTTTCAGCACATCGAGGTATGAAACGCCACACGAACGATGGTGTCGGTTTTCTTCCTTTTTCTTTTCTCAGACGCATTGAACACGCACAAAAGAAGAAGAAATGAACGTGGTCGTTTTAATCTCGTTCACAGGAGTCCTTCTCTGAGCATCTCGGTCATTCTGGCGGTATCGTGACAGGGTGTGTAACACTTTAAACCGCGCCGCTTCTCTGTGAATGTTTTCCTGCGGATGTGTTGTCGCATTATTCTTCCTCACGCTCGTCCCTTTTCTCTGCTCAGCGCTGACCTGTACCGTGCCTCCGGAAAGTTTGAGCTGCTGGACCGCATCCTGCCCAAGCTGAGGGCCACCAACCACAAAGTGCTGCTTTTCTGTCAAATGACCTCACTCATGACCATCATGGAGGACTACTTTGCATACCGCAGTTTCAAGTATCTGCGTCTGGATGGTGAGACACTTCTGAGCAGGGCCGGCTTTTGCTTGTTGGGCATTGGTTGTAAAAAAATATATATTTTTTTTTTTTCAAATGACACCATAGTTTTTGCAAATTGATTCAATGGTAATTTGTAGATTACCAACTTGCCGTACAATTTAAATGCACTTGCACCGCTTATGTTGTCGCCTGAGTGTGTAGAAGAGCCAGAACCGACAAGTAAAAAAAAAAAAAAAAAAATGTTGTAAAAAATTTCAGGAACCACCAAAGCTGAGGACCGTGGCATGCTGCTGAAGACATTTAATGATCCGGCCTGCGATTACTTTGTGTTCCTGCTCAGCACCAGGGCAGGAGGTCTGGGCCTGAACCTACAGTCCGCTGATACCGTCATCATCTTTGACAGCGACTGGAACCCTCATCAGGTAGATAAGTTGGATAAGATAACCACCTCATAGTCAAAGATGGCTCCAGTGCGACACTGGCCTTTGTTTACATGCACCTTCATGCCCAAATTCTCATCCCTTCCTGCTCTTTCATCAGATCAGTGCTGGCACTAAATGGTCACAGTGTTCCACCTAAACGCATCGTTTTTTCCCTCTTACAGGACTTGCAGGCTCAGGACAGAGCTCACCGTATCGGTCAGCAAAACGAGGTCCGCGTGCTCCGCCTGTGCACCGTCAACAGTGTGGAGGAAAAGATCCTGGCAGCGGCCAAGTACAAGCTGAACGTGGACCAGAAAGTCATCCAGGCTGGCATGTTTGACCAGAAGTCCTCGGGCTATGAGCGCCGGGCCTTCTTACAGGCCATTCTGGAGCATGAGGAACAGGACGAGGTCGGGGCTCGAGGTGGCTGCCGCTCTAGGGGGGCGTGGGTGGGTGTGATCTGAACCCGTTCTCGCATCGCCCACCCACCCACATCTGCCTGTGCGCTGCTTCACCTCTTCATTCTCTTTTTTTTTTTTTTTTTTTTTTTCTTCTTATTTTTTGTTTTCCCCCTTCTCTCCCCGTGTTTCTTTATTTCCCTCTTTCCTCAGGATTTCACCAATCCGAGCTTCTCCTTTTCTCCCTGATGTATTTCTGCTTCTGTACAAACCTTTAATGGTTAATATGATACTTTATCTTTCACAATATGCAACGCTTCTTCCTTTCTGCAGTTGACTTTTCTACTGATTTGACATACATATAGCAGGGATCACTTCTCAGAGAATACTTTTTTCCCCAATATGCAAGTGAATAACATTAGTTCGGAGGCTTTGCTCTGAGGTGCCACATATATTAGCTGTCGGCTTTCTTTTATTTAACCTCTTTTATTGGTTTGCAGGAGGAAGATGAAGTTCCTGATGATGAGACTGTCAATCAGATGATTGCCAGAAGTGAAGAGGAGTTTGAACAGTTCATGGTTGGACCCATTTCTATATCAGCTATACTGATAATATACCTAATGATTTTAGGGTCTGATTCTAAATCTCGCTTTTTGTTCCAGCGCATGGATCTCGACCGACGCCGCGAGGATGCCCGCAACCCTAAGAGGAAACCTCGCCTGATGGAGGAGGACGATATGCCAAGCTGGATTTTGAAAGACGACGCTGAGGTCGAGAGGCTGACCTGCGAAGAAGAAGAGGAGAAGATGTTCGGCCGGGGGTCCCGCCAGAGGAAGGAGGTGGACTACAGCGACTCGCTCACTGAGAAACAGTGGCTCAAGGTGGGATGAGTTTAGAGCGCTGAAAACCTTATGGAAGTGTGACCTTGTCGAATGGCTTCTTGATGAGCTTCCGATTTATTCGTCTCCTCGCCACAGGCCATAGAAGAAGGTAACCTGGAGGACATAGAGGAGGAGGTTCGTCACAAAAAGACCACCAGAAAACGAAAGCGAGACCGTGACCACGACGGCGGGCCGGCCACACCCAGCTCCAGCAGCGGCCGCGGACGGGACAAGGACGAGGAGGTGAAGAAAGCTAAGAAACGTGGCCGCCCGCCGGCTGAGAAGCTCTCTCCCAATCCTCCATCGCTTACTAAGAAGATGAAGAAGACCGTGGACGCTGTCATTAAATATAAGGATGGGTGAGATAACCAACCGTTCTGTCAGCAGAATGTCCAGTAAATATATACTTAAATGTGTTTGTGATGTTAGGAAAAAGGAAATGGGTGTTTAAATAAGCTGTAAGTGTACCTGTACAAAAGTATAACCTTTGAGTGGTTGTGAGCAGTAATTCTTCAGGCTTTCTGGAGGTCTTTCAATGTTTTTCTTTGGACATCGGCTAAGTTTCTTTTTTTTTTTTTTTTTTTTTTTTTAGTTTAAAAAAAAAATAATAATAATAACAATTTTAATTTTTTCATTCCAGTTTTTGTATCTGGCCTTTCCAGAGACTTAGAATATTTAGAACATATTAGCAGTAACTAAAAGTGATGTCCTTAAGAAAGAGGGGGAAAAAATCAGCAAAGAACTGACACAGGACCTGAGAGATGCATCTGGACCTTTAGCTGATCCATCTACTGTTCACTGAGGCCTCATCAGAAATGGTCTCCATGGAAGGGTGGCTGTCAAGAAGCCGTTCTTAAAGAAGGGAAACAGGGATAAAAGGCTGAGGGATGCCAAATGACACAAGAAGTGGACTGAAAATCAGTGGCAACAGGACTTATGGAGGGATGAATCCTGCCCAGAGGCCGGAGCTCAGCATTACTGAAGCAGTGTGGGATCATCTTGACTGAACGGAACAAAAGGCGGCCAACATCCAAAAATTTTGCTGCACCCATTTCCTGTTTTCCTTGTAATTTATAAAGAAATGATAGGTGGCTTAAGACTAGTGTTCTAAAACCACAACTTCGTCTTTTCAGAAATGGCAGACAGCTGAGCGAGGTCTTCATCCAGCTGCCCTCTCGCAAGGAGCTGCCAGAGTACTATGAGCTCATCCGCAAGCCAGTGGACTTCAGAAAGATTAAGGTAGGAGAAACGGTAACCTGATCTTTGTTTTCCTGCCCTTTGATTACGGTCCACATGTGTGACTCCTCACTGATTCCATCAGGAGAGGATCCGTAGCCACAAGTATCGCAGCCTCAACGACCTGGAGAAGGATGTGATGCTGCTATGTCAGAACGCCCAGACTTTCAATTTGGAGGGTTCTCTGGTGGGTCCCGCAGACCTTAAATTTCTTAAAAACTTAAATTGCTTCTTTCTTCTTTTTTTTTCTTTTTCACACAATTTCAAATTTTGTGTCAACCTTTCAGATCTACGAGGACTCTATCGTGCTTCAGTCGGTCTTCACCAGTGTGAGGCAGAAGATCGAGAAGGAGGACGAAAGCGAGGGTGAGGAGAGCGAAGAGGAGGAGGAGGAGTTGGACGAAGGCTCGGAGTCTGAATGTAAGTATCAGAAACGTACCGAAGCCTAACAGTGCGAGCGTGAATGGCCAGCGTGACCTCACGCTGTTTGTGATCTCTGGGCTTCCCATCAGCTCGTTCAGTAAAGGTGAAGATTAAACTGAGCCGGAAAGAGAAAGGGGATCGAGGAGGTAAAAGCCAGCGGCGGAGGGGCCGCGGCTCCCGGGCCAAACCTGTGGTCAGCGACGATGACAGCGAGGAAGAACAGGAAGAGGTGAGAGAAGAAAACGGACTTTGGCAGCACTTGGACGAATTGCAGACTTTTCACTATTCATTTTATTTTTGGAAAAGAGGTGTTTAAAGTAAATCTGCTTCCTGTTTGTGTCGCAGGAACGTTCGGCCAGTGGCAGCGATGACGACTGAAGTGAACAACTTCTAACTGGACCAACAGCCCACTGAGCCCTGGATTGGACTTGATATATTTTACTT
Organism: Odontesthes bonariensis; assembly: GCF_027942865.1. NCBI lineage: Eukaryota > Metazoa > Chordata > Actinopteri > Atheriniformes > Atherinopsidae > Odontesthes > Odontesthes bonariensis. Next base: position 24,870,309 of record NC_134526.1, on the reverse strand, counting down.
AGATACAGCAGGGAGACAGTCAGTGGAAAGGCCTAGTTTTACCTAGATGAGCTGATTTTTAGTGAGACGGTTGTCTTGTCATTAAAGTATACTATTAATGAAAAAAAAAAAAAAAAAAGAAAGCTATGAACCATCCACTTCATATTTAAAACATTTCCCAGTATGAGTAGTAGTGTGTCTCTTTACCTTTTTTTTTGTTTGTTTTTCTCCTCCAAGTGGAACATTGACAGAGCCTGAATTATTATAGACTGATCGTGGGCCATCAAAACAGCTTTTTTTTTTTTTTTTTTTTTTTTTTTTTAAAAAGTCATATTAAATTTGTTGTCTTATACTTTGAGACAAAGTGTACATGAACCAGGAGTCACTGCATTCCTTGAAACTCCTTTTGAATGCATGTCGTGCGTGTCTGTGAAAATGCACCTGGATGTGTCTTCACTATTAACTCTGTGTTTAATTTAAGACTACAAGCGGGATCACGGTACATCCCACCCTGCAGCCCCTCCCTCTCAGGTCACATATGTAAAGGGGAGGGAGGGATAGGACCATTTTCTCGTGTCGGTGTCACTGGATTCCAAAAAAGTACAATAAAGGCATCTCATGATTAATTTTGCCGTCTTGTGTTTTTGGTGCAGAATGGCACTTTTAAGTGCTGCAGATTAGTGAAACCAGCACATCCTGTCAACTCAGGAAAACGATACTAAAGCTAACTGAACAACCAGTTAATTTTTATACACGGCTACATACAGCTAGCTGAAAGCAACTGCAGAGAGCACGCTGCGTAGCTCACTGAACTCTATGCTGAGCGTAGCAGTGTCACCACTGTTTCCTGACTGCTTTTCGACATCCCTCTTAAAAAAATAAAGAATATCTGCTAATTGAGATTGATGGAAAAAGTGTTTGTGGGTCAGAATGGCTTACATCTACTTTGTACAAATGAAGTCGATTTGATTTCTCATCAATTTGAGACCAAAAACTGGATTTGATTTAATTGGCACCATTGAATTTGTCACAATTCATACATTTTGAGGTACGATCCTTCAAATATGTCCAGATTATTTAGGTGCCCACCACTCCAGGTTGGCATTTGTCTCTATGAGTGTGTGACCGTGAGCATGGGCATGTCCATGCATGTGTGTGTGTCAACAGGTGCCAACCTGGATGGGTTAAAAGCTGAGGACAAATTTTGTGTGTATGCATGACAAATAAAGCTGATCTTAATCTTAATATAACCTGTACTTGCTGTATCTGTACACTAGATGGCCTGCTGAGAACACGTTACTGCTGTGTTGACATCCAACCTTTCCTCAACAGGTGTTCTGTTATTGAGATAAATGTTTATAAATGGTGACAATTGTAACAAATAAGTCTTTAGTTTATTTAAGCAAGGATTCGCAATTTCAACACAATCGCCCACTAATCCTTGATATCCTTTCAAAACAAAATTCAGTGTATTCACAGATAGCCCATTGACTTAAAATTGGTTGGATAATACAGTTAAGGATGGGTACGTCAGCCCCGGTACAGCCATGGTTGGATAATACGCAGCTGCCCGAAGGAATTCAATGCGGCGATCATCACAGAGCCAAATAAGTCGGAGCAGCTACACACACGCACACACACTTTCTGCTGTTTAGCCGACCACAATGCTGATAAAGTTCCAAGCGTTGTGCTTAAAGCAGAAATTCTTGCTTCTAGTCTTGGAGAGAAAAAGGGGACATTCTCTGCATAGTTTTAGATCTGTAATCTAATACAAATGGACAGAAGCCAAGTTTGTGTTGTTGTTTTTTTTCTCATAAAACTCTGTGACACTTTAGCTCAGCTTTTCATTTACTAGCGTTTGAGCATTACAGGGCAGGAGCACGACCCAATGGGTTTAACTAATAAACTGATGGAGGTGTTTCCAAAGCGGCGTGACGGAAGAGGCTTTGAACTTCTGAAAATTACAGGATCTACTCGCAGTCGAAATCTTGCTTTGCTTCAGTGTCCCAGCTCTGGATATACCCTCGCCTAATGATTGGACAGGCTACAGTCTACATAAGTCCACTTCAGCAGGACCTGCTCCTAGATTGTGTAATTACATTCATACAAAGAGAAACCATACATGTGATCACATCTCACGTGTGATGCAAGTGCGACAAGAATGTTTATTTTCTTACTTTTCATTTTGTGCTTTGTAGGAGAATTCATGACTGAAGGTCTTAACCAGTTCAGCTGATTGAATGAAACAAGTCAGCTGTGTTGCTGCAGGGTTGAAACAAAAACCTGCAGCCACACCGGCCCTTTCACGGTTCAGTTTGACACCCCTGCTCTACACCCTCTTCACCCACGACTGTGTCGCCTCCCACAAGGACAACATCGTCCTGAAGTTCGCGGATGACACCACAGTGATAGGACGTATCATCAGCAGGGATGAAGCGGCCTACAGGAGGGAGGTTTGCAAAGCTGGTGTGAGGACAACAACCTCACCCTCAACACGGACAAGACGAAGGAAATGATGGTGGACATGAGGAAGGAGAGGAAACCTCATCAGCCAAGAAGTGTGAAATGCAGGACCACCAAGCTCAAGAACTCTTTTTTTCCCCCGCTGCCATCAGACTCCATAACAGCTAATAAATTGTGAACTACAACATGTCTACATTAGCACTACCAGCATTCTGTTTATTTGTATTTGTATATAGTATTTTTACAACTTTGACTGGCATTCTTGCAGACAGCAAAGCAAGTTTTTAAAATGATTTTTTGGGGCTTTTGTGCCTTTAATGGACAGGATAGTCGAAGAGAGACAGGAAGCAGGGACAGAGAGAGGGGGAATGACATGCAGCAAAGGGTCTTCTAATGCGGGACTCGAACCAGGGCCAGCTGCAGCGAGGACTGTAGCCTCTGTACATGGGGTGCCTGCTTAACCCACTATGCCACCAACCACCAAGCAAGTTTTTCATTGTACAAGGAAACGTGTTTCACATGACAATAAAACTTTGAACTTGAACTTGCTAATTCGCTGTGTTTTTGTCTATAATAGTTCAATTTGTTGTCGTTAACTAGATCGAAGACTTGCTAAAGATCCAGCTCAAAGTTTTCGAGCAGAAGTTGCTCCACGAGAACACTTGTACTGAAGATGGATGTGAGGGATTCAGAGGACTTCTCTCATCCTACAGACATGAACAGCAGTGGGCATGCCCACTTCATTGCACTCTTGGATGTTAGTAATGTAAATTACAAAGATAAGTACATCTCAAATATTACTATTCCAATGTTTTTAGTGTTTTGCCATTATGTGTTACTGCAATCTTCTTTTACGGTGTTTTGTTGAAAAGTAGTCTGAACTGGTTAACAAATGAGTTCATTTTTTTCAGCCTTGGAATTCACAACCTTGATGCAGTGAAACGCCAGTTTTTAAAAAATATATATAGTCTACTTGACTCTAAAAAATGCTTCTGCTGCTTCTGTGTCCTCAATTAAATCAGCGACCTTTTTTCATGTACTATTGTGTACATTTCTTTCCAGGTGATGCTGCATTTGGAGAGGGAGCGATGCGGTACTTTCGGACAACCATCATTTCCCAACTGCAATATGGATTTAGCTTAAATTTGAGTAATGTCATGTCATTATTCTCTAAGTTATGTTGGAATATATTTGTGAAATTTAGTGCATGACTTAATTCCATGTTCCACATCTTTTTGCATGATGGCGCCCAAGTCAAAGGAATAGTCCTGCTGTTATTCATGTGCTACTCAATGGAGACCCTGAAATAGCAACATTTGTGATAGAAGACAGCCCAGATCTGCACATTAGGAGCATTATAAAAACTATATGGAACAGAAAGAAATCATTGCTTTTTTTGTCCTTTGGAAATTTGAACAACTTCAAATATTTCAATTCTAGCTTGAACAAGAGGAGCTTTCCCAAGAACAAAAGGATGCCATCTCTGAACTTTGTTTGTCGTGGGACCTACAGTAACTAAAACAAATCAGAGATGGCTCCATAACAAAAAATTGTTTGACATCGTTCACCCTGTTTTATGGGTGTTCATTTGCCTTTTGAAAATTGAATCAGTGAAAATAACACCTCTGAGACGGGTGATTGGTGACATTTTTACAGTTGAATAGTTTTTCTTGAGTAACTAAAGCCTGCGGTGTCTTCAGTTTGGATAAGAAACTTCTTTTATACACGTTTTTCCTGGCATGACCCCCGAAGACAACAGGAGGGTTTATACATTCTTATATATGTGTGAATGTGTGATCTGTGGCAGCTCAAGGCTCACATACTGTGTTCATCCATGTCATCCGCCCTGCTTACACCCAAATCCATTCTAATCTGTGGACATTTCAACCAGAATTTCCTCTGTGCGGCATTTACAATCCTCAATAAGTTGGCCACATTAGTTGATGGCATAAATTGATGTCAGTGGCTGTTCTTTAACTGGCGTTTCCTGATTGTGTTGCACTGGCTTTGTCCTGAAACTGACAATATTGATTTATATGTAAGCGAAAAGTCATTGTTTTAAAAATTATTTTACAGAAAATTATTTTTTTTAAGTGAGGAGTTCTAATAACAGTTTGACATCTATATGATATAATTTGTTTCTTATTATGGATAAGCTTTTTTCTATAATGCACATTTAATTGCTTCCCTGGCATTAAAGGGATAATAAATGACCAAAACAACTGGAATTGCTCAAATGATTATTTTCAACTTTTGGTATAGGCCCAAAATTCCTCAGTTGGTGCAGCCCTATTTTTTTATTCAGTTCCGTTTTATCAATAGCTCATACCATACCCGAAGATTGTAATATCTGATATACATTCCTTTTTCAGATTTTACTTTTGTTTTTAGCTCCCAGGCGAATAATTTCATCACCAACCCCACTCCTCAGAGTTTACTTGACCCTGATCACATCCTCCTGTTCTTCATCTCAGGACATATGCTCCCACACCTGAACAAACACTGGAGGGTTGTATCTGCTGTGTATCTCATGCCTGATGTTGGGTTTTCGGAGGAACTCTCGCCCCAGCATGATTCTCCCAGCAGACTCATTTGCCTGCTTGAGTGAATGTTTCTTATACGCACGGTCACCGCTTACATCAGGAAGCCTTCATTGACAAATGCAACCCCCGGAAATATTCTCTTTTTAGATCTTAAAGTTTGTTGCAGGATAACTTTTGGTCTTAACTTGGAATAAATCTACACTCATTGTATCACCTCCTTTCGACACAGCTTTTATCTCCTTCTCAAGGGTCATGGCAATGAAGTCGAATGTAACCCTTCCGAAGAAACAAGTCTGAGCAACCACTCCCCAGCCACGGTACAACCAGAAAGTCCAGACTTGTGTCGCAGCTCTGGGACACATATTGATGACAGCATATTGTTGACACGAGGCCAGATATTCTTTCAACTGTATCCGCAGAGCCTGCGATAAAGAAAAAAACGGCCCGTCTGGCTTTGTTGTGTTTGCATTTGCATAACTGCCTGTGGGAGAGCCAGATCTGACATTCAGGGTCAGACCAAAGAATCTGCAGCGGCCAACAATAGTGTTTGTTTTTGTAAGTGGTGATTTTGAAAATGGCTGCAGGGGCAAACATGCTGGAAGAACCAGAAACTGTTTACGGAGGCTGTGATGAGGAGATTTAAAATTCACACTAATGAGAGAGAGAGTAAACCCATCAGTTGGAGTGGATGGGTGTGACCAACTCTGGTGAATAAAAGACACTGAGAAGAACTTACCTCCACCTTTGTTTCTGTCGAGGGGCATCAAAAAATTCTGCCTATCTGTCCAATCAGCAAACATCTCAACAGGACATTAGAGCCTGACTCTTGACTCAACTCTTTCTCAGTCACTCGCTCAAAGGAACCAGTTTTGGCTGAGGCTGAAAAAAAATTCCTTGTCACTCCTTTGTTGCATGAGGGGGGTAGATTCATGCAGAAGCACTGGATAGGGAGGGTGGTTTGTACAAAACATGGAACACGCAACAGAGTTGACTAAATGTACTCTTTATCTGGGTGGGTGTCTTATAAAGACGAGGTTGAGTTATTCAATCAGAACATGCGATACTTTACAGATTTTAAAAGGGGCATGAAAAAAACAACTGGAAAACATTTTTTTTTTTTTTTCGTGGTAAAGTACAGTGGAGGGAGCGTCATGATTTGGGGCTGTTTGTTGCCTCTGAGTCTGGACAGTTCTCTGTCACTGACATCAAAATTAAGTTCAACAGAATGATCACGTTAACTTGGGATGATATCTGGGTAGCTTTCCAGTGACCAGTCAGAACCCGGACTTTAAACTAATAGAGATGTAGCAGAATGACCTGAAGAGAATTTTTGAATGGAAACCCAAATTGCTAAATAGAATTTTAACTCTGAAAACACACTTGTTCCTTCAGTTCCTTCAGTGTACCTTCTGTAATGCAGATCTACATCTCTGAAATGCAAAAAGAGCTAAAAAAAAAAGTGCTAGTTGGAGGATACTGACACACTCAATGTTCTTTTTTTTTTTTTAAGCTGTAAGAATCCTTCATGTTGTCATATCAACTATGAATTTTATTTGTGCACTTAACATGTTTCTTTAAGTTATGGAAACTGTGAAGGTCACACATGATAAAAAGGAGGGTCCATGTTACCTGGCTGTATAACACCTGTTGTGATAGGACCAGGGCCAGTGTTTTCACTTATCACTATAACCATATCACTATGTTTTTTTCTTGTTTTATTCTGACCAAAAAGAAGAAGCTAAAGCACTTGATTTTTCATTTGTTTTTTTTTTGTTTTTTTTTTATTCTCTTCTTCTAAGTTTATAACGATACTGTTTTGGGTCACCAAAAAAAAAAAAGAAGAATTGATTTGTTCTTTATTCCTGATGAGTCACACTACGCTCGGTGCTGCTGTTTGTGAGTGTTATCTGTCTCGGTGCTTTATCTTTGCGCCTCCTCTCATGTAAGTGTCACTTCAAAAAACCAGCTCACGGTTGCACATGGCTTTAAAACTTTGAACTCATAACAGTAACGTAAGCTGTAGTTTTTATGAGAGGTGATAAACCTCGATTAAGGAAGTTGTGAAATGAGGACTGAAGCCAGGAGGATTACTGTACAACCTCTCTGTAGCATTTCATTACAGAACTGTACTCACCAGAGAAATGGCTGGCTGCATACATTATTACTTATTAAGTGTTTCTGTTGAGGAATGAATATTACAAGAAAATTTCTTGGCCTTTTTATATATCTTTTTATAACAAACTTGCATTCACATGATTGGCTTCTAACAGCACCATATGAGTCGGTCCACTGATTTGTTGTTTGTTTTTTATATTATTCAACAACTGAAATTAGAGAGAAGGCCCATTTACCAATTTTATAGAGGCAAAAATCCAATGCTCTGAAATCCACTGACCAGTTACATCTAGTTTCCTCAGATTATTCTTTTTTACAACAGTTAACAGATAAGTTACACCAGTTAGATAATTTCTAAACTGTCTTAGACAGCAATAATACTCAAAACTGGTTAACAAGACTTAAGTAGGGTTTTCTGGCATTTTGTGGACAGAGATTTCTTTTGATCGCAGTAGTAATTTGTAAGATTTTTCAGGAGGAAAAGTGTTCTTAACAGAACTCATCATATTCAGCGGTGAGTCCTTTACGATGAGAGTAAATGAGTGCAACGTTTGCAGATAAGTTTAAGTTTTTTTTGTTGATTTCTTTCAAGTCATAATGCTTTCACTAAAAGTTGTAATATTATTTGGGGATCTTAGACTTGTCGGTTCTGAGGAGAAAAAATGATATTAATCACAAAAATAAATAAAAATACAACATCTCTTTGGTTTTCCTGAGTCCAACTTTGAGGAAGGAAAGAACTCGATTTTGATCAACCTTCCAAAGAAATAAAGAAACTCTTTGGGAATTACTTAATTTGACACAAACTTTTGATGATTTATAGAAGAAGTGTTCAAGTTTGTATTAAGAAATGAACATTTTTGCAAACAGAAAGACAGTTGGACACTCAGAACCCTATATTTCACTATATTTGACTGCTTTACATTACATTACATATGTATGTATATAGGCTACATTCATTTATCAAATCTGTCTTTTTGACTGCAGAGGCTGGAACTGGTGACCAGTTCCATATCTGACAGACAAAAGCAGACAGACTGCTCTCACCTGTCCTCCCACCCCCGGAACACAGTGACTCTGATACGGGGACACATTCATTCAGGCCAAATTCCTGCATTCGATCTAAAGACTGAAACTCTTGTATCCAAATGGGGGCGGATGCAGCTGCCTGAAAGGGTTAAACTCGTAAAAACTCATCTTCTCGGAGCTCCGCCTCACGATTGTTGAGGGTGTGTACCTCAGGAATCACACCATCCCCCAGACCCCGCCTTCCGCTTCCCGGGGCCCCCCGCGGCCCCACCCACCCTTGGACCACATTGAAATGGGTCTGATGTTGTCAAATACTACATTGCATCTCTCGTGCTTCTACAGTTACTGTTAATACCAGCTGGCGCAGGTGCAGTCCCATCAACAGACAGTGGTGTTAGAATTAAGCAGAGACCTGTAGGCTTCAGTGTGGACGCATCTTCCAGAGCGGCCCCGAAACATGAGACTCCCGTGTTACGCCTCGCTGCACATTCTCTTCTGCCTCCTTCATCAGACAAGTAAGTTAAAAAAATAAAAAAATAAAATATATAGGCCTATATATATATATATATATATATATACATATATATATGTATTGATCTGAATTTTATGAAGTAGTTGTGAAGTAGCTCGTCTATATTTTTGACTTGGCATCTTAGCATAGAAATGCTTATTTTGGAAAGAATAGTCCTTCATAGTGGGGTGTTCTTTGTACTGTTTCGGTTTAAAATGCCACTGTCCTTTTCCAGGATTAAAAAGACAATCCAACTTCATATTAGGCTATAATTTAAGTCTTTTTTTTTTTCTTTAAGCCGGCTTTTGGACGAAGCGCTTCACGTCTTGTTGCTTTCATTCATGCGCCGGCGCTCAACTCGTATCAGATTCTGCAGCCAATGAGCTTTGAGCTGTGGGAATGCCGCCTGTGTTAGGGGAAGAAAAAGAAAAAAAGAAAAGAAAAGAAAGGGTCAAGCGGGGTTTCTGAAAAGCCGGAAAGCCGGTTCTGGAAACTCCAATTATCATCATTTGGACGACTCATTTTCTTCCCCTTTATTACAGGTGCACATCTTCCAATGCAATTATCCAACATATTCACAGGACGCTGGAAGTGTAGAAATGAATGGAAGCTCTCTAATTCAGCTTCCACTTAGAAAAAAAAAAACACTGTCGGACCTGTTCCCTTCCTAGTATGCTGGTTATGGGGTGGTTAAACAAGTTGGAACTGGTTGTCACCTGTACTTCAACGCCAGTCCCAAAGATATGTGTCATCAACGGTTTGTGCACCTCACCATAGTATCAAAATGTTTTCTTTCGCTCAGATTTGGACAGTGGAACATTATCTGTGCCACCTTGACAAGAAATTTTCCGAGCAATTCCCTTATTTGTTTAAAAAGTCCATCTCTCAATCAGCTCTCTGACCAGCAAGCGTGACCTGAGAGGAGATAGTGTAAGAGAATGCTGAGGCTTTTTCAGCCAAACAGATGGACAGGTCTGCTATGTCAGAGATGTGGCAGCAAACCTGAGCATGGGCACATTTGTTATTTTCCCAACACCGACTTGCACTCGATCAATAATGCTGCCACCCGGTTCAGTTTGCCTTTCAAGGTCTGAACTTTAAGCCCATTAAGTAAATAAACAGCATGAACTTGGGTTTAGTAACATGTCATCTGTTTCAGAGAAAAGGACAGTTTGAAATCACACTTTACTAATGTCAGGATTTTGTCCCATAGGCTTTTTTTTTTTTTTTTTTACATATTTACAAATCCTTTTGTCAATATGATGTTAGTCATCATGAAACTGATTATTATCTTTATAACAAGGTCAGAGATACACAGTTTCTCACGTGGCGTCATAAAGGAATAAATAGGTTGCCCGTTTGCAATTATGGAATCTAAAACAAGTTTCCAGACACCTCGGGAGCTCGAATGGATAACACCCACCTTTATTTAACTACTGCTAAAGCAATAACCGTAACTGATGGCACCAGATGTTTCAGTTCACTAAGAGGCTATTAGGATTTGCCATGAGTGAGATGTGTAAGGAATAGGATCCATAATTCATGACTTTCCCTCCATCCATTCTTTCTCATGCCGCGCACACCGATGCAAATGTAAACACTTAAGCTTAAATATTTCATATTAAAGCTCACAGCAAAAAGCAAAAAATAAATAAAAAATTGCCTCCTTTATGAAGCCAAGCTGCTGTCCCTGTTAAACAAGTCCCTCTGGCCCCTGGCACAAAACAGGTGGCGATCCAGGGTTCCAAGCTCCCGGGGTCAGTGAGAGGAATGGCCTCCCGTACTTTTCCATCAAGTGCTGCTTCTTTCACGTTCCGTCTAATTGGTTCTTCCGGTTCAGTGGCTTCAATAGATTCATTGAAAATGAAGGGTTGGGAGGTCGACTTTGTGTTTGTGGTGCTTTTGCTGGCAGGGACTGTCCTTATCATCAGCATCCCGACTACTTACACAGGCACTGTACTCTGTGTCTCTGTCCAAGCTGTAGCTTAACCATTCATCTTTTTTGTTTTTTGAACAACACAGAGTTGTGTTTGTTCATATTTCCTTATGTGTGCCAGAATATAGCTCCCCGCCACGCACCCCTCTAGAAACACACTGTAACTATCATCATGTTTACCTTTGTTGAAGCCAAAGTGCCTATGTTACAATATATCTATAACCGGACATGGGATGGCAGCCTTTGTCCCAAATAAAACTGAAACACAAGTCAACTGAAGCCACTTTACTCTGTGATTTGTGATGTTTTTAGCCAGGCTAATGGTGTGGCTTTATTGATGACAGGGGATGTACAATAATGTTACAATGGTCAGATGAACTACATGTTCGTATCTGTCTGTCACAGATGCACTAGTAACGTGTGGAGTCAACCAGTTCCAGTGTGGGAATGGGAAATGTATCACACTGAGATGGGTATGTGATGGCACAGATGACTGTGGAGACGGAACAGATGAACTTCCTGGTACTTGCTGTGAGTATCATGTGATGTCTGGTTGGAATTGTTAACATTTTGATTCATGTACTCCCCAAATCCTTCAGAGGAAAGAAGATAACATTTTTTTTTTTTGCTCCCATGTCTAGTGGCCAGAACATGTAAGCCAACAGAGTTCAGTTGCAAAGACCGCCTTAACCAGTGTATACCGAGCTCCTGGCGCTGCGACGGAAACGCTGAATGCGAGAATGGAGCTGATGAGGAGAGCTGTGGTAAGCACGCAGTTTCTCTCTTGTCAGGCTTTCTCAGAATAGGCAGAATTATTTTTCCCCTTATCGGCCTGTCATGTAACTCCTCTCCCAGCTGCCAAGCAGTGCACAGACTCCGAGTTCCGCTGCACGAGTGGCCAGTGTGTGTCTTCCTCCTTCGTGTGTGACGACGATGTAGACTGTGACGACGGCAGCGACGAGGTCTCGTGCCCAGCCATCACCTGCAGCTCTGCGTCCTTCCAGTGCAACAACACGGTTTGTGTTCCACGTCTGTGGGCCTGCGACGGCGACGCCGACTGCATCGACGGCTCGGATGAGTGGCCCCAGTACTGCGGCATGAAGAGCCCTGCCTCTCCTGCCACTCACGAGTGCTCCTCCCTGGAGTTCCACTGTGGCAGCGGAGAGTGCATCCATGGTAGCTGGAAGTGTGATGGAGACGCCGACTGCCTTGATCGATCAGATGAAGCTGGCTGTGGTAAGTATGAAATTCTTAATAAATTCTGTTTTTTCTGTTCTGCCATTAGGTTCAGTCCTCATATTGTGAACTCTCTCTTTATCCCTCTAGCTCATACCACCTGCCGTCCTGATGAGTTTGAATGCGGTGATGGAACCTGTATTCATGGCAGCCGCCAGTGCAACCATCAATATGACTGTAGAGACAGAAGCGATGAATCTGGCTGCGTCAATGGTACGAATCTCTTCTACACTTTCTCCCCTTTGGCAGCTAAATACAGCCTCCATTCCAAAAAGTTGGAATGCTGTTTAGAATATACCAACCAATATTTAATCACAATGGAGCTTAGAAAGCATGTAAAATGTTGGAAGTGATTTACCAAATGTGTCAGTTGGTGAAATGTCTGGAACCCAGGCAGACCAGTCCAGCAATTGTAATAAATGCAGTACGTTTGTCTTGCTGAAATATGCAAGGCCTTCCCTTAAAAAGATTAGGCTTCAGTGGGGTTGTTTGGATGGTGTTGGTAACGAGCCACATGGTCCCTCTCCTCTTTCATCTGGAGGAGACAGCGTCCATGATTTCCACAAAGAATTTCAATTTTAAAAACAGATCTGGCTTCTCTTTGGCATGATAGAGCTTTAACCTGAATTTATGGATGGCCCAGTGTACTGTGCTTACAGACAATGATTTCTGGAGGTTTTCCTGAGTACATGTCAGTGAATATCCATCACAAAATCATGCAGTGCTGCCTGAGGGTCCAAAGATTACAGGCATCCAATAGTCTGTACAATTTTTCGTTGAGAAAAATTATTCTGACATTGCTCCAAAATTCGGAGATGCATTTTGTTTTGCAGAATTCTGTCCATCTTTGCTTCTGAGAGACTCAGCCTCTCAAAGGTGCTCTTTTCATACCCAACCTTGCTCCTGACCTGTTGTGAATTAACTTAATTAGTTACAACATGTTTCTCAAGCAGTACTACTTACTTTTGCAGCCTTTTGCTGCCGTTGTCCCAACTTTTTTTGAGATGTGTTGCTGCCGTCATTGTCAAGATGAGTCTCATGGTTTATGAGATTTTCAAATTAATGCATTCTAGTTTTGTTCACATTTTACCCAGCCTCACAGTCTTTTTTTGGAATTGGAGTTGTACAATAACATCTGTGTCATCTGATGTCATGTTTTTTTTCAATCCGTTATCCACAGTGACTCTCTGTGGAGGCCCGACGAGGTTTAAGTGCCGCAGTGGGGAGTGCATAAGCATGGAGAAAGTGTGCGACAACAAGCGTGATTGTAGGGATTGGTCAGATGAGCCTCTTAGGGAATGTGGTGAGTACAGAGGGCCTTAATTGTCTGTTTAATTACTACTTCATGTATCTAATTAGGGTCTCTGCAGCTTCAGACTCCTGATTATACCCAATAACAAAGTTATTTTCTTCTTCTTCTCCCGGCAGACTCCAATGAGTGTCTCTACAACAATGGCGGTTGCTCTCACGTTTGCAATGACCTGAAGATCGGCTACGAGTGCTTGTGTCCAACTGGATTCACCTTAACCGACAAAAGACGCTGCCAAGGTAAAGCACACAGCTGTAATATAGTTAAACATCAGTTTTCTTTCTTCAGGCTTCATTCTAACATGAACTTTACTCAGATTAACAAATGATACCAGCAGCTTGTTTACCATGACGCAAATCTTTCCCGTAGCTGACTGTGCTTTCTGATAAAGCGAGAACTTGTAATCCTTGTGGACTCTGCAGTGTTCTATTTTAATTTCAACTCCTTTTTTTTCTTTTCTCCCCAAATCAGATATTGATGAGTGTGCCAACCCAGACACCTGCAGTCAAATCTGCATCAACCAGATTGGCAGCTACAAATGCGAATGCGAGGAGGGTTACCAAGTTGACCCAGCAACCAAGGCTTGCAAGGCTATTGGTGAGCACGAGTTATTTTTTTAACTTTATTATATAACTGTCAGATGTTGAAAAAAGATCAATAACTGTTCCAAATTTGATTTGTCCTGAAGCATTTGTAGAGATAAAGAAAAAAATCTATGCTGAATAGGCACACAATCTTTGATAAAAATCAAATCAATACTCAAAATTCTGATTTCCCTCAAAAAGAGGTAGCTACTTAGCCTAGCTAGCCCTTACTAGCACGAGACATTACTTTTGTCTCTGTTATTTCAACACCTGCCAAGTCAACAGTAGCTTTTCACTGTGTTTGTCCCACATTGTGCAAAATAGAGGCTATAAGTACCGTCAGCTGTTTGATACAGGGTTCTAGTTGTGGACTGAAACATGCTCAGTGGTCCAGTCCATTGCTAAAATACAACTTCCCATATAAATTCTAACTTGAATTTGACTTATTACAGACTACTAAAAGAAAAAGAAGTAACTTTCCAACTTTGATTTTGTAGGTACAATAGCCTACCTTTTCTTCACCAACCGTCATGAAGTCAGAAAGATGACGTTGGACAAAAGTGAATACACAAGAGTAATTCCCCGTCTAAAGAACGTGGTGGCTCTCGACATGAACATTGCCACGAAAGAGATCTATTGGTCTGACATTTCCCAGAAGAAAATCTACAGGTGAGCAACACTGAAATCAGGATTGAGGTAGTGTTTTTTGTTTCCTGCACTCCTGTTTGACGCCTGTTTCGATTTTCAACCCAGAACCCCGATGGACACGGCTGATGACTCCTCTCGTCACCACATTATGATCGGTAACGATATCGATGCTCCTGAAGGAATCGCCTTCGACTGGATTCATCGTAACCTCTACTGGACCGACAGCATTCGCAGCACTATCTCTGTGGTAACTTCTGATGGCAGCCGCCGCAAAACTCTCTTCCAGCAAGACTTATCTAAACCCCGAGCAATTGTGGTCGATCCCCACAGCAAGTAAGCGAGCAGTAAAAGTTTTCTACGTGTGTGTACTATCCACATGAGACAATGTGTTGGTGATTTAACTCACATTTTTGTCTCTTCACAGCTTTGTCTACTGGACGGACTGGGGCAATCCAGCTAAGATTGAGAAGGGAGGTCTTAACGGAGGAGACCGCACCGCTCTGGTTACCGACAACATTGTTTGGCCTAATGGCATCACAATTGGTAAACTCAGGCATTCATGTCCATCATGGTTTCAAGTTGTTGATTTATTCATGTGTGCATAATAAATGGTGGTGACTCTGGTCTGACCTGCCACCCCTCCCCTACTCTCCAAACCCCCAGACCTGCTAAACCAGAGGCTCTACTGGGTGGACTCTAAGCTGCACACTCTCTCCAGTATCGATGTCCAAGGCGGTGGTCGCCGCACCCTCATTATTGACGAGCACAGGCTGGCTCACCCACTGGGACTCACTGTTTTCGAGGTAGACAGCAAACACGGCATCCCATAAACTCCTCACTGAATGTAAATTGAGGATTTTCTCACTATGTTTCATCCCTAAATGATAATCCGTCCTTGTTTGGGACTCTTTTAGGAAAAAGTGTTCTGGACAGATGTTAGCAATAATGCCATCCTCAGCGCAAACAGACTGACAGGTGATGACATCACACGGGTGGCAGAGCACCTATCGTCACCAGAGGACATCATCCTCTACCATAACCTCAAGCAACCTGCTGGTAAGTTTCACATCTGAAAACACCAAAGTGCTGGTAATATGCTTTAATGGACTGATATCAAAGCAAGAATATTTCTAACTGGACTTATTCATTCAGTAATCAGGTCAATATTTAGTTATTTAATGATGGGAACTTTGTGTTTTCTTTAATACAGTGACAGAATGTCACTGTATTAAAGAAATCAGTACAATACTGTAAAAAAGAGTATTGTACTTCTTTCCATTCCTTTTTTCGAAACAATGTGTGGTGTTTTGTTATATATTAGCACTTTATGTGATTTTTTTTTTTTAATTTCTCTTTTTTCTTTCTTTTGTATGTACAAAGAGTTACATAATTTTTTTTATACATGTTCGAAAATAAAAAATATATAAAAATATATCTATCTATCTTTGTAACATCTGCATCTTCTTTTTTTCCTTTTTTAAATAGTATTTTTTTCTCGATGGAAAAGTAGAAAAAAAAGAACTTTCCCGAGCACTAGATGCTTAAGGTAGTCGACCAAGCCTTGGACTTAAAGCTAAATTTGTTTGGAATGAGTTTTTTGGAATAATTGATGCACTTAACGTATAATAGTGTTGTGGAGAAAAGAGTGGTCGGACTTGTCTTTGATCAGAGCGACACAGAGACAGCATCATACACGCAAATTCCCGATATTATTCTGTTTGTATGTGGCCCAAACCCAATGTCTATCCGGCACCTGCTATCTGAGAATGCTACTGCTACTCTTCTCAGTTTGGAGAACCAGAATCCTGACAGAAACAGCTTCTCAGAGGGGGGGCCACAAAAGAGCGAATTTTCACCATCGAAAACAACTCAAACCGTAAAAATGTTTTAGCTGTTCGGTGTGAACTTTACATAGAGACTATTTTCTCAGCTAAAGATTGTCTGTGACTGCTCCATGCTCCTACTCCATGGATCCTACTGCTGATCAGCTGTTACTCCCAATTTACCAAAATACCAACCACAAGATAGTAGAAATGAATGAAAGTTTACACAAGGGCCTAAAAGAAATAAAGAGATAAGACCTAAGAGAGATAAAACTGAGAAAAAGTCTTGTGTTTCACTGTTGCCAGAAAAGATGTGGACTTTAAATGAGCTAAAGTGTAAAGCTGCTGAACTAAAACTACATTTTCTTTTTCCTTTGCAGGAAGAGACTGGTGTCGGGTGGCTAACGGCAGCTGTGAATTCATGTGCCTGGCTGCCCCTCAAGTGGGCAGACATCCCCCCAAATATACCTGTGTCTGTCCAGATAACATGATGCTTGCCAGTGATATGAGAGCGTGTGTGCCTGGTGGGTACACAGTCACGGAAAAAATGCTGTTTAATGTCAAAAGGAAAATTCAAGTGCAAAATCATACAGAAACGATTCAATGTTAAATAGTTCAAGTAGTTGTTGTGCTAATTACCATCTTCTATTTGTGTAATTCACTAGCCGTGCCAACACCTGAAGCTCCTTTATTGCCTCAGTCTCCAACCACGCGCCCCTCTCGTCCCTCTCGTCTGCCGCCAGTGCCCCCCAGAACCACGCCAAAGACCACACTGAAGCCTCAGGTCCACACCACCATAGTGCCAGTGTTAAACCCTAGCACTGCCCCCAAGCCAAGGCAGCGTACCACAAAGCCTCCGGTCAGGAGCACCACACCTTTACCAAAGACAACCTCGCCTCGGCCGGAGGAGCCTAAAATCCTGAGGACCACCACCGAAACTCCAGTTACCTCTCCAGGCAAGCTGCCAACGTGATAACATTGCACGTTTTCGATCTTTTCAGTTTTACTGTGTGCATCACTCTCGGCAACGTGACTGGCCGCCCGTATGCAGGTCAGCTTTATGTATCATTAACTTAGATTGTTTTGTTAATCTTTTCCTCAGATGTCCTACTTGCATTTGCTTCTGATATCCCAAAGACTGCCCCTACCTCTGCATTAGCTATTTACCTCATCTTACCTCTGGGTGAGTAGCTTTAGCAGATGCTGTCGCTCAAATACCAACTATTTTTGATCACATTACCCAGCCGCCATGTGTCATCTCACACTGGATCTCTGTTTCTCAAACAGCAATCATTTGTCTGTTGGCTGTTGGTGGTGTGTTGCTGTGGAGGAACTACAGGCTGAGGAACACCAACACAATTCACTTTGATAACCCTGTTTATCAGAAAACCACGGAGGACCAGGTGCACATTTGGAGGAGCCACAGTCCTGACGGTTACACCTACCCAAAAGTAAGTTTGAGAAGTTACTGCTAAGATATCAATATCAATTCAAATGGGAAATTACTCCTACTTCTACTGCACTGTATATTATATGTTATAGTATGTTAGAATGAGCTTATACGGGCTGTGGTATCTGACATTCTTTTCCTTTTTTACCTCATCAGAGACAAATTGTGAGCTTGGACGAAGAAGCAGACAATCCAACCTTCAACGAAAACTGAGAAATGTCGGGCAGAGTGGAGAAAGTAGCCTCGGCGATAAGCTACATTCAAAGTCCTTTAGCATTTTTACCTCACGCAGCACAGAGATATGGCGGTCAAAGCCTGTATCTGCCAACCTTTAACCACTATATCCTCACAGACAAACAAGCGCTCTACAGTGGAAAAACAGGGTGAAAGCTGTTTTCAGGGAGGACTTCCATTTCCAAAAAAGCCTACCAAATCATGAGATTATGGACTTCTCGGTCGATTTTCCTTTGCATGATATTCAAACTGGGATGTCGATAGTAGAACTGGAGGAAAGTGTCATTGCTGAAGCCGCGTTATGTCTCGCTTTTCATGCATCATTGTAACTTCTAAATGGTCAAATCCTCCAGCCAGTGTCAGGCAAAACACATTTTGTAAATGTCAATCGAGTAGATGAGTGACAAGCTGTCGATGGAGCATTAATATATCTTGTACTATTTATAATTGAAAGCAAGTAAGATCAAATGTGTAATTAGTTAGCCAATGGGGGGAGTGTGTTACTTCAGCTGTAACTGTAAACTGTTTGTTGTCTTTCGTTCAACAAATCTGTTGATGGTAGCGTTATATTTACCACACAGAGTTCACAAACATGTCAATCTTTTCCTTTTAAGTTCATCGTAGCATAAGTCATGCGCGCACTAGTTGAACCTTTGTGACCTAAACGCGTCCCATAACAATGCTTTGTGGGGCGAACTGCACCAGCAGCTGTTTCAGAAGTAGCCCAAAAACATCCTAAATGAAAGAAAGTTCGCCCGTTCATCTCAGTGAAAACGCAGCGCACGGTGTGTTTGTGATTACGTTTCACACCACAAAAGACTTCAGATCCAACATATCGCCACACGGTCCATCAGCAGCTGGGTCTAGTTTTTTTTTTTTTAAATGCCTTTTTTAGATTCAGACTGCTGATTTGTGATCAGCTGTCAGTGTATTAGACATCTTCATAACCTTTTCTTTCAGGAGGACTAAATTCCTGGAAGGCTGAATAGCTTTCGTGCAGCCATGTGTGACCCACAGGCCTGAGTCTAATGCTCCATATAGCGGCACGTGTACATTTATGTGCTCCCCTAGGGCCGGTTTGCCTTATTCTAGCATTCCTGTGTGCCCTACTGTGACTTTAAGACGGGGATTTCGGTGGCTATTTGGGCTCATTTATTTGAATTAAAGAGAAATGTGTGCCTTTTAATGATTAAACCTTTTGTTCAGATGTTCATGTTGATGCTGTTGAACTCGGTGGATATGAAATCAACAATTAAGCCTGTTTAAAAGGGAATGATTTAGGAATATGGCAATGCTGCGTGCAGGGGAGGTTATGCCTGAAAGAGACTTAATTATAGTGTGAGTTGATGAATGCACAACTACCGTTCAAGTCAGCTTTCCTTCCACTGACCAACAACTGATTAAGTGTAAATACAATGTTGATAAATGTACATATTTGTCTTCCACTGTTTTTTTGGATGTTTTAGCCTTTCAACACATGCTGTACATAAATAAATGCTTTTATTTATTATTGAATCTATTATGTCTGGAGTCTGTTTTTCAGTGGCTGTATAAGGATTTATTTTTTAGTCAGTATTGAGTATAATCATTTCTAAATCTGGGCTTCATTACCTTTCACTGGCCAGTGCTGATTATCTGTCAATGCTGGGTTTGATGGACATAAATTTCACAATATCACTCTGATATCAAGTAGTGGAGATGACAATAACTATATGGAGATATAAGTAGCAGTAAAACTGAAGCAGCGGTTTGTTTATGCCGCTGATTGCTCAGAAACGGCGCTTTACCCATCTACCTTTCCTCCTACGCAGATAGATGGACAGATAAATATACTTCATTGATCCCAAACTGGGAAATTACAGTGCGGCAAAGCTTCAAACTGTTTCTCTCGGTTGTTATCGTGACCATATGGTTTATGTATGCAGTCAAGGCTGGTAATGTGGGTCAGTTTTTTTTTCTTTTTTCTCACTGCTTCTGTAGCTGTTCTATAGAAAGCAAGAGTTTTCCTAGAAAACCAGGGGTCACAGTGAAAACAGGCCATCCATTTTTTGTTTTTTTTCCCCGTTCTGGTAACAGAAAGGGGAAAACATTTCCACGATCTTTCTTTTTATGACCACAAGTCTATTGCAAAGTCGTGCACATTAAATAATGCCCCTGAAAAAAACTGGCAATCCCTCCCTCTTAATTGAAAGGCCCATTATTTTACACATTTTGGAAAAGCATTGTCAAGCAAGAGGAGTTTAATAAATTAGTGATACGTTAAGTTGGGCTGAATTGCATTTGTTTCCATGGAAAAATCGAGTTTTCCATCAAGTCAAGCAGTTTGGGCTTATCCGTGTTCTTGTTTGAGACACAAAATCAAAAACTTCCATTTGCGATATGAAAGATGTGATAATATTAGAATTATCAGCCCCTAAGATGACGGAAAATTAGACTACAGGGTCTATACTATGGCCATATGTTGTGTTATCTATTTTTCTAGTCTGATAAGCCTATTTTTTGTGGAAAGTGTGATTGTAAAGTACAGCAGCAGGTATCAGACAGTTCCGTTATCCTGCCCACATGTTGTCAAACCCACAAAAACTGCACACATGTCAAGTGCAAAGTTCAAGGCTGAGGAAGAGCGGAAGTGTTGGAGCTGATAACAAGGGGCGAAAAGATGCTGCGGCGTATCTGTACGCATGTGGGAAAACACACAGATAAGAAAACAAGCCGACTTTCAGACCTCCCTCGGAGGAGAAGCCAAACAACAAACAGTTAAACTGCGAAGGATGATCAATGTAACGCCAAGACCGCGAGTCCTGGGCACAGCTTGTTTCTGTTTGCACATACGGCACAATATGTCTGTTTTTTTTCTCTTGAATCATTAATGATTCATTTCACAACAAAGGGTCAGGTACAGCGAGAGCATTCCAGTAAATTCCCAGATGAAATGATGCTACCTTTAAGGCACACTCAGTTTCCAAATCTATGTGCCTTTTCTTGGTGTGTGACTCAATTTTAATTTCAAGTCATGTCTGATTTGGTGTTTTTTTCTTAATTTCCTATGAAGGTAAGTATCCCAGATTGAATTAGATAACCTCATTATAATATAGGACATTATTACCTGTTATACACATATTGGTATTAAACCCTCTGAGCAAGTACCAGTAAAGACTGGCTGCTGTGACCTGATCCTTAAACAACAGCAGTCAGCTGGAGCATCGCTGACCTTTGGTCAGACTATGTGGTGCTGGAGGAAGACCAACCTCATTTCAAAGGTACACACTGCTCAGTAGACAAAAGCTTGACCAAGTGTTCCACTAACATTAATTGAGCAAAGTCGTTCACCAAGAACAAGAAGAGAGTGATCTTTCACAATGCACAACAGTGCATTGTGAAAGTTGCTCTTTCCTCTGGCAGTTTTTCCCTATTTTGTTACTAAATAACCAAATAACTAATGGGAGGCGATGCATCATTTTATCAGCACAGCATACCAGATTTTTTCTTTTTTAAAAGAAGACAAAAAGAAGAAAACTTTGAGAGTGCACAAGTGTTTTTTTTCCCCTCCCAAACCCCCCATACTTTATAAGGCCCCTTTTTCCCACCAGTCACAGCTCTTAGGGTATGCCTCAATAACTTTGGGCCAACATTTTTGTCCACACCAGGACAGAACGGCTCCAGCTCCTTTTGGTGGGATTGATCCGGCTGGTGTACAACAATCTTTAAAACATACCATACTGAGGTCTGGGCTTTGATGTTCCAGAACATTTGAAATGTTTCCTTTTAGACCTTTCAGCATTGCTTTAGCAGTGTGCTCCGGACCGTCGTCATGCTGAATGGTGAACCTCTGTCCCAGTTTCAATTGTGTAGAAAACTGGTTTTCATCAAGATTTTGCTTGTAACCATTTAGCATTCTTTATCATCACTGTGCTGCTGTGGATGTATTCAGATCGCCCAGAGGTGGATTTTCTGGTGGTTTTGTTTGTAGTCTGTGTTCAACTGAGGACATTGTTTTTAGTTTTAAGTGTAAAGTTTGTCAGCATAGTTTGCCTGCTGTTACCAATTGGCATACACTGCAGGGAAAGACCAATATTGTAGACTGTAGGCTAAATGTAACGACTTTTACGAACCAATGCACTTTTCAGCTGACCGTACTGCATTCTAATTGTTGAAAAATGTTAAAAGTCTGCTTAAGATTTTAATGGCATTGAATGCTACGTGTAAAGACACAAATACTGGACCAACTAATCTTTATGTATCAATCCTGAATTAGCAAAATTTGAAAAAAACAAACAAATACACAGCAAAAACATGCCAGATAGAGAGAAAAAAATATGTTGATGTTTTGCTGAAAAAATTTCCCGAAAAACATCCCAGACTGGGCAGAGATAGGGCATGACGTCATGTGGTCTCATATGTCCCAAGGCCTCGCCCCCTCTGGTCGTCCCACACGAGCAAACATTCACTCCATCAACCTACCTGAGTCATGACACTTCAAACAGACACAACCCACTCATCAGCAATTTTGTTTACATTGTGTGGAATGTTACTTACATGTTATTTAAGGTCATCAGATTTCACTGTGTAAAAGGCCACAAAACTGGCCTTAAACAAAAGCCTTCTGAGGACGCTTCACTGATTTTTTGTGCTGCCTGGAGTCTGATCGGTGCCAAGTTTATGTTGAAATCTTGGTAGTTCTCATGTAGATAAAAGTTGCACCTTTTATTTCATTTTTATTCGTTTTTGGCGTTTAAAAAAAAGAAAAACGTTTCAAACGTTTTCAAGGCTATAGACTGTTTGAAAAGCCCACTTAGATGAGTCTTATTTCTGGTAGAGAAAAAAAAATACCATGACTGAGTTTTGGAATTAATATTTAAGGTGGCCCTGAGATTCAAAACAAAACAACAACAAACACGTTCTGATTTTTTTTTCATTTAGAAAGCACAGCAACAAAACCAAAAAATATGTATTTCCTAAATGCTGTGTTTTTCTTTTCATTTTGAGATTTTGTGTTGTTTTTGTTTTTTTATGGCGTGCTGTGTTTTGTTAAATCCAAAGTGTATAGTTTAGTGTTTAGTATTATGTGAGCGTGTTTTCTGAGATGACCGAAAACACGACAAGTGAGCTAAAAAAATAATCATTTTAAGACAGAGGAGTATAAAATTATAAGTACAGAGAACGACAAGGAATAACCAGCATTTGCCACAGCAAAACCAAAGTTTATTTATTTATTTTTTTAAGATTATTATTTTTTTTTTTTTTTACATTACACATGAAACATTTCAATATTATACGCCAGGGGATAAAAAAGGTCACAATAAAATATTCAAGTGTTCATATCAACAGTCTTAATCGCTTTCTGGTTGTTTGAGAATTTAATGGAGGTCATGTACTGCCTGAGCTCACCGAGAAAGGCAAGAAAATATGTTTTTTTTCCCCATGAATTTACATTTACAGCAAAACTAAAGTACATGGAGCCTACAAATGTCACAACACGTCACGCTCAGAGCTCTGGTCACGCTAACATTTGTGCGCCCCCTGCTGGGCACCTTGCGTAACGGTTCCGTACACCGGAAACCACGTGATTTACGTTTCAACGTGCGTTTGTGGCAGCTTGAATGCCTTCTCCTCATTAATATACACTGGCAGTTCTTAAGGTACCGTATAATCTCATTAAAAAAAGATGTCGGGCAGGTCCGAGCTGAAAATTAACTCGAAGTTCGCGCAGAAATACGAGAAGTACCGACAGAGGGAAGAGTTGCAGAGGCGTAAGTGTGTCGCTGCTAACTAACATGCTAACGACCCAACGTGGGAAACCACGGCAAGCTTTAAAGTTGTTATTTTTTACCCCCAGTGTTGTGTTATATGTGAAAACGGTCTGTTTAATGTGTATTTGTGCAGTGAAGGACCGGTACGGGGACCGAGTCGACGAGAATGACTCTGAGTCGTCTGAATCCAGCTCTGATGACAGTGAAGGGGTTAGCATCACTACTCTCGCACGGTCCACCCTCATTAATGTGTCGTCGTGCCCGGAACTGGTTGATTGACTTGTGTTTGGCTCTCGCAGGAGCTGGACCCAGATGTTGAGAGGAATTTTTACAGAACGCTGTCACTGCTGAAGAAAAAAGACCCGAAAATCTACGAGCAAGATGTTAGGTTCTACTCAGAAGGTGATTCGGCGTGATAAATAGCCTGGCTGTTGTTGTATGTGTAATCTTCTTATGTAGTAAAGTTTGAACCTTTTGATTTCAGATGCATCCAACAGTGATGCACAGCCTTCGACCTCTAAGAAAACCTCGGTGAAGCCGATGTATCTCAAGGACTATGAACGTAAAGTCATACTGGAAAAGGAAGGGTGAGTGACACGTCCCATTCAGATGTCAGGGCGTGTAATTATAAATGGCTACAGGGTAAATGAGACCTATTAAGGTCACAGTCTAAAGGGATACTTGTTTGGAGCTACCATTTATTATATGGAGTATAATAAATGGTTTATCAACCTCTTTATCTCGACTCAGTCCTCCGTGTCTGTCTCCAAACTAGACTAATGTTTCCAACCAGCACGTTGCTTCAAGATCACAATGCATGATGGTGGGGCGCAGCGCCAAGCCAAATCGAACACACTGATTGAGTATATCAAATGTAAACGGACATTGTGACGTGTTGCATGTTGGGGCTGGAGTGCCATCTTGTCAGGGTCGCCCCGTGTTATCTGCAGAAATGGTCAAAATGGCTTCATTTGATGCAGATGAAGATGGGAAAGAGGGAGAGCGTTAAATTAAAACCCAACACAAAGGAGTAAGGAAAAAATAAAAACATTGATCCATAAGCTGGACTGAATTGGGTCCATTTTGCTTGAGTTTAAAAGTGACAAATCCAGGGAAGCACATTGGCAGTTTCCGTTTTCTTTTTTTTGTAGCGGCTGGGTGTAAAATAACTCTAAAGCTAAATAACTAGCTGGTATGGTGTTGGATTCTGATTTGTTCCCCTGTAGAATCCAGTCCCCTTTGTGTCTCTTCCAGTTTTTCAACTATATGTGAAGTGGACTGACGATACTTTTTTTTTATTTTGCAGGAAATATGAAGACGATGATGACAGCGACGATGAGGAAGCTGCCAAGAGAAGAGAGGTAAGCAAGCGTGCGAAAAATATCTTCATTAAGGAATTATTGACAATAAGCGCTTCATTAATCCACATTGTTTTCCTCTAAAGCGAGCCGCCTCTCCCAGCTACATGCAGGAGCAGAAGGAGCTAAAAGCGAGGTAAGACGAGACCTTCTTCAGGGGTCCCGCAGTTGTGTTTGAACGCTATTCACAGGACTCTCTAAATCTCTGCGCAGCTTCCGGAAGTTCATAGAGGACAGCGGCGACGAAGAAGAAGGCGGCGAGGCTGGCGTTGTGTCAGAGCTACTGACCAGGAGGATCAAAACACAAGAAGAGAGGGTCAGAAAATGATCTCTGCCCCATCTTTAGATGGAGATGTTGAAATGCGTCCCAGGTTGGGATAAAGTTGTTTGTGTGCGTTGTAGGATAAAGAGGAGGCAGACTATTTGGAGTGGCTGAAGGGCCAGGGCGAGGTCGAGGGTTTGGAGGAGGTGAAGGACCTGGTGAGTGTGTTTAGAAGAGAGAAACTTTGTGTGAAAAGATGCTCGTGTTTAACATTTGACTGGTTTACCGTCGAGACAGAAATACTTAAGAGACTACTGGAATGACCCTGAGCTGGATGAGAAGGAGCGCTTCCTCAGAGACTATATGCTAAACAAGGGCTACCTGGATGAAGAGGAG
The DNA here is from genome assembly GCF_027942865.1 of Odontesthes bonariensis. NCBI lineage: Eukaryota > Metazoa > Chordata > Actinopteri > Atheriniformes > Atherinopsidae > Odontesthes > Odontesthes bonariensis. The sequence continues at coordinate 24,844,683 of NC_134526.1, read as the reverse complement.
GACAACGACGAACGGTGCGTTGCCAATGAGATCTATTTGACTTTGATGTAAAGTGCAGAGGTGGGTAGAGTAGCCAAAAATTGTACTCAAGTAAAAGTACTGTTACTTAAGAATAATATGACTCAAGTAAAAAGTAGTCATCCAAATAATTACTTGAGTAAGAGTAAAAAAGTGCTTGGTGAAAAAACTACTCAAGTACTGAGTAAATGTTGAGTAACGTCTGATTTATTTGTTAACACAAGCGTTCAATCAGACAAAAATACTAAATAATCATCTTTAAGCAAATTAGAGTTCATCCAATTGATAAAATAAATTAAAATGAATTCATTAATTACAAAATGGCTTAAATTAAAATAATCCAGGTAAATTCAAGAACTTCAATAAAAAATAAGAGACTTAGGAAATATTTAAAACATGTGTAACCTAAAAAACAAACATTCACCTTTCCATGAGGGAAACGAATTTAGGAAACTTACCGCTACATGTTTCCACAAGTTAGATGTTGAGTTTGTGAATGCTGAAATGTCCGTTTGTTTTGGTTGACACAGAAGACGCATAATGTAGCTGCTGTTTCGCACTCTTTGTAAGGTAAACAGGCTTTCAGTATGAGGCCTCGTCTGCGTCTTCATTTCCCACCGTTGATTCTGACATTTTTCATCTATTTCTTTTTTTGTTTGCTACGACTGGAAACTGTAAAGCTAAGATTGAGTATGGTCACGTGACGATACTGCACGGCTACGTTTGATTGGTGAAACACAGTCACCTGGTAGAGCCGTTTGGTGGAAGTCTCTCTCTGTCTAAAGAAAACATTAAAATGAGGCGTACGCGGGGGTGTAAAAATAATGACGCGTAGAATACCAAAGAGGTAAGAAAAAAAGTAACGAGCTCATTGTAGCCTAATGCAGCGGAGTAAGAGGACAGTTTCTTCTTCACAAATCTACTCACGTAAAAGTAAAAAGTATAGGGATTTAAAACTACTCCTAGAAGTATAATTTTTTCAAAACATACTCAAGTAAATGTAACTCGTTACTACCCACCTCTGGTAAAGTGGCCCGCTTTTACACCGAGTTCTCTGGATGTATTCAGGATCCCAACCTACGACGAGGTCGTCCAGGACGAGGTGGAGGATTCTGAGGAGGAGGGGGAGACGTTCTTGGAGCGGCAGGAGGACTTTGAGAGAAGCTACAACTTCCGTTTTGAAGAGCCTGACGCTCAGAAAATCAAGACCTACCCCCGAAGTATCGCCACGTCTGTGCGCTCCAAGGATGACCGCAGGAAACGCAAAAGAGAGGAAGTGAAAGAGCGAAAGCAAAAGGTGCGACTTGCCCGACAAGCTCGGGGTCCTTCAAACCTTCGCTCTCCTGCTTCTCTGGAACAAGCATAACGTCGTCCGTTGGCTAATAAAAACCTCTCGTATGTTCCACGATTTCAGGAGAAGGAGCAGAAGCGAGAGCAGCTGAAGCAGTTAAAGAACCTGAAGAGGAATGAGATCGTGGAGAAGCTGAAGAAGCTGCAGGAGCTGACCGGCAACGAGCAGCTGGCCTTCAGTCAGGCTGACCTGGAGGGGGAGTTTGATCCAAAGCAGCATGACCAGCTCATGCAGGTCAGTGTTGTTGCGCAAAGATCCCAAAACATACACACAATAAGGACGCACACACTCTGAGCCAGCTCGATGTTGGTCCTGGCTGCCACACCATTACGTCACTTTAAACATCTCTTCCAATGCGTGCTCGACTCTGCCTCCGGTGTGTTCTGCATTTCTGCAGAGGACCACAGCGCAGGAGGAGGACAAATTATCTTCACAGATTAGTTAGTGAACACTCTCTGCAGCACTGACCAGTGTTTCCAAACTAAATTATATTTTTATGAACGGCAATACAAACAAGCAGTTCTGAGTTGGCCGACTAAAGCGGCCGACAGCGTTAATCAGTGTAGCTGCAAACGCTGTTTAGAAATTCAGCTGCAAGCAGAAATTTTGAATGCTGTTCTGAATTGTACAAACTTTTTATATGTGGCGATCACAACGTTTTAGTTGCATCCCAGACGTCTTTAGTTTTTTTTTTATTGTTGTTGTTGCCCTGGCCAAGCCAAGAAGTTGCTGCCAGCATAGGAGCAGTTTTTTTTTTCGAGGTTGCAGCCACTGCTTTGGCGATTTAAAAACAGAGCTGATTCAAAGTTTGGCTCATGCCCCGAACCAGCACTGGAACAGCTTCGGTGGGGGGAAAAAAACAAAACTCACAAAGAACAGCCGTACAGGTTATTTGTCAGATCCGCTGTTTCGGTAAGCTCCCTCAACCTCTGCAGTCACCTCGGCACACATGTACCAGCCAATCAGCCGGAGTTAAACATTGGTTTTGGGTGCATTTGAGGGCATCATCGGCCGCCTTGATGATCACCACAAACCTTTGGTGGCTTAATAAGTCAGGCAGTAATATCTGCAAATGACTTTTTTTTTTTTTTTTTTAAGAGAAATTTCGTTTTTTTTAAATGGGTTATTTTTGTTGAGAGCCTTAGACTTGATAATACCATATGATCACATCACCAGGAGAGTGAAAAGTAACAACGGAGGAAAAATATGCCCCTCAAAGGCAGTAATCCTTTTTCAGTGAAAATACTTCAACCAAGCTGTCATTACAGCCTTTCTGCTGGAAATGAAAACTATAGTTTATGGTGTCGGCGTATGTGTAGAAAAACAAGATGCCAGTAGGGCAGATTAAATGAATTATTAATCCCAGTGTTGCTGCACACGTGGTTCCCAACCGGTGCAGTTTTTGAGGTCACGTGACTTTGTGACGTTTTGCTGCGCCAGCAGAAAGTTGGACAATATTTTCGAACAAACTCCAGGACCAACACTGCATCATGTCAAGTCGAACACAAACAAACACCTGAACGAGACACGTCGCTCTCCAGCTCACACAGTTGTGTCAACATTTAATTAATCCAAAAGCCAAATCCTCGTCGTGTTTCACTTCATTTGAAGTTTGCGTTTGCAGCAATTCTTTGGAGATGAATACTATAAAGAAGAGGAGGAGGAGAAGCCTCAGTTTGAAGATGATGATGAAGGACTGGAAGGTAAGTCGACACAGGTTGTCTGAGGTCCTGCTCACATTTGGTATTGACATGCGATCCGATCCCAAATGCACAGTTGTAAGTACAGATGTGAACGCACTCGGGACAGAAGTCCAAAAAGCCTTTCTCCACTTTCATTTAGAAGTCTGGACACAAATGATGTTTGTCGGGCCCACGTCAATGACTTTATCAAGTTCTGTTGTAGCCGTTAATGAAGAATGAACATCGGAGCCCTCAAAGTGGCTAAATGTATTTTTCTGAGATTAGTCCATTTGAGGCTCTTGCTATTTCCTGCAATGCCAAAAAAATGGCAAAGCAACTATTGGAATATCTAGGAAGCTGATTTATTTTTTTTGTCTCTTATCAGTGGATCAAAATAAGGCTTTACAGGTGAGTTACAGTGTTGATTGTCCCTGCTGTAATGCTTTGCATCAATCCAATCGTAAGAACTTGAGCGTAGCTGCTTATACACAACATTTGTGTGCACAGCACGACTCTTTAGGGAACAGCTAATGGCCCCCCTGTGAGCTGTTGGAATGTAAAGGGTTTAAAGCCTCAGCGTGTCTTTAGTAGCAGAAGTGGTCTGACACTGAGATCTGGAAGGTCGCCCATCCTTTCATGATAATGATATAAATCTATATAGATTTGTCATTTATAGAAGCCTCAGCAGGCCTGCTGATGTTTGCACCACGTAGGCTTTATCTGAGTGCACGGCGAGTAACTGATCTGATCCCACGTGGTCAGTAGGGGACTCACGTGGGGCGGCAGTGTAGCTTCAGACGTGAACTGGGGTACTTTGCGCTGTCCATTTGGGATGTGATCGGGACTCATGTTACACCCACACACGAACAGGATCTTCGGTTTGTTGTGGTCATTGGCGCTTATGTGATGTTTAGATTTAAAACTCAGATTATAGCAACGATATACTTCATTTTTTTTTTTTAGGGGAAGGTTGCACCGAGCTTCTTTCCCTAGTAGGGCTGTCCACGACCAAGGATTTTGTTGGTCGACCAGTGGTCGTCATTTACTCCGATTAATCGACAAATTGACGCCCCCTCCTCCCCCCCAAAAAAATCAACATTTACCTTTAATGCCCGGCTGCCGCATCTATGCGCATTTACCACTAAGGCGGGGAGTAACCTTGTGTGACTAACAAAATGTTTCCTGGTTCATCTAAACACTTGGCCTATAGCCTACACAAAAAAGAATTGACTGCTCAGTTCTTCTCTCAGTCGGAGAGTGAGGAAAAAACCAGACGTTAGTGACCATTGGCTGACCAGCAGAATTTTACAAGCGCACAAGCCGGGTGCTTTAAGTCTGCCCTCTCTTTACACGGGCAAATTATTTCAGATTTTGGCATTCTGAATGTGTCACAAAAATAATCAGAAAGACAGACGGACTTTGGACGTCACCTGTTGCTGCGCGAGGATGACAGCGCGGCCGTGATCTGTGTGTGGTAACGGGGTCGGAAAGTACAGCGGTGACCGGCCACCTCTGTTCCAGAAGGCGCTCCAACATGCAGTGAGTGGAGTTCCATCTCGTGGAGACATCCTGGATGAGTTTGTGTTCAACGACGTTCTGTTGTATTTGTTTTTCAGTGAGAGCCGCTGTAGCCTTGGCACTTTTCTTAAAATGTCTAACAAGACGTCTGGCAGCTGCTATGACACGGCAAATGGGATCTTTTTTAAGAGCCGCATTGATGCACAGCTGCAAAGTGTGCCCTGCGCAACCAACTCCTTGGACGTTACCCCAGGACGGGTTACGCGCTAACTGATCGTTCTGTCCTTGTGACACGAATTTACCGTTTTGATTTGTTTGACGTCTTCCTTTGTCACGCCCTTCAAATTAAAAGTTCCGGAAGCCCTTTGACGAGACGCGGCTTTTTTTTTTTCCTGCGACCAATCAACCAATGGAATTTGGTCGACTGGTAATTTTTTTTGGTCGACCAACAAACAATCGATTATTTGCCGTCAGCCCTATTCCCTAGTGATGGCTTGATGTGTGATTATTTATTTATTTATTTTTACTACAGAGCACTGGAACTGGGATACGTGGACAGGAGAGGAACGAGAAGAGGACTACGGCGAAGAGGAGTATGATGGAGGCGAGCGTGACGCCTCGGGACCCCACTGCGAGGATGAAGGCTTCATCGTGAGCCAGCTCATATTTATCAAAACTACATCTTTTATGGGTTAAAATTGTTGTTATAAAATGCGGGACTCTTCCAACCAAAAGTCATGTGCCGTCTCCATAGATGGATGCAGACTACGACCCCAGCAAGCAAACTACTTCGAAGAAGAAGTCGAAAAAGGAGAAGAAGAAGATGAAGAAGGAGGATAAGCCGCAGATGGGCAAAAAGAGAAAGAAGTCTCACTTTGCGGAGGTCATCGCTAAAGACAAGCCTGTGTTTGATCCTCGTAAGTGTCAGGAAACAAGTGTCAGGGTCTGTCCTCCTGCTCATATTGTCTAACTGATGGCTGTTGGCATTTCAGAGGAGAAGCCCTTTGAGCAGTACTTGGATGAGTACTACAAGCTGGACTATGAGGACATCATCGATGACCTTCCATGCAGGTTTCGCTACAGGCAGGTTCTGTCCAATGACTTCGGCCTGACCACAGATGAGGTGAGAACTGCAGAACCTCCGGCTCCAAACAAATGGTCGAGTCGGCTTTCGCGACTCCACCTGTCAAGTTTTCTGTTCCTGCACAGCAAACACGCTTCCTTTTTTGAATAATGTGACCGGTTTACTAATCGGTGATCAGCTCGAGCTGGCCAAGAAGATTCAAGTTGGCTCTGTGATTTCAGCTGAAAAGGCTTTATTGGTGGAACCTGAAGGAAAAGAAGCTTTACAGGCCTAAGTTACGAATGGACAGTCGCTGTGCAGGAAGGGATTTCTCACACAGTCCAATGAAACAAAAAGAGAGCGACAGATCTAATGCAGGCTGAGTAGATTTTGCTTAACGCTGCAATGATGAGCCTCGAGCTGACTGACCTGGTATTGCTTCCCTCCGGGGAAAGCTCTGACCAGGGAATGATCTCAGTTGAATCTTCTCTCTGAGCAGACGTCGCAGTGATGGGACAAAGCTGCGAAATATTAAAAAAAAACTTTTAAAGCAGAGCGTGTCTCTGCACAGACGATCCAAAACAGTAAGTTGAAACAATGAAACAAGCTTTTTTTCCCTCAGATTTTAACTGCTGACGACAAGGAGCTGAACCGCTGGTGCTCTCTGAAGAAGACTTGCATGTTCAGGTACTGGCTCTTAAGTGCCTCGTGTAGATTAGTTCGTCTACCTTTCATTTATTACACGTAGTTTTCTTTGCTTTCTCAGGTCTGACAAGGAGGAGATGAGTGATTTGAAGAACTTTAAAATCAAATCGCAAAATGAACGGAAGAAGAAGGAAATCCTCAGCTCGGTGTATTCTGAGTGAGTACAGCGCCATGCACATACCACTCAAGCCGTACCCTAACAACTGTTGCAATGTGTGACATGTATCTGAACTTGTACTGCAGGGAAGACAAAGACACAGCAGACGTTAAGACCAAGTTGGGGAAGAACAGAAGAGATCGTCTGAAGAATGCAGAGAAGCAAGACGGAGAAGCAGAAGACGGTAACGCAGTTTCCGCTGAGGACTCCGCCGAGGAGTCGCTTCCCCAAGCTCTTTGGGAGGCAGCATCCGGCGATGAGGATGAGGAGGTCCTGATCCCCAAGAAAAAGAAGATGAAACCGGAGGAGGAACCCCAGGTGACTGCAGAGGAGGCAACCAATAAACCGGACGAAGTGAAAAACAGGACTGTAAGGCCAAAATGGTCCAAGAAGAAGCACAAGCCTTCGGGCGGCCGCCGCCTAACGGGAGCCGTGGGGGTGAAAATAGGAGGCCGGGAGTTCAGCAGACAGAGACTGAAGGCCTACGGGCTGAACCCCAAGAGACTGTACTTCAGACAGCTCGGCAGACAGAAACGGAAAGCACAGGAGAAGAAGGAGAAACAAAAGAACAAAGAGTGACGACGTTTTTACCTGAGGTGTTAAATCAGAGATTACTGTCAGTGGTACAGTCCTTTTTCTCTTATATTCCTAGAGTTTAATGGAGCACGGAAACAGTTGTTTCATGTTCTGACATTTTTTTATTGAAAAAAGTTAAAACTATCAAAGTAAAACTTTTACCTTTCTGAATATAAAGCTCATTAGATTTGCAGTTGCCGTTAAGGTGCGTCAATTAAAAAATGATCTTTTGGCTTTGTTTGATATGATGGCATTTCTGATTGATATTTGTACAGAAAAAATATATTGTGTTAAACATTATGTGTCCTTCGTTTACTACTGTGAAGTGTTTCCAACTCAGTCTACACCTGTGAGCACGTTGAATGGTATTTATTTCCTCCTGCAACTCATTTAAGCAGTTTATCTGTATATAGTACATATGTTTTAGCCACTAGGATGAACAGATCCATAAACTTAACTTTTAGACTTAACCTTAGATTTAAATACTTCTGTGAAGACGAACAGAGGCCTTTCATGCTGAGATTCATCATGAATCCAATCTAATGGGGAATAAACCTGTTCTGTGGTTTCTGCAGCCAAGGGGAATTGTGGTTTCAAGTAATCTACAGACGTCCGAGATGGGATTTGTTAGCTTCAGGAAAGTTTGGTATATTTGCTCAATTTTACAACCAAACGGGCATAATATCCCACAAGATACAATTTGGTACCTCCAAGTGCTCTGGCAATATGCCACACTTCGCTGCTGTACAGCAAGGAAAGACTGTTGAGTTGCTTGAGTGCAGGGGCGGATCTACCGGAGGAAAGGGGCACTGATTATTAATTATCTAACTATCAAAGAGTTAAATTATAATGAAAGCACAGTGCTAGTATAGTTGGGATTCTGATTTTGAGATGATAAAAATCCGTTGAAGGACGTTATTTCGCTAACTATACATGTAATGTTAGCTAGCTGACCTAGCCTAGGTCTGAGGCTAGCCTAGGTAAAGTACAACAGCTAATATTCATTCAACATCTGTCAAGGGAAATATTGTAAATATACATCTTACAGAAATGAAGAGGAAATGGAGCATATGCAGTTTTTTCTCACCAAAGAAAAAGGCAAGAGAAGTAGAAAATGAACTACTTGGAGGTGATGAGGTAGAAGGAGAGCGAGAAAACGAAGGAGAGGGAGAAAACGAAGAAGACGTGGAAGGAGAGAGAGACGGGCAACAGAAACGTGACAGAGATAGAAAACAAGGCCAAGGCGACCAGAGACAGGAAGAGGTGGTAGAACATCACAACAGTGAAGATATGGAGGAGGGAGAGCATCACCGAGCATCACCGAGCATCACCAACCATCTCCAGTGGAGCTGGTCCACATGGTATGGAAATTGTTGCTGCATTGTATACTAAGTTACATATGACTAAGACAACAAATAACAAAAACGGACATTTTGCTATAAGGTGTATTGAAGAGACAATGCTTAGACTTCTTCAGATAAATATGAACATTCATGTTTGCTTAAATATGAATAATTGGGGAAACTTGAAAGCGTGATGAGATGGGGACAGAGTTTTAATATTTTATGTACAATGTGTTTTAGATCTATTGCTCAGATTAAATTCCAAAATTAAACAAATTAAGTTAAAAATACTCTCCCAGACTAAAATGTTAGTGTATGTTTACACAGTCTGATGGTTATAACTAATCAATGACAGTTCCAAATTGATTATGTTTTTACTAGTTGTTATATTGTATAATTAGTTCAGATGTAATGCAGTTTGAATCTTCCCTCCCCTCCATCTTCTAGACATATCCAAGTCCAGGTATGAGGTGCCAGTGCAGCCAATGCGGGAGAGTTTCCCTAAGACCCGCCAGGAAGAAGCCAGGAGAAGCTTCCGCAGCGACTTGTACAAATCTCATCCCTGGTTGGAATACTCGCAATCGAAAGATGCAGCTTACTGTTTTGCTTGTAGGCATTTTTCTCTCCCAGATGCTCTAAGGACTGTTTTTACCTTATTCGAGGGTTATCGGAACTGGAAAAAGGCTACAATGAAAGACAGTGGTTTCTGTTCTCATGCCAGATCTGAAGGCCATGTAAATGCAATGCTTGCATGGACAGAGAACAAGGAAATCGTGGATAAAAATACCTCAATGTTTGAACTAATGGATGAGCAAAAAAAGAAGCAGGTGGCTGAAAACCAATACTACATTAAAACATTAGCTGAAATTTTAGTTCTAACAGCCACAGAAAACATAGCACAGCGGGGTCACAGGGAGTCTCTCGAAGAAAAAGGATGTTTTTCTGTCAATGGTAGACTTGCTGGGTAACCATAACCCCATCATTAAAAAAAAGACTTGAACAACAAACTAAAAATGCAAAATATACCAGTAAAACAATACAGAATGAAATACTTGACTGCTTGGCTGCAATGGTCAAAGAGGAAATCATCCAGGAAGTTAAAACGAGCAAACAGTTTTCAGTTATTGTTGATGAAACTAAAGATGTTCAGAAAAAAGAGCAAATGTCATTTGTTCTGAGATATTTTTAGAATGGTGTGGTTCATGAGAGCTTTCTGGAGTTTGAAGTGGCAGAACACCTGGATGCTGCTGCTGTAAGTGACAGGATTATATGCTTCCTTGAGAATCATGGGCTGGAGTACAAGAAAAACCTTGTAGGTCAGGGCTTTGATGGCGCGGCTGTGATGCGCGGGGCACATGCAGGTGTTCAAGCAAAAATAAAAGAAGTAGCCAAACATGCCTTCTATGTTCACTGTAGCGCACAATGCTTGAACTTGGTTATAGTAGACGCTGTGAAAAGTGTGGCAGATGCAGGAAACTTCTTCTCATTATTGGAACGACTGTATGTTTTCATGTCTGGGTCCTATGTACATAACAAATGGCTGGAAGTGCAGCGGGAGATGTTTGATGGTGCAACAAGGGAACTCCAACAGCTAAGTGATACACGTTGGGCCTGTAGGCACATAGCATGTCGCAATGTTATGGACAGGTTGCCTGCAATACAGGTTGCCTGCAATAGTACAGGTGCTTGAAAAGATAGCATCTGAGAACCATCCACAGAGAGCTGTTGAAGCAAGAGGGATATTGGCTCAAATTGATTTGAATTTTGCTGGATCTCTTGTTCTGTTCAGAAAGGTCCTGAGTGACTCCACATTTTTATCAGACATGCTCCAGTCTAAAACAGTGGACTATGCTAAGGCGGTAGAACTTATTGAAGCATTTAACGAGACACTGGTCCAGTACCGTAGTCAAGCCTCTTTTGAAGAAATGTGGAGTGAAAAACACTTGATTTATGTCAACAAAGTAACATTGACACGACTCAGCGAAAACCAAAGAGGCCAAGACAGACAACGAAGGTGCTTCAGGATACTATCATCCCCTCCACCTTGGGACAGCATGTAGTTCCAGATAGCAAACACACGTTTTGTGTCTCTGTGTACTATCCGGTTCTGGATAACATGATTGGAGAAATTGGAAGAAGATTTTCAAACACAAATTGTAACATTATGCAGGGTGTCCAGGCACTAAATCCGTCAAGTCCAACTTTTTTGAAGGAAGAGGCTATTGTTTTATTGGCTCAAGCTTATGATTCAAATATTGAGGATCTCAAACATGAGTTGCATCAGACGAGGAGAGTACTAGACAGAAAAAAGGGGGGAAAGGAGTGTCCTACCACTCTAATGGAGTTCGCTCAGTTTTTGGACCCATACCAGGATCTTTTTTATGAGTTGTTCAGATTGTGTAAAATAGCAGTTGTTTTACCTGTGAGCAGTGCATCCTGTGAACAAAGTTTTTCATCTCTCAGGCTCATAAAGACTTATTTGCGGTCTACTATGACAGAAAAGAGACTATCGAGTTTGGATGTACTCAGCATTGAGTCAAAACGCACAAAAGCATTAGATCTAGATAAGTTTGTGAAGCGTTTTGCTGAGCAACATGGAAATCGCCGCATTCAGCTGTTATAGGCATGACAACTTCATGTTATGCTCACTGGTGAGCCTTTACAAAGCTGTTAAAATGATGACCTCAAAGAAGCTGCAAATTTATGTATTTATATCTTTTTTTTTTTTTTTTAATGGAAACAGAAAATCTGATATCACCTTTAATAAAACCTAAAGTGTGAGAAAAAAATGTTTAAAATGTGACACTGGTGTAAATGGTGTAAATGCTGCTGAACATGAAGCAGTGTTGTTGTTATTGTTATCTCTTTTGTATAATAAAACTGTCCAGAAACAAACTAAATTTGTCTGTATGAGTTTGTAAATGGCAGCCTGTGCCCTTGTGTGTACATACTATTTCTCATCAAACTGATTAAATTCAGTATATATACATCTGCCATATGTTGCCACCCCTCAAAAATTCCTGCCCCCCTTTTGCCACCCCATAAATATTTTTCTAGATCCGCCCCTGTTGAGTGACGTTGGTTGCTTCCCTACACTCCATTTCAGCAGGTGGCGGTAACGCGCCTTTCAGTCGGTTGCTAACCGTCAATCAAACCCAAAGAAGAAAAAAAGAGGCGCGCTGGAAGACAACATTTGAATTACGGAGAAACGGCGAAAAGGTATAAAAGTTTTTACTTTTTGATTGAAGCAAATGGATCTTAATGTTACAAACTAGCCACAAGTTAATTGTATCTTACGTGTCGTTATAACTTAACTTTAGCTCGTTACCGTTTTTTTACGTACCTCCGACTCGTAAACAAGAACAACACCGAACGATGCTGTCATGCAGTTTAGCTAATGTGGTGCCCACTTTTCTTTTCTTGACTGTCAAATTACACCTTCAAACAACAGAGCCGGAAAGGAATATACATTGTCTGGGGGGTGGTTACCGTGATACAGCTTTAGGTTAGCGTTGTGGTCTCTTACGCCAAATCTGCTGTTTATCCTCACTGTCTCTAAAACATGAAATTGAATGTTGTTGATAGTTTACAGCAGCTTTGCTCGTGAGGGTGTATTACCGAACACTGGTAGCTCTGAATTAACTCGGGGTTTCTTGGTTGAAGTCGGCTACACTCCGTGTCGTCTGTTTTTTTTTTCTTAGTTGCCCACAATGGCTCAAGGTCACAAATTTCAAGATTTGGAGGAGACCGGGGAGTCGCTGGTGGCCTTCATCAACAGCAGCCAACCTGAGAAACTGAGACAAGTGAAAGTTGAACACCAGGCCCTCTTTGATCAACACATGGAAACGAGGAAGATTGTGACACACATTTTAACAGGCAAGAAGCCAGAGATGTATTTATCTCTAATGTGTTTTTTTTTTTTAAAGCTCTTTGTGATTTCTTAATATGCCGCACTGTCATTGACACTGCATTGAGTGTTGTTCCACATGACCGTCGGCATGAATCCATTGCAGCACGCTCATGTCCATTGTTCTCTGTCTCCAGATATGGCTCAGATCGAGGAGCGAGTAGGCCAGAGGCTTCTGGACATGCAGGAGGAGAAGAAATGCAGAGATGTGGAGCTGGAGAGTTTGGAGGAGCAGCTGAGGCAGTGCACGGCCAAGAGCCAGATTACAGACTCAGAAATCCAGTATCTTTTTCGGCATCTGATTATTTTTAAGTTGACAAGTTTTCGTTTGCCCACTTGCTCCCATTAATGTAGCAGTTACTGAATGTGGAGACGACGCGTGTAAATCACGTCCCCGCTGCTTTTCCATAGGTTTTCGGGTTTTTCGGCAGGGCACAAGTTGAAACTGCCGCAGTCGCTTTAATGGACTCGCCTGCAGTCACAGAGAGCGAAACGGTTTTAACCTCAGCTGAGGCTTCTGCTCTCTGGCTGACAACACGTCCGTTTTCCGCTGCTCCTGTTTTATTTGTCCCTATTTAGCATACTCGCTAGTTTGTTATGAATGTTTACGGCAAATCTAATTGTTATGAGAAAACTTGAGCGGCAGTGACGGAGTGGGGGCGATGTGCTCGTGCAAAATAAGTAACAGTTATGCTGTTACTGCGGTGAATTTCAGCTTCCGTGAGCAAAACGTGGGCTGTTCAGTGAGCTTCAACAGGCAGCAGAGTGCAAATTTCAGCTGCTTTCATTCGCCACTGCTACGGGGTTAGGTTTTTGGTGCCCTCTTCTTCCTTAGAGTCCTTAACTTTCCTCCAGACTTCTTCAGAGAGAGCTGGAGAGTCTGAGAAACACTGAGAACGACCTCGAGACTCTTCAGAATGAGGTGGATGAAGACACCACCGAGATCATCCCGTCAGCAGTGTGAGTCACGCACACTCAGTGATAAATCCCCACTTTCATGTGCACCTGACTAGGAATAGAGGGGGGCTTTAGATCACTTAAACACTACGCATTGCTATGATAGTCAGTGTGATGTTATGGGATGGGTGGGATTCAACACCTAAAAGCAGATGCTGTGGTCACACTCGGAGCATTACTCATTGTAGGATTCAGGTTTTTTTCTTTAATTTGTGACAGCGGGAGCTGGTAGACTTTAATGTAGTCTGGTGCGTTTTCTTTTCTTTTTTTTTAATTGACGCTTTATTCGTTTTTACTTGGTAACATACACATATGTGCCAGTTGGGCACAACAACATACCATAACACGACGAAGCGAGGATTGTGCACTAAGTAAAACGGCAGAATCAACATAAGCACATCATACATAGAAATATAAGGATGCTGCTCGAAAATAGGGAAAAAAATTTAAAATAAAATCTTAATAGAGGGTTTGAGCTAGATCTATATTGATCTATATGAAATCAGGTCTTACAGTTGACACATAGCTGAGCAATTTTGACCAGTTCTCTTCAAAAATATCAGTTTGGTTTCTTAATTTCAATGTAATTCTCTCCATAACACATATATTATATATAACATCAATCCACTCATTAAACTTTTGTTTTTTCTTTCTTAAGCCATTTTCTGGCCAGAGCCTTTTTACATCCTACTAACAACACTCTCAAAAGGTATTTGTACTGCTTCGTGTATTCAAGTCCATCCAGATCACATAGATACATAACCTTTTAAAAAGAGTCTCCAGGACTCCAAGAATCTCTCTCCAAAATGGAGCCACAGAGGGACAGCCCCAAAAAATGTGAAAATGATTTGTATTCCACAGGACCTCCAGCAGGCAGTCTGTCACAGTCCCCAGTGCTGTGGAGCGAAAGAATCGAGTCTGATGCCTTTTTTAATGTTTTTTTTTCTCCATTCACAGATACGTGGCCCAGGTGTACTACCTAATAACTAGGATCAAGTGGGAGTACAATACACAGCCCAACATTTTGAAAGGAGGTAGAGTTTCCTTCACCGTCTGCCCATTTATTCCTTTATTAATTATTAATGATTCGGGATCGATCGCTGTAACCTGCAACAACATTTCTGCTACTGCGTCTGACCACGTGCGCTGCTGGTTTCCCTCTTCTCAGTGCACTACGGCGCAGACCTGGCGACTCCCATCAACGTCGACATCTCCTCGCGCTCTCGGGGCGACGTGAGCGACCAGCTGTGGGGCTTCGTCAGCAGCGAATGGTAGACGGAAGACGGGCGTGTTGCCAGAGATGTCATGTACATTATTTTCCCCTCGTCTGCGGTTGTCCTTGTGTTCTGTCGTATGTGAGATTTCTATTGTTATTAAATGTCCTTTTTTATTTTAAAAGTCTCAGACCTTTTGATTGAGCAGCTATTTTCAAATGTGTTTCAATGGATCCTGCAAAGCTAAAGAGGATTCTGTTTGTGTCAGATGAGGGAAGGTTGGCCACTAGATGTCGCTGTGGGGCTCTTTAATGCTGAATCTTTGTTTTTAAAGCCTGTGTAGTTTCCTGAGGACTTCACACACTTGCTTTTGCAGCCCTTTTTATTATTTTTTTTCTCTCCAAATAACATGAAAATGGCATGAAGACGCTGCTTTAGATCCCGGCTTTCCAAAGTGTTTGCGTGCCACGATGTCTTGAGAGCCAACCAGGTTTCATCGACTCCGGCCGAAAAAAATCTAAATCGGTTCTCTGCTGATTCTAAACCGTGTCTGAACACGATAATCACAACTGATCGTACGACTGCACTGTCTGAGTTTAATGTGCTCAGGCATCGTGATTTAAAAAAAGAACAAACAACTGTTTAAGTCAGCTTATTTTTAGCTGTTTATTTGAAAGTACTCAACTACCTTTTAATTGGCTGTTACCTGGTTATGATAATTGTCTTCTACAGTTAGTGAAATCACAATTGAATATGTTTTGTGGCTTCTATTGGCCCTTATTCCTGTTATTGATCTATTTCAACTTTGATACCTATTTTGACATCTTAACATGAATAATGACGCAATGCCATTCCTACCATGTCACTCTCGTGTCAATATTCAGACACGATAGCTGTGAAACAGGGAAAGTATCGATATGTCAAATAACCGCAGGCAGCTTAAGCATCAAGTTGCCGCCCACGTGACGCCCACTGTGGGGTTTTGTTGTTTTTCAGCCGCAGGCTGGCTCTGTGAGAACCCAGTCTTCCTCATTACTTGAAAAGGAGTCATTTTTGTGTACGGCTGCGGGGCGAGTGGCTCGGAGTGGGCAGGATGACATACGGGGGTTTCACCTCACACCTTCCACTCTGCGGCTTCTTTACGGTAAAAGGAGCACGAAGCACACAGGCCTGTTTTTCTGCAACTTCATCGATACCTCAGCCTCAAGTGGTTTTAGCAAGTGGTTGCCACGGAGGTGGGGTTTTGTCACCTAACTTGCCTTCTGTGTTTCACCCTCTTTGCACATTTGAATCAGCATTTGAAGCTTCAGTTTAAGACAGTAATCGCTCTCTTTTTTTTTTTTAAGAACTGCCTCACTGTTGGACTAGACCAGGGTTGTTAATAATCCATGTGAATTCAATACTGAACATCAGTGAATGCACGAAATGGAAGGCAAACAAACAAAACCTCTTGCACACATTGAAGCGATTTTGTTCACGCAATATGTATAGAATGTTGATTTTTTTTTTAAAATTTATTTATATATTTTTTTTCTTCTCTTCAAGCCATCACAACATACTGTCCAAAAAGGGCTTTTTAGAAATCCATATTTGGTTTTACAGAGACGCAGGAAGAGTGACGAGTGGAGAGAGATCCTTCCGAGGTGAACCACTGAATTTAACAGTAGTTGGTTATCCCTCTATGTAGTTTATTGTTAGCTTTGACGTTAGCTGCAATGTTATATCCTCATATGTAAGGCAAGTGTCGGCCAAATGCATAAACAAACATAAACCTCCAGAGAAATGAGAAACAGACCAAGCAGCGTGTAAAAATCATTCATGTATATTTAATCAGTGCACATATAAAACTGGCGTCATAACTTAAAGAGAGGGTTGTACAAAAACAAAACACAGCTCAGGGAGTTCGTAAATATTTACAAAGCTTCCTAAATATAAGTAAATAGATTTCTTATCTTTACATTTCTTTACAATATTACATCTATGCCCACTCATTGATTTGGGTTCTGACTGAATGCTGCTGTCATTTGGGCCAAGATTTAACCTGTGCTCTCTCTCTCTCTCACAAGAAAAGAGAAGTACATGCGTATAATTTCACAGAATAACGACGAGCCCTCTTTTTTTTTCAGGTAGTAATCTTACAGGCTGTCATTTTTGACTGCCGTGTTCCAGCCTGTTAAAACGAGAAGGCGTCAACAGCCTCCGCTGTCAGCTTTTTATTGCTTTAAGGCATTTATGTGTGTTGCTACATATGTTAAAGGGACCTCCATAGCTGCAAACCACCCGACTCGGCCCTCCATCTGACGTCCTCAGTGCGTCTCCTGGCCACCGAGCCTCTGATGTCCCAGCATCAGCGCTGACCAAAAACACACATGGCAGAAATTAAATGGTTTTGGCAGCGGGTTTTGGGTGTGGGTGCTCCATGTTTGCAGCAGCTTATCATTACATGCTACAAAGGCAGCGGGAGATAACGGGTACATCTCATGCTCGGGCTTTCCCCACTCTGTCAGATGCACGGGCTGGATGTATTTATGTGAAACATCTGCGCACAGTCTTTCATTTCTCTTCATGCGCGCACACACGAAAATGAAATGTCCTTTTTATACCAGAGGGAACATCCTCTGACTAACCCTGGCCTCGCAGAGGAGTCTGAAAAGGCAACGATAATGCAGTTTTCACAACAAACTTTTGGCTACGATTAAGACATAGATATTTAGGTTTTTCATATTTGTAGGAAGTATGCATATGAAAGTTAAAAAAAAAAAAAAAAAAGTAAATGCTTAACCGGAAAGATCTTTTGTTTTTTCCCCAGTCTGGACATTATCACAAACGCTGAGCTGTCCATGAGGATTGATTCAAAGTGCAACACAAAACTGTCTTTAAGGCATCTCGGCTATATTTGAGGTCCAGTTTTTAGTCTGAATGCTTGCTCCCAGTACTAAATCAAATGAGCCACGTGTCATGTCTTAGACATCCTGGGATAAATGGCTTTAATGGTCGAGGGTGTAAAGTTACCAGTGGACACTGTCGTCTCCAGTCCCTCCAGTCTGTGAGAGGCTGCATCCGTTTTACTGGTGCTGCAGTCCAGGAAGGGCATCCCGATCTTCTTCACCTGCCCGTCTTTCGTTAAGAGGCAGTGCCGGCAGAGCAGCCTGATGATGGCCTTCCTCATGTCCTTGCTGGTCAGCGTGTAGATGATGGGGTTGAGAAGAGAGTTGAACATAGCAATACCCAGGAAATAGTCCGCCTTTAAGAGCACCTCGCAGCTTTTTGCTGGGCAGAAGAAGTCCAGCAGGAGGAGGATGAAGAGGGGGAGCCAACAAGCGATGAAGACTCCCAGGACTATGGTGACCGTTTTCAGCAACGCCAGGTACTTCTGGGACTTGCGGTACAGACCTTTCCGCTGTGGAACCGAAGCAAGGCGCTGAGTGTTGGACTTGACGATGCGGAAGATCCGGACGTACAGCACCACGATGGACATGAGGATGGCGCTGAAGATGGTGACGCAAAAGAGGATGTAACTTTTGGCATAGAGGGGCAGGACGGTGGAGCACCGGTCCAGCTGCCCCATACAGTTCCAACCGAGGACGGGCAGGATGCCCAGGAGCACGGACAGCACCCAGCTGGCCCCGATCAGAGCAAACATCCGCCCCTGTTTGTCTCCCTGGTACGGCTTCATCCTCACCATGGTGACATGGCGCTCTATGGCGATGGCCAGCAGACTGATGACCGAGGCCGCCAGCATGATGAACACACCTCCCTCCCTCAGGAAATACAGCACAGGAGTCATGTTTAATGTGTTGGCACCAGAGGTCATAATGTTGACCATGTAGGTGAAACCTGCGAGTAGGTCTGAGAGAGTCAAATTGCCAAGTAAATAGTACATGGGTATATGGAATTTCTTGTTCTTCCAGATAGCCAGAAGCACCACAGCATTTTCTGCCACAATAAGCAGGCAGACCAGCAAGAAAGCTATGGCCTCGGGTTTGAGTCCATCTTTGTACTTGTTCTCCTTTAGCTTGCCTGTGTAGTTGTAGTGCTCTATGATGACTGCGTTGCTCTGGTACTCACGAAACATCTGAAGCATTCCTGCAGAGGGAGACATGGGGTCAGCAGATGGAGCATGGAAAGAATCAGTGGTCATTGTTGGGGTTTCCGTGAAGTAGATGTGTTCTTTCCTCCCTTTGCCTTTTCTAGTTTTAAAATCAGATCCACGGACAAGATGTCAAATAGTCCCGTGGTTGCGCATTCTTGCTAATCTTGGCAGGTAGGTATGCGAGGGTAAAAGCCTTCCTTTTGATACTATCACAAAGGATTTCCTGTGGTTAGAGAATTTTCCCCAAATAAATCTTTTCTTTTCAATGCCTGGAACGCACGCTAGGAGGTGATGAGCGCCAACCTGCATGAAACAAGGGAGAGAAAAAGAAAATGGTTATAATAAGGCAAATACAAACCTCTTGGAGCCTCTTGAAAGTCCAAAATATCTGTTAGAAAGGCTGTAAATAGCAGGAATGATGTTAACATTCCTAATGGGATGGAAAGTCTCCAGAGGAAAAACATAATTTGCTATAATAACTGAAAACACTGCAATCGGTTCAAAGACAAAACCAACTTCATCCATTTTTGATTCAACAATCTAATTTTCTCCAGAATCTTTTTTTTTTTTGCTTTGTTCGCCGTTTTGTTTCTTTTATTTATTTTTTACTACTTGAGATTTGAATCCACGAATGACATGACACCCCACTGAAGCTAAAACGAGAAACTGATGCAAAACGTATGTGGATGCATAATTTTGCAGCCTGCTCTTTACCCCCAAATAAGCGTTCGTGTGCGTAATTACGCAACACATCCAAACCGACCGAATCAATTTTCTATAGAAAGCCTAATTATTTTGTGTGTTTTTTTTTAAAAACATACAAGTTCAAGTTTTAAGTGACATTCTTACAATTACATCTGCAGCCCGCTGCCAACGGCATGAAGTCAAAATTGGCTTATCCGTATTGTAGAGAAATATCCGAATTTAAATTTAGGAGAAAAACAAAAGGTTGAAAAACTTACCGGGCATCAAAAAAGCCTCTACTGCAAATGTCCAGAGAAAGTTTTGGGCCGAAATGATCCCACGGTCGGAGGAGAGGTAGCAGGCTCTGTCGATCACCGCGCACCACAGCCGCGTGCGAGTGTGATGTGGGAACAGAGGAGGGCAGGACTGAACATGCAGTGGGTTGGTCTACACTGTTTGTGCCCTTCAACGATTTTCCTCCCTCCTTCTTCTGACCCCTTATTTTCTTTTTCTTTTTTTCTTCTTCTCTGATTTGCCCTCTGGAGAAATGAGAGCTCGGTGACAGAATAACAGTTTCTGCTTCTCACTGCAAACATAAAAGGAAAAAAATATCTTATCAGTTTACCCTCGGGTGGCTTCAAAGCCAAGTGCAGTTTTCCCTCCTGCTCTTCTTGAATGAAGTGCAATTATGACTGCATGCTGCCTTTCAGGTTTGGTCATACCCTGCTGAAATCTCTCTCCTTCCCGTGGCTGATAAAACAGAGGAGTATCCCCACAACTCAAAAAGCCATGACTTAATTTGTTCGTGGGGGAAGAAAAAAAGCCTCATTTGTAAGAGTGCTGGCAGCTGGGTCTGTTTTGCAGCTCAAAAACCCCCACATTTCAGAAAATAACTCTCAGATAGGCTTAATCTGTAATTATCTCCGAGCTCACACATCAAAACTCACTTTTTCTTTGGGCAAACAGCGTGCCCTTTTTATAGAGCTTGCATTTACACATCTCCCCCAGAAATGATTGAAAACACATCCACGTTTCTGCTTTAAGTCATGGTGTGTCTGATATGGTTTGATTAAAAAAAACAAAAAAAAGATCAAATAGCTCTCCTCCTAAGATGTTCTCCAGTTCGCTGAAAAGTCTGTTTTTTGGTGTTTGTTTAGGCTACCATGGTGTCTTTTTTTTTTATGTGTGTCACGTACAAGAACCCAAAACAAAAGGTTTTATATGAGCTTCGGGGGGCTTGGGGGCTCCCAGCTGATGATATGTTGATGGAGATTTGTGTTGCGTCTGCGCTGTGAGACATGCTAAAGAAATTAAGATGGCGATGGATTTCCGCACTGGGATTAGTGGCGCCCTCTCATTAAGTCCCCTATCACCATAGCAAACACAGCTGGAGGGATGCAAATTCCAGGGAAAAAAATAAATGAATAATTAAATATAGCTATACTTTCTAGAGCATTTCCAGAAAGGATTGATGAGTTCAAGATGACAGAAACCATTTCAGATAAGATGGATTTCCAAGCGAGTTCCAGTTTTTTTCTAAATTAGCTTTCAAATCGATATCCTCCTCATTTCTGATGGTTTAAATAAAAAAAACGTGCTTCAGTGGAGTCAATGCAAACCAATCGAATCACTAATCTAGGAGAAAGTAATCAGCAGAGTACCTGATGTTGCAAACGACTGTCACTTGTTCAGAAACCATCTCTCTGCTGCGTGCTTGCTCATGGCCTCCTGAAAGTGAAAGCTCTTACTCTTCTGACACACGGCCCCTTGGCAATATGCCGATCCAGTAACGTCAATAAATACGAATATTTCACTCAATACTGTAAATGACACAGTTCGTTCAGTTTCATTATCTCGCTGTTTGCCACCTTGGGAGAAGCCTATTTCTAGACGTTGTCAATAAACAGCTTGGTCACATCACTGAGCAGAACAAGGAGGAAATTGCGTAAAGGCCTGGGTGGATGAGCGAACTAAGGACTGGACCTGGCCTTCTTCAAACAGGAAGCAGGCTCATTGTGCCTCGAAAGGAGAGGGATATCCTTGACAAAAAAAACAAAACACAAATGAAGTCACTCTTCGGATCCGACACACAGGACAGTCAGACTGTGACTATACAGAGTGACGTGCAGCGAGCAGTCAGCGCGCATATTTGGCATCTTACTCATTTCCACGCCCGGCAAATGAGTGACTGTTTTTTTTTTTTTTTTCAAAGCACGTTTATGAACACTGTTTAGTCAAGCTGCCGTTTCTGGTCTTGTGGCCTGTAGGCCCAGACTTTAGCCTCAATAAATTGGTCATTTTCTCAGAAATTGTTCCATATATAACCACCGCTGGACTGATAGTAAGGCATACCGGGCATTTGCCCGCTGGCCTGATGACTTACTGGCCTGCGCTTTTTTTTTTTTTTACGAAATATAATATAATAAAGATTTAAAACAATATGTGGATAACGGTATATAAACCCTCCTATTGGTGCATAAACTGGTAGATCGGCCCTTTAGTCATGATTGATTGAAGCCTGGGCCAATGAGGTGAGGGGCAGGCCAGGGGCGAAGCTCGGCACTTTTGACTCGGCTCCCAAAGAAGAGCCGGCTCCCGAACGGCCACCTCTGGAACCTGATTGGACACCTCAGGTGTCACTCCAGTTGATTGACAGGCAAGTCTCGTTGCAAGATGAGTGAGAAACGCGGCGTCTTTGAAATGAGTGGCAGGCATTAGTGTCCTGTTGTACTGTCAGAGTGAACCTACTTTCCTGGAATACATCATTTTGAGTTAAGTTTTAATGTGATTTCCAAATGAATCATTGTTTTTAAAGATTGCACATTTAGAGAAGATATTTTGTTGCCAATTGTTAGGCTAAACGAGTAGGCTAAAGTTATGAAAGGCTAATGTCACGTTAGCATGAAGCTATTATGTAGCACTTTAATCATTGTTGGTTTTCAGTAAGTGTATAATCAACACAGTTCATAAGGATTTCATAACTGTAACGTTAGATGAAACTGATGAAAAGCTTTTTTGTTATTATAAAGGTATAAAAGTATAACTTTAGCCAAGCTACTTCACCTGACTAACCTACATGATCTAGTTTAATTTTATAGCAGCTCGGCTTGGAGTTGGTTTTAAAGTAAGTTAAAGCACAAGAATGGAGACAAAGAGTTTAAGATTAACACAATATTGAGGTTTAACCCGGCTGTCTTATTTTGTGTAGGGACAGATAACAATGAAAAGACTTCTTTGTAAAGAAGCACAAGTCAGACCCAGATCAGACCCCAGCCATGAAACCAGCAGCCCTGGCAGCCCCCAACCTGAAGCAAGTCAGTGTGGGCAGACACAAGGAGCCAGGCTACCACCACCAGGTCAGAGTATTCAAAGGCAGCTAAATGCATCTCCACTTTATAGAAGTGGAGCCTCACTTTGCCCAGATTGTTAATGTAAAGAGGGGGATGCGTATGTCCTGCTGGTGAATATTGTGATCACAATAGTGTGAGTGGGTGTGAGATGTGTGATGCATGCATCATTTTAGTTGTTTTTCTGTAGACATCAGTAGTGACTGGCCAGACCTGTGGACTGTCAAACAAAAAGAAGAATTTAAATCCAAGTTTTGTTGAATGATTTAAAATAACATTCATCCAAAAAAATGATATTCAATATTTGCAGTGATATTATATACTGTATATCTATTTTATATGATTGGTTTTGATGTTTGGAAGGGAATGATTTTTGGTGAAATATGAACGAGGATGCATTGTCACTGCACCTGATCAAGTCATAATAATTTTGTATTAGTGAGTGGAAACAGTGGTTAAGGGACAAAAAAAAAAAACATGCTGTCACAGCGCACTTAATTGTTTTCCCCTTCAATACCTGGTGATGGCCTGGTCTTGGTTAAAAATGCCCGGCCTGAAAAATTTCCCCAGTCCAGCCCTGTATATAACAACTCGTTTCACCACGCCTGCTGGTCTGGAATCAGTGCTTTTATTTACTTTAAAAAAGACACACTTTAAGTCATTTCTGGTTGTCTGCCTGGTTGTAGATGCGCGGAGCCCACTCATCTGATAATCAGGCTGTGGTGCCCTTCTCCTCACGACACATATCAGCGAGGTGACAGTTAACCCCCCCCCTGCAGTGACACTGTGACAAGCTCTCAGTGTGCTGCCTCTGATTATTTAACACACAAAGTCATGACTGCAGGACTGTCGGCTCTGATCTCCCTTATTTTCCCACCGGAGAGAACTCGCTGCGCCTTGCCTCGGGCCACTTTGCAGCTCAGACTGACCAGTTCAGACCCACCCAGTTGTCTCACATCCGAGGGAGACCTTTCTGTTTTCAGTATGTTCTGTCCGGCACGGCCTGGGTGGTTTTTTTTTTCTGTTTTTTTCCTGTGACGTTAGTGTTCTCGCAGAAAGGAAGTCTCTCATTCCTGTCATGATAGTCCACTTTAGATTTACCGCTGTTTGCGTGACGCCCAATTCTACTTGTCGGGCTGTTATTTGTCAGAGATTGAGGTTGATATATGTTTTAGCACACCTACAAGTGTTGGGCTGCTTTTTCTTACAGGTGATGCAAAGCACCTTTGCCTTGTAACAGGCACTTTTAAAGGTTTCAGTTCACAGTTTTGTCGCATCTGGCTCCAACAGCATGGTGCGGAATCGCATCTCAGAATAATTTCCACGCCTCGCTGTGTAACCCCAACCCTCGCAGCCACTGCATGTACTGTCAATCTGTGAACATGATTCACACCTCTCTGAATAAAACCATAAGGCTAGAAGTTGATGCTTTTTTTTTACCTAATGCAGAACCGGGGTGTCAAGAGCTGAGAGTTAGATAGAGAGAGAGAGAGAGAAAAAGGACCTTCAAGTTAAGTTTACTGTAAATAGGCAGCTGTGGCTTGCGGTCCATTTGCTCACTTTAACACAACAAGACTTGCAACAGATAGACTGGCTCTGTTGCCGATTAACAAAATCTCCACACCGGTTCTTCTAAAGTCCTTAGATTGTTTTATTTGGTCAGGGTTTAACAGGTCCAAAGGAAAAGCTTGGGATGCTCACTCTGCAAGAAATCAAATGGTCACAGTCACAGAACAGTTGACATCAGGGAACAGTTTCATCAGATGCATCTGCAGTGATTAAGGAAAAATAACTGTATAAAGTCTAGTGTACTGTCCAATGCTCTCCATGCTGCCAGAAATTTATGGGAATCCCAGAAATAGCATGCCTTTGTCAAAGTCCGGTTTCACTGCCACACTGTTTCATGTGCAGCTGTGCTGGGCTGCGACCTCTCTTTGAGCTCCTAATAAGGGGAAATGGGGAGAACACATGTAAATGTTGGACATGTTTCTTTTCCGCTGCTTCCATGCTGCAGACTGTATGACTGTCAGGCAAACTGCCTCGCAGTGAGTCCCAACTCAGAACCAACCAGCTCTAAAACGTTAAACTCCAGCTTTGTAACAGCACAGTTCTAATGTAATGGTTTCCACATCAATCAAACAGATGCAAATCTTCAAAAGTGGCCTCCAATTGTTGCAAAAAAGTGTAATTTACATACAGTATGCTTTGTGGAATGTGTAAATTCTTTCACCAGAGCAGAACCGTCTGATAATGTTTCTGGCCCGAGTTTTTACAAGGGGGATACACTTGAAGTTGTTCTCTTGTGTTAAATCCAGACAGGCTTTTGTAAAGAGCCTCTACGGAGTGAAAAGCACTTTTTTAGAAATCCATTTATTCCCAAGAGGAGATTTGTCTCAGGAGTCAGGAAGTGAAAAAAAGAGTTTTGTTGGACATAGATGCTATATTCATTGGATTTTCTGGCACAAATAAACACAGGAAGAGACAACCATTTGGGACCGCTTTGATTAGACATAAACTTAGCATATTTTAATGTAAGTTATGTCTATATGGAAACATAAACATCCCCACTTCCTATTTAATCATTCAACACTTCTCATCCTCAAGCTGGCACGTTGCTCCTTTTGAGCTCCATGCTGTTTCCATTCTGCAGATAAATGATTGTTTAGTCCTTTTGTGCTTATTCGTGACTTTGCCTCAGCCCACTTGCAGCTGTGTTTATTAGAATCCACAATGGCGTCAGTAAAAGTGGAATTCCACAAGCTTTGTAGAGCTTGGTTTTGGACTGATCGCTACGCTTTCGTGGCTTTTAGCTTTTGTATTTGTTTTTAAAGGAAGATAGCTCACACAGCGGTTTCGAAACAAAACACTCTCTTCACACACGAACCCCAAGTTAAGACCCAATCTCTCATATAGTCTGGGGTTCCTCTTCCAGACATTCCCCACTGGAAAGATTTTGCTCATAGTTGGCACAACAAGATGCAAAAAGAACACTAGGGCCAGCTACATGGTTTCTGCATCCGTAAATCTTCTAGAACCTTGCAGATGCATACTCCCTTCATACTAGAATTTGGGTCAGCTTCACCAAAGCTTCCAATGCGTGTACATGTAATCTGTCTACCCGTACATTGTAGAGGTTCGGATTATGGTTTATGATTATGATTTCAAAGCTTCTCCTCATAACAGTTGTTTTTGTCCTTTTATCACACTACATGTGTTTGTACATGCCTTTAATACTGACAAATGCAGGAAAAACTAAGAAGTAGCAAACACTCATCCTCGCCCACTGTCAATTGCCTGCTCTGTTTTCACACAGGCTTATTCGGACATTTTCTATTCGTGAACCTCATTAACTTGCTGGGTAAACTACGCATGCATATAGTCCATCTAATCAAAAAGGTATTTGTGTTGGGTAATGTCAAGAAAATTTCAGGGCATGTATAAAAACAGACACCGATTGCCATGATAAGAGGGGGTGCATGTAGATCTGTCTGAGTGCGTGTTTGCTGCTGAGTATAACTGTGCCCCTAAGACTGCAGCCAGTGTCTGTATGCTTTGCCAAGTATACAGACTGGCAACAGTGAGAAACTCTATAGTTTCTAACTTCATCTCCCACCATCCCCAAAGCCCACCAAATAGATAAGTTGTGTATTGTTTGTTTGATACGTGCGGCAAAAGAAAGGTGAAATCACCAAGTTTTGGTTTCACATAGGATACATACAGGAATGTTTCCTGTCTTCTCAAGTAAGGTAACTCACAAAACTAGAGACGACCGGAAGTAACAGCCCCTGATCAAAAAATATTTTGTCACACCACCTTCCCTTTTGTTTAGCAACCTGTGTTGTGCGTTTCTGGTTCTCATGCTAAACTATGCTCAGCTAATCCTCTGCTAGCTGTAGCTATGCAGATTATGTGAGAGCAGTATCAATTTTTATGATCTAACTCTCCTGCGGGAAACAATTATGCCAAGCTTTTTCCTCAAAGTCAGCTCTCAGCATACTTTTCTGTTTTTTTTTCCTTCTATACATACCCTCAAATAAGCAAGCTAAAACATTTCTTTAACACAGTGTTTACCAGGGTTCATAGCCATGCGGTCTTTTGTTCTTCCGCAAACCTAAGCACCTTTGTTTCGCTTCGTGTGTCATTTTTCAGACATTTCTCTCTCTCTGTCTCCGCATTCCCACATTTTAACATTTAACCTTTCACCCTTTATCCGTTTGCAGTCCTGCATTCTCTGATAAACCTCGAAAAGTCACGGGGTCACCTTTTGATAAAGAGGCATTCTTCCCTTATAGGGTTTCTCTACATGGGTGCTTTTTCATATCAGACCTTCAGGGTTAGAACGTCTAAAAAAAAAAAAAATGCCATGATCCAAACCAAACTGCAAAAATGTGTGATGGTCAGTCTGAGAACTTCTCCTTGTTCCTAAAAGATTCATATTTTCAAGTTTTCCACAGGGACAATATCTTCCACTAAGACTGTCGTTTATAATCCACTAGCTCTCGTGCACTCATCACTGACGGCCTCGCTCATGCCTTAATACATATGTCATTTTTCCACATTAACAGTTGTGGGGGTGAGATGTGAAAGGGGCAGTTTCATGAAAGCTTGTTTTGTTCATACAGCAGTGGTTTGGGGATGAGTTCATCTTGGAGGACAGTATGGAAGAAAGAGCAAAAGAGTGTTCCCACATCTAGGAAAACTGAGAAAAGAGTAAGTGTGGGTGGGGGGAGGATGTATGACCGCCTGCATGATCGGTGAGTCATGAGAATTAGTAACCGGTCTTTTTGAGATTTGTTCAAACCTCCTCATTTTTAGAGAGCCAGCAAGCCGACCAGCGTTCCCGGTCAGGGGTCAGATTCTCGTAAGAGCTCCCCTCACTTCTCCACAGGGGCAGCGTGGGCATGCGGCAAGAAGACGAAGGTCATAAAGAGTTCCTCTTGTGTCACGATGATGTTTGGTGGAAATTCAACTCACATCCCTGCTACAGATCCTTTGCTTTTGTCTTTGTTTTTCAGTCACCAAGAGAGTTGGAATTTCTCTGAGCTGGGTTGTGTTGTTTATTAGAACACCGAAACCACATCTGCTGAGTTTATTTACTGTTTCTTAGAGCACAGATCATTTAATTACTTCCACCAGGGTCTTAGTTGCCGAATGAAAGCCTGCATTGGTGTATATAAATGAAGCCAGGCAGGAAAAAGTTTGGGACAGTTTAGTATTGCAATCACGCAACAGCCGATCTGATATTCTTGAGGTGTCACAGATATCAGCCAGACAGAGTGCATACAAGGAGCCTATCACTGAATTAACAAATGATGTAAAGGTGGTTTAAGGTACTTAGCGTGATTGTTAAAAATACCCTATTACGACACTCCATTGTCCACATTCAATAGCTCCTACCTTTCAGCATACACTGGCCATTTGCCACATACATTTCTATTCCCCCAGCTATTGTATCAGTGTTTCACCTCCAGTGAAAATAAAGCTGTAAACTTCACAAGAGGCTGACTTCCTATGAGGAAGCATTTTCTATGACGATTTGCAACAAAATGCAAGAAGCCTGATAAGGTGAGAGTCAGGGCCAGATTGGATGGGTTGCATTTTTACTCTTATATACGAGTGTCTCTTGCGTGAGTTTGTATTAAGTTTGGCACTCTTCCACTTATTCTGTGGGGAATTCAGTTCCTGTGGCCATGTATAATTCAACTCGGAATTCCTCAGAGATCTATGTAATGTAGATGAAGACAGATTCTGTTAACCATAAGTGGCTGCTGGTTCTGTGCTGTATTTCATCTCTTTGGCGCCTTTTAACTGATGTTAGAGTGAAAGCTAATCAGATTCTTATTTATCACTGCGCTGCATGTACGACAGGATTATTACAGCCTACCCTGTTGCGGTGCAGGTAGATAAAGCATTTTTATTGCTACAAAGCAGTCCTTTGGAAAATATTTCACTTGATGTCTGTACACCATAAAGTCAGACTTCCTCCTTGCTCTCCTTGTCTGTTCCTCTGTTTGTACTTTTTTTCTTACATTTTCTTTGTAAATAGAATCCCTACGATGCGGCTCCCAAAAAAAAACCAACCCAAAACTGTACAGAAACCCTTCATTACAAATGAGCTCTCTGAATGTGGAGTGGGCCCACGAAGGGGGAACCAGCAGGGTGTTTGGCTCACCCAGACCATCACAGAGGCCAGGCTGGGCATGTTTCTCTGATCCTGTATTTAACTGAGACCAAAAGTATTGTTTTTCCCTCTCTGGTTTCAAGACACAGAAATAAGAGAGGAAGAAAGAGAAAGCTGGGCCAGTGGGATGCGCTTTGGATTTAGAATTTCTATGTGCTTCAGTGCTTTGCTTTGGAGCATGTGAGTTGTTTCTCATCAGTCTAATAGCTGTAATAAGGAGGATGACTTGTTAAAATGACTTGTAGGTTAATCTCTTCCATTGCACTTGCAATGTTTTGGATCAGAGGTCATTTTTAGTGGTGTATGTTTTGTTTCACAGACGCTCCTCACTTGTGGTCAGAAATATGTGTTAAAAGTATTATACTACAATAACCTTGCACACACAACCAGCATAACAGGTCCAGCACTCAGGGCACTGATAAACTCATTAATACAGGAAGTGAATTGTTCAAGATTTTGTAAGCTCCTGTGTTTTTATTGGCTGACACATCCAACTTCTGGAAGACATTAAAAGCAGCTCAGTCTGGCTCACACACACATAACACACATAATCACACTTACTTTATACAAGTAACAAAACACACCGTGTGTCATAGTGTGAGAGCCGAGTTGTTGAAGCTGCCCGTGGGCTTCGCATTTGTACTCCAGTGTGATTCTTTTGCAACAACATCTGCACTTTAAATACACTTTTATCTGCTGAACACCAAACTTGGATCGCACACCCACACATTTCCATTCTTGTACACGCAAACAGACATCACGCCTACCCAGGCACATTCGCTCAGCTGGGACACGACACAAGTAGGTGCAGCTTATTCACAAGCTTAGATTCTTCTCAGCATAGATTCCACAAACTTCTCTCGTGGAGGGGTAGAACGCCACTTTCTCAAAAGATATTCCCTTTATTGGTGTTCAACATGTCACTCCAAAATCTCTCATAGGTGTTTGACTCGTCTCAGATTGTGATAGTAAAGGCCTTAGCAAGTGAACCGCATTATTTTCATACTGGATAGACCACTTTGGATGAGGATAGAAACGTTTCTTCACATGTTTTTTGCTGATCACTCAGAATGACTTTGTATGAACTTGCAGCGAGCCTTCCCCCCTAAGGCCAGAAACGATTCACATGCATATTATATAATAAGGCAAAGCCCCAGAATTTAACATTACATGTTCACAAGATGTCATGTGCTGCAGAGGCAAATGCGGCTAGACGTCCTGAGTCCTTCAAATAGGTGCTGTCACTATTTCTGCCCCCATATCAACATATATAAAATACATAGTTTCACCCCAGTCTCACAGCAAAATGTGAAATGGTCAAGAAACAGACGTATTTTTATCAATACCGATGAAGACTAAATCTGATGCGCTATGTTATAATGATGATTGATGAATGATGTTTTTCCAATATTAAACACTTTGTTTTTAATACCTAACCTTAACCAAGTAGTTTGTAAAACAGTGACAAAACAATCAGTGAAAAAGTAAGAAATGGTGACTGAATGCCAACATGACATCTCTAAGTAACTTTACCTGAGAATTAGTAGAGTCAGCATGAGACTCAATCTTGGCTCTTCCACATGGCAGTTGTGTATGTAGTGCCATCCTCCATCCCCTCCAAAGTTCTAGTGACTTTTTCATGTTTTGCCGTAAGACTGGGTCGATTATTTGCATCCTCCTCAAACATCCACTATACACAAGCAAATATGCACCCAACACAGAGCCAGTCTTCCGCATGATTGCATGATTAAAGATTTGGCAAAGGAAGACAAAATGCTCCCAAACTATGCTTCTGAGGTGACACTCATCCCAGATCCAACTGGTCCCATAAATCTTTCACATCTCTGTCTTTAAACCACCTCTCTTTTGTTGCATTCAATGCACTATGAGAGGAAGTGAATGCTACCAATAACACAGTTAAAAAGGGCCAAAAGTTGTCCCTATGAGAAAGTAAGATATCTCTCTTCCTTGAAAGAGATACACTATCATATAGTACGCCTTGTCAGATTACTGGCCTGTCACTGTTTGGTGATGTATGGGTCGGGTATGTGGCAGAAAACATGGAACAGTTGTGAGACAATTGCTCTCAGTGATGCATGCTTTGGGATTCTGGGTAGTGTAACGGTGACAGGGCCTAGCACATGGCAACCTGGAGACCCCCTTCCCCACAACACCCAACTGGCTTTTTATTGTGGCTGTGAAGTTATGTGGGGCATTCCACTGTAAAACCAAGCCAAGACACAAGGAGCGTTTTCTCTCCAGCCCAATGTGCGACCTTTGGGGATTAGTAACCTTGCATGAGAGCATTTGCAGCTTTATTGGCACCTCAGTCTCAGCTTCCCTGAGAGGTGAAATTGTCCAAAAGAGGACATCATCTGGATGCTTTGGTAGCGAGAATCCCCATCTCCAAGCAGCTATATTACTTTTTTATTAACATTCCTTGGAAAGTTGACAAGGTTCTGATTGGTCTCATCTTACTGGACTGTTTATTATGATTAGCTGTCCAGTGTGAATTTAGAGCTAGTAAAGGTAGTTTAATTTAACACATGGTCTCTGTTAGTATCATCATGATTAGTCTTTGGTCTCTGAGATTCAATGCGCTTTAATCTGATCTATGGAAACAGCTCGCCTTGTATCAATTCAAGGCAATCATCTCCCAATCCCTTTCCCACTATTCTCACTGTGAGTCACATGTTTATGCTTGATTCTCTCGGCAGTTTTAGGCAGATGTTGCCCCTCAGCACTATAAACAGATCATCACAGTATTCAAGTTGGAAGATGTTAAAAGATCAGACAGGGTAGGTTTGTTTAAATACAAGGTTTTACAGGAAACTCACATGGGAGATGACCAAGCATAGCGGGAAGGATGGGGAACTGAGTTTGAGCTCTGTTTGGATACCAGCGGTTTTAACGTGATTGTCCTGTGTCTAGCCAGCTCAGTCAATCAGAGCCCCTGCTGCTGTGTATGTGTGTGTGTGTGTGTGTGTGTGTGTGTGTGTTACGATTTCTGGTCGTCTACACAAAACGCAGCAACGTCTGGACGGCACATGTAGTTTTTACTGGAGACGACATGGCAGAACATGCTGAAGCGAAACAGGAAATCAGAGTTTGCAGGTCATTTGTCAGTATTCTCCCAAGGCTCTATCCCACACACATTTTGTACCACAGCCAGCTATTAAAATTGTATCCACTTATGTTACTTGCTCCAAAGACTGTTCATCCTGTTTCATACTTGGTATGTGTGGTAGGAAATGAGCGGCTTTGTAATTAATGTTGCACTTTGTGGCCTGTCAAAGGAGTCATTAAATCCATTAATCAGTGTCACTGACTGACAGAGGATACTGAAGGTAAAAGGATGCTTCAAGAAATTTTCTTTAACCACTGGTCTTTTTTATATTAGGTCTGTCTCTGTGTATTTAAGACTAACATTCTTGGCTGTTGAGGGGATAGTTGTGCAAGCACTGTTCCTGGTTAATGCGTTGCTGTAATGTCATACGTCATGCTTCGTTTCTGTTATAAGATTTAAAATAAAGTTTAACGTATTCCAAGAGTTTATTTAGTTCATGCCAACAAGATAAATGATTTTAATATCCCTATTTGTCCACTGTATGGCAAAAAGCAGAGTTAAGTTAAGTCTTAACTCTGCAAAAACACAGCAAACTGAGAAAACAGCTGGTCTCTTTGTGTATAAATGTGGCTAATCCCCCTGCAAACATTTAATAAACTTATGAAACATTGTGGTTTCCCATTAGGTTATACACCAAAATACTTTCTGGAGTCTATTGTAATGAAATGCAAAGACTTGAGGAAGTTACTAAACCCAATCAAGGAGTCCTCTACAAATCCAGATCAGTTTTTTTTTACAGCAAAGGAAAACCAAAAGGAGACTGGATGTGTCAGAGAATGTACAGTGGATTATGGGTACATTTTGACAAATGAAATGTCAGCACTTAATCACCACTGCCTCAATATGCTGTGCACAGCTGTATATACACCTGTTTTTACAGAATAGAACTGGGTGACACCATTTATGGGAGACTGGGGACATATACATTGAAGATGATTTGTCCTACCCTGCCAACAAAGGATCATGATGTAATATTATGTGCTAATTTTTAAACTTAAGCATACATAAGTTGCCTTTGGATAAAGAATGCAAAAAAGAAGGCCAGTGGAGGAATCCCCTGACAGGAATCCTTCAAATTTTAAATTCAGTGCCAGTTCACCCATCAGTACACCACTGTTTGCCTGAATCTCAAGGGGTCAAGTTCCATAGATACTCAATCAGGGCATCTGCATCAAGTCTCCATCGTAACAGCTTAAAATTGATGTCCTCCTCCTGTCCTAAATATTCAATTCAGTGCAAGGAAAAAACTTGTTCACTTCCTGTCCGAATATGAAATTACTCAGAGTGAGAATACATTAGCATGCTGATGTTAGCAATTAGCTTAAAGATGTTTTAGTGTATTTTAGTCTTTTTGAGTGGGATTATGTGAAGTATACGTATTCAGTGTTTCTCTGCAGTGGACATCTGACAGAGTGCTCTGACTTTAGAAAAGCAGAGAGCGACTCACTGACAGGTGAGATAAGCTAGCAGCTACTAATGGATACACAAGACTTTTTGCAAGCTAGAAGCTCTTATACATCAAACCAACATCAAGAACCAGGACCAACCAACATCGCCATCGTCAGGGAACACAAATAGCGCTCAAACACACCTTAGAAACCATGTGCAAATATTAGCAAGAACGTACAATCTGCACTTGTGTAAGACAACTTAACTGTTGCACAGAAAGGGGAAGGAAACTGGAAGATTGCATAGTTAAAATATATATTTTTAAAATTGTTTACTTATTACCATTGTTATTTGCTCACCAAAGAAGTTTGTATATAGTTTGAGAAAGTGGCTAGGGAGAACTCACGGATTGTCAACAGCTGTGTAATTGTTTTGCTTAACAAAATACAGTTCTACTGTAAATACAATGTCTGAAGCCACCATAAGGCACTGTAAATAAAACACAATATAACTGCTTTGAAATTTTTCAGTTTTGTTTTGTCTTAAATGGCAAAATTCGCTGCTCTCCTGTTCCCATTTTTCTTTCCCATCAGTGCCCGTCCCTGCTTCTCCAAATTGCAAATGCCCTGACCACCACTCCATTGCAGGTAAGACTCTTATAAGTCTATAAGATGACTCATAAGTACTTCACACAGCCATCTATCAATTGTCTTCCACATATCCGAGGTCAGGGCAACAGGTTCAGGAGAGAAACTTGTACATCCCTCTCCCCAGCAACACTTTCAGCTACTCCTGGGCGATCCCAAGGCGTTCCTAGGCCAGAAGGGATATATAATCCCTCCAGCAAGCTCTGGGTCTATGTCGGGGCCTCCTCCCAGTTGGACGTGCCTGAAAAACCTCCAAAGGGAGGCGACCAGGAGGCATCCTAACCAGATGCTTGAACCATCTCAACTGACTCCTTTCTCTTAAAAAAAGAAAAAGAAAATCCCCTTAAAGCATGACCTCTTGGTGCTTCTAAATTAGCTATAGAGTCCTTCATGTATTAATACTCCATATTGCTGCTTATTTTTGCATGTGTAAACGTTTTCTGTTCACTTTGATGCATGACAAATGTTTGCAACTGCAGTACAAATAAAGTATATAAAGGACCCAGTGAGGCTGAACTTTATCTTAATCAGAAAACAGTAGGCTGTGTCAGCAGGTATTTCTGTGGAATTTCTTGATGGCATACAAAGAATGATATTACATAAAATCCCTCTCCCCTTCTTTCTTTTGGAACTGATGTAGATAACAAAGTGTCTAATTTGCTTAATCCTCTTCAAAATAAAAGCTAGAAACCCCAGTAGTGAGAGATACTGTGAGGAGCTGAATTAGCCCTCTGGTTTTAGACATGCAATCATTTGGGAGGTTTGCAAACGGTGGCCTGGGTATTTCCTCAGGAAACTGTGGCAGAGAGAAAGTCTGACTGCGGTCCCTTTTGGTTATTTGTGGTTTTGCATAATCCACATTTTGACTGTACCTGTTTCTGTAAAAGGAAGAAAAAGCAGAAAAGTATTGCCATTCTGTCACACATCTTTTAGATTGACATGTCACGGTACCGTCAGTCAAAGTTAACACGTCAAATGGGTTTTTCTTGTCTTGCTTCTTCTCCTCCGTCACTGTCTGGCTGGAACAGCAGGTCTGCTCCTTAAGTGTGGCAGGTGGTCTCAAATAGAAGGGAAAAGAGACAAAGCAGCTGAGTCACTCCTTGGAATTCCAATGACCACCCCCACCACCACCAAATACAGACACACACAAGAACAGAGGTTTGCACATAATAAAACACAGTCTTGCATTCATGCACTGTGTTGTACCAGACAGTCTCTACAAATTGCTACTGAGTCACAAACTGGTGTAAGAGTGAGCGCAGACAATGGCATAGTGACAAATATTGAACTGAGATGCGTAGTGGCAGGCACACCTGTGCCATGAAAAGGAAACTCGCAATGAGAACCAGGTCACTGACAGAAAACAAAGGCAGGATTTGTTGTGTTTTTTTCAGACTCCGAGCTGTGGCTGGCTGTGCTGCGCATTGTAAAGCAGTTCTGGCAAACAGACAACCCTTCCTGTGCTCGTATCTCCTCTAACCTCAACTTTCTATGATCTTGTAACATCTCTGCAATGCAGGGCACTGAGCCCTTATAGCTATCGATAGTTAAGGCTGATGCTTTTACTTTCACAGGTAATCAAACAGCTCAAGAGTTCCTTTTCAAGCAGACTCCTGCAGCAATACATTTGAACCGAGCAGAGGCTCCCCCCCCCCCCCCCCCCCAGCATCGTATCTCAGCCTTTAAAGTTGATGGTCTGGGGAAAAGTTAATAAACTGTAGCGACTTATTTCTGTATCCTACAATAATATAGTGTCAAAGAAAACATTTGTTGAGACACTTTATGTCAGAACATAGCGGTATCAGTGCATTTAGCACGTTGCGGTGTGCAGGCCAATGAGTCAACTACAGTGATGTAACTTGACGAAGCCCTCCTGAGTGTGTCTGGGTGGAGCAGGTGTTTGGTTTGGCGGAACATAAAACGTCACACTTGTTGCCCCAAACATGTTCTCACTTGTGACTGGAAAATAAGTGTTAATAAACATAGATCTGTTCTTGATAGTGCTGTTTAAATTCCAAGCTACCGTTTTCTCGTTGTTGTTGTTGTCTTTTGTGTTAAAACAATTAACAACGTCTTCTGGAATTTTTCAGCAAGAAAGTTTCACATGGGTGAAGCTTAAAGCCTAAAGTCACTCACTGAGCTCAGATGAGCAATTCAAGTAAACCTCAGAATTCCAGTTTGTATTGTGTCCAGCTAAATTCAGACCACATAGAACATTTTCCAAGAACTAGGGTTCCTTTTCTTTCTTTTTTTAAGGGGTGGAGGTCCTTTTCTCAATCCTCCTCGTTTCCAACCTAACCCCATAGCAGAACATATAACAGATAAATGATTTAAAAAAAAGAAGAAAACTGTGATTAAAAAAAAAAGAGTGAAGTAGTGCACAGCCTGCTTTATTTGATCATTTTCACACACAAATGAAAGCATATTAGTCAGTAGTGGTCTGGGGTTAAAACTTTAGGGTCATGATGAACATCACAGTCAGGACACTGTCGAACTAAATATGGTGTGGGAGTACGCCAACAGATAAAATCATACTTTGTGGCAGTGCATGGTGCTCTCCTGTGCAAAGCCGTCTGCTACATCCTTCATATTCAGCTGGCAGGCCTCACTCTTTGTTCACTCCTTTGTAGCTCTCTTTTTAACCCCTTAACTCCTGAATTTATATAGCTGTATATAAAAAAATGTTTTGTGTGTGTTTTAGCCTTTAAGTAGATGGTAAATAATGCTGAGATTATTAATTTCACTTTTGCACAAAAATTAAATAGAAATTTTGGTATGGTGCAAATTTGCGACAACAGGCATCCTGGTCAATTTTGTATGTTTGGTATGTAATTTGGTATGTCGCTTATTTGCAACACCAGGCATAATGGTCAATAATAAGATAACAACAACACAGTAATATAACAGTGAAAAAACAATGTTTTTTTATTCACCCTTTTTTTTTACATATTTATTTATATAAATCTGCAACAGGAAATAAATTCATCACTTTGCGGTCGTAGTGAATATGGACTAACCGGCATTGGGGGAATAAAGATGCTATCTCAGCTGGTTGATTGAGTCAAACGGTTTTTAGCATATATGGGACAATAGGCGTTAAGGGGTTAAATCTTTTCTTTTATTGTTCCACTTTTTTGTGATTTTCTGTCCTGTCTGCTGTGTAGTTCTACAAAGCTCTATGCCTGTTAATATCAGCATGTGTCTGCATGATGCGTACACTGTAGGCAAGAACTTCCTATGAACCTCTTCCAAGAACCTTTATGCGCTCACTTCACATTTGTGACCTACAACCAGCCTGGTTCAGTTCAAAATTCACAGAAAACATGAACGCCACTCGTGAACATTTTACGTTCATGCACAACACTGCATGTAAATGTTTGCTATATGACATCACACACACTTTGAACACTGCTGATTTGGTTGTTTAGAGGGGGGCAGGATGAGATTAACCCACAGGACTCTCATACAAATGGCTGGAGGGATCAAGAATCATTCAACGCAATGTTTTCAACTAAATCTATCACTTTTCTCTCACTCGTAAATGGTTAGGATTATGAGGATAAAGCATATATTTTGGATGAGAAAAATATCCATGAATAGGGTTTAAACGTTTTTTTATTTCGTGACTGATACAGTGCTCAACAACAGCCGAAAAAACACATTGCAATCTCACAATTTTCAGTCCAATGTGGACAAATTATGATGCAATGTGTATAGGTTACATGTTTTCTTGTGCAACTGGGCTGCCAAGAAGGGAAACATGCAGTAGGCAGAGTTTCAGGGCAGATATTTCCCTGGTAGTACTTTTGAGATTACCTGCAACATTTAGGGTGGATTTTGCTGAGACCCCAAAATGTGGCCCTGTGTCGCACATTCGTGTGGGCAGACATGATCTGTTTTTGAAAAACATGTGACCATTTGTGGTCGTTGGCCATGGTAGCGTGTGTGTCCACGAGGGTGACTGTCTCGTTGTAAAAAGAGTGTATTCCAGACCTAACTCTAATTGTTTTATATCCCTGTCCAAGCAGTTTTGTTTTCTAACCCTAACCAAGGGATATTCTTGCCTTAAGCCAACCGCAAAGTTATACTGTGTTGTGTTTGATGGGGTCTCTGAAAGTGGCAACCGCATTGTAAAAAGAATGTATTGTAGCTCTAACAATTGTCATTATCTAACCAAGTGATGTTATTGTCTAAACCTGGCAGTTAAGTCTTGACATGTTAATGACTCAATGTAACCTAGAGGTGGAAAAAATATTGGTCTTGATTTTGCATCACACTTAGGGCATATGGTTTAAAGAGCTGGACGTACCTAGCTGTCTGCCTAATGGAAGGTCAGGGGTTTGATACCTGGCTTCCACAATCCATGTTGGCCCAGTAGTGTTCCTTAGTGCGTGTATGATGGGGAAAAAGCACTGCAAATACAGCATAGATGAAAAATTGCTGCATGAATGCATGGTGTAAATGTAGCTTGTAAGTTAAGACTGCTTTTAGGTCTTCAACAAGAAAAGTGTGATATATACAGTATATATATGCACACCTATTTAACATTTATATAGTCTGCATCACAACCTCCTGCAGTTAAATGAGCGCCAGAATGAATGAGGAGAGAGAGCTCCACTGAGACAAGAAAGCAGTGAATCAGAGTAATAAAATGTTAATTTCTGTCTCACAGCGGTCACGCTCCACTTTGCAAACACCCACAACCCCATAGAGTGTGTAACATGAATGCACTTCCTGGCTTCAGTGCTCTGTAGACTGTAAATGTTTTACATTTTCACAATTCCAGACTCAGTTGACCTAATCTACCCTTCACAGCCTATCTCAGTGAAAATGCAAAAAACCTAGGGCTGAAATAAGCTCTTCCTTTTTTTTTTTTAAATTCAGAAACTCACCTTTGCTAAGCCATTATCAGCCTGAGCAGAGCGTAAGGACTCATATCTTTACTTCATATCCAGGGGTCAACACACACACACAGTGTTATCAAGTCAAAGTTTCCTGTTGTTTTCTTCCTTTTTATGTGTTTCCTTTATGCCCATCGTGTGTGGACTTCTTCCCATGAAAACCCATTTCCTGCATTCAACAGTAAATACGTTCTATGCTCTTGGTGGAGCTCCTTGGTCTCATTGACTCCATCCCTGACATTGTTTTGCACAAAGTCACAAAATCTGAAGTAAACACTGCATGTCAGGTGCACTAACGTGATCATTCGCCTTTTACAAAATCAAATATCTGACAACCTTGTCATAACAGCTCACTGTTGTAAAGCTCTGAGTGGTCAGCAGCCTTTCACATGTGAGGTTTAGCAGTCAGGTAGACTCATTTCTGTACACAACAGTCTATTTCTTTTTAAAAAGCAGGCAGCAATCTATGATGCGGAAAAATCAGAGCAAAGCCCAAATGTCTAAAAACTGCAATTCCTTGAATGGCCAATTGAGACTTTTTGCAAAAATAAGTCAATCTGCACAGAACCCCCATGGTAGAAATATAAATGTTTACAACCTTGCACAAAATTCTTTGGTTGCCATAGTTTAAGTACCAGTTAATAACAACCCTGCAGGGGAAGAAGTTTTGTTCTAGCTCACCTGAGGCTTAAAGTTTTGCATATTCAAGACTTGGCAGCAGTGTGTGATGTTTGAGTGCCTTGGCTTTCGCCCAATGAATGTTCAAAGTCAGCGTTGCCTTAAATGTTAAAAACCAAAGATGGCAATAACCAGATGACAAACTCGAAAACCTTAAAAAGAGACATATCAGGCCCCTTTTCCTTCAAATGTCTGTCACAGATGTAACTAGATAACGAACTGAATAATTTTCACTGATGTGACAATATGTTTCACTCAAAGTCAAAAATGTTCGACACATCCTATGTTTTAAATTAGCCTTTACAAAGTAAATACTTAGAGCTGGAAAATGCTTTTTTTGTGTGTGATAAGCAAGGGTACTACCAAAGCACTTTGTTTTTTCATGTATTTATTCATTCTATTATTCTAGGATAAGGAGCGCATGCATAGTTTTTGAGTTGGCAGCAACTTGGTTGATGCCCAATAAATGCTGCCAAGTCCAAATAAACTTTTGTGTTTTTTTTTAATACGCCCCCCTTTAAAAAGCTTCAATGTTATATGCCAAGCCTGTTGCTTTCTTAAATGGAATTACATCTACCATGTTCACAAGAACACCCCCCTCTTGTGGGGCTCATAATCTCAGAAGTGGAAATTCCCCGAAAACTGAGGTTCCCCCGAGTTTATGAGTCCTGCTATTTCTCATGTCATGGTCACAAGTTGGCAAGTTCCACTGAATGGCAACATAAGCTAACAAACAATGGGCTTAGTTTGTAAAATATGTGAATTACGTACAGTTGACAGGCCAGAGCAGTTCAGTCATTACAGGCAGACACAGCTTGAGAGAGTGTGCCCTGCACCCTGTTTTTTCAGGCAGTCATGAAAACTATTTCCAGGCTCCCACAAACACTGTGCAGTCCAAGCTGTCTTTGGTCATCTCAAACACAACATGCCTCTCTTTTCTTTTTCTCTGCTGTTGACTGACAAAGGTCATACTCTTTCAAGTATCCCAGTGAAATATGGCAAGTTTTTATTTTTCCAAGTCGCCATTAATGCGCAATCTATTTATTTTTCTTATGATATGACATTGCTCTTCAAACTCTTAAAGCACAGCTGAAGTTAAACCACAAGTGAGCACCCTTCGCCTCTTGTCACATTGTCTGTCATTTTCACAGCAGGAGCCTTCATGTCTGTTTTCATTGTCTAGAAGAATTCCGCTCTTGAGGCTGTGTGTAAGGTTTTCCTGGCTTGGCATGGCTTCCTTTTGAAGAATTGAAGACGTGAATAGCATCACGCTGTCATCACAACGTTCTGTTCAGTGCCGGGTGTGTCAGTTTTATTTTCCTGGTACATCACAGTATTTTTTTCTTTTTTTTTCTTTGACATGGCTGCATTGAATCTTAATAACAAATCACACAACTGAAGGAAATCTGGCCATACTCATCGACCTAGGAAGGAAGAAGCAAATGATTTATCTAAATATTTGACTATTAAAATGCAACTATGCAGCCATGAAACAGGGTTGAGAATAAATTGGCTTCTAAGTACTCTGGAGGATTTTTTCACAACTTAAGGGGCTGTTAGCTGTAAGTAACTTCCTTTTCTTCTGCAAAGGATTTCCTGCATCTATAGCACCTCTGCTTGTATGGCCTATACCAGTCTAATTTTACCACTTCAGTTTGCACCACAACCATTTAGGTTATATTTGTTAAAGAGAACATAATTCCCTAAAGACCAGACTTTTCTTCTCTAAATCTATCATCTGGTCTGTTTCAAGAGGAACACCGGCAGACAGTAATGGCTGGTCAACCACATAAGGGTTCTTACTTTGCAGAAGATTACAGTAAAGTAGTGCACCTAAAAGGCACAAACCCTGCTCAACATGACTCAATACTAGCCCTTCCTCCTCTTTTTCAACTTCTATTCTCTCTGGTTCCAGTCCAACTAATTATGACCAGGCGTGCTGTTAGCCTTCCAACACTGTTGACAGGGATTTATACAAATTCAGATGAAAGATGGGGGTGGCGGGGTGGGAGGAAGTGACACATCTTGCAGTGCATTTTCCCAGGAAGTCATTATTTACTAGTTTCTTTCTGCCTGTTAGGGTCTGGAATGGCGTGGGTGACTTGTGACCTGAAAGATTTTACTGCTGATACATTGGATCCTGAAAATCCCCTCATGATGGGAGCTGGCATTGGTTCTTTTTGCTTCTCTTTGTCTCTGTGACCTTTCTGTTCATCCTTCTTTGAAGACATCAGATGTAACAGATATTAAACACACGCTAAAATCCCTGCAAACAACGTTAGAATTCTCCATCTCTGCTCAGTGTTTGTTGTTTAGCCCAGTGTCACTTGAATAGCTATTAACACTGCATTGTTTCAACAAGTGATACCACTGAAATGCCCTGTGTGTCTAGACGCAGAGATAGAGCTATCTAAATTACAGTCTGATTTCTCGTAGAGAAGACTAAAGGATTCCTGAGCCCATTGTTTGCGCGGCAGTCCAAGGCCTTGATGTGGGCCCTGGGAGCAGATAAAATGCCGACAGAAGGATGTGCGTGTGCTCATTATTGAAAACAGTTCAGGAAACACATGGATTGTCTGACCATCGATGAGCCCTCCACATTTCCTCTGATTGCACAGGAAACAGGGCAGGTACGCACCATAAGAACGAGCATATTCACAATTCATAAGATCTAGCCAGCGCTTTGTCTTACAAAGTTTGAAAGCCACAAAGTGTAAACAGTTTAAAGAATCTGCTGCCTGAGGTCAACAAGGAGCAAAGAGTCCTCGGTAAGCTTGTAAACAGTCAGTAAATCAGATTATTTTCAGTTCAAACAACAAATGACTGTGTGGCTGGGAAACTGAATCTGATCCGTCATTCAGTGTGATGCAGTCCAGCTCCTACGAGTCAACTTTGAAACAGTTGGAGGAGCCTGATTCTCATCATGACAAAGGCAGAGTGTACAGTGCAGTAGCTACATCTAGTTTCTAATTTAGGATATTTTGCTTCAAATCAGCCAGACTTATAGCTCAAAGAGCGAAACAGGCCTTTTGGGACAACGGTTTTTCACTCATTTTCAGTCCAGTACTTGAACCTGACCATTTTCAGTGCGGGATTTAATATTTGTTTTTTTTTAATGTTAAGCCAATACTGGCCTATGAATCATTCATGCACAAAAGAGGGACCTAGGTCAAGGAATGAACCAGTGTTTAGTCTACAAATAAAAGACAACTTGGCAAAGAACCAGTGTTGAATTGTATCTTTGGGCACTTTGTTACTGGCAGCCTGTCACAAAATACATGGAATTTTGTGTCTGGGAATTTGTTTCCATTTCTTTTGTTATATCTTTTGAAAAATACCAAAGAATAACAGTTTGACAGACACAGAATAGCATTTTATGCTATTTTTGCTAAATTCTAGTTTGCTGAAGACTACTTAAAGAAATGAGAAGAAAACTTCTCTAAGAGGGTTCAGAATTGAGGCATAAAGGTGGTCAAACCAAATATTGACTTTCAATAACTCCATAGAATCGTACAAACTCTGTTTTTGTATTATATACTGTATTTTTCTAATATATATATATATATATATATATATATATATATATATATATATATATATATATATATATATATATATATATATGATTGCTACACCTATTTCCTATTTTCCTGGTAGAATATGAAGAAATTAGGGGTGGCACTTCTATAGTTAGACAGAAAATAAAGAAAATATGTAGAGAAGTAATATGTAGAAAGAAAATGTAGCCTAAAATGTAATACAGAGTCATAATCTCCTTGGGGAAGCACTGATTCATATTATCCCTTTATCAGCTGATTAATAAGGAAACATACAGAAGAAAGGAGTCTCCTCCACGCATGACTTGTGGCAACACTCCTCAGAAAAAGGGGAGTGAAGAAAAGAAAGATTGGCTGCCCTTGTACCCGTTGCCCTTCACTTCCCACACGCACATGGACACACTTAGTCCCTTATCATTACTTGTCATCAAACACTCATATCCTCACATTGTCCCAGAGGAAAGCTGACCTCCCAGCTGTAGATATAAACTCAATCCAACCCTCTTGTTCCCCTCCTCCCGCTCATGAAGTAGGGCCACGGGGTGACAGGGCACAAACACTGCTCTCTGAGGCTAAAAGTCATGTCTTGGCCTGTAACAACTGGACTTTCCAAGTATCTAAAAGGGGAGTAGTCTTCCCCACCTCTA
Source organism: Odontesthes bonariensis (assembly GCF_027942865.1). Classification (NCBI taxonomy): domain Eukaryota; kingdom Metazoa; phylum Chordata; class Actinopteri; order Atheriniformes; family Atherinopsidae; genus Odontesthes; species Odontesthes bonariensis. The sequence continues at coordinate 24,800,941 of NC_134526.1, read as the reverse complement.
ACACTCTTTTCATTTAGTCTTGGGATGCAGCTGTGGCCCGCAGTGTGACATGTGGAGGGGTCAGTGGAGGGGTTGTGGGGTCAGGGGCAGGCACAGACAGGGGGTGATTGGATAGGGACGGGCTCAAGTGTGGAGTAAACACTCTTCAGCAAAGAAGAGATGAGGCAAAAGACTAGTTTCCGTCGTTTCTTTCTGTTTCACTTTGTTTGCCTAGCTTTACAACTTTTGCTCAGGAGAGTTAGAAATAAATGGGAAAAAAAACACTTTGAGCTCTCTGTAAGCAGCTCCTGTTTCTCTTTTATCTTTTAACCCCTCTTTTTTTCAAATTTGATTTAGCCCTATCTATGTCAAGATATGCAACAGCACACATACGCACATGCCATGCCCTGCAAACTCTGCTGAAGGCCTGTGGTATAGTGGGTGGTGCCAGGTCAGCTGAAAGCGGCACCACTCGTTTTGCTAAAAACTATTGCTAAAAAGCTGCTCGAGCAGTATTCAGGTCATTTCTGGGAAACAGCTGACATGTCTGCCACAGATGTGACGCATATCACTGTTAGCATTAACTCATTCAGTGCTGATGACATCATCTCGGATTTTTGAAGATACAAACAATGATCTCCAGCAAAAATATGAACTTAAATGGGGGTTTTATTTCAATGCTAATTTAGACATTTTTACTTGTTTTGCACATCTCCAGAGTTTCTTTGTTTAGGCATGAGAGACTTTTAGAAGGACAAATGCAGCACTGCAGCAAATAGGTATTTTTGGTAGATTGACCAGACAGAGGCAATATATTGGGAGGATGCCTAAAGGCACATTTTAATGACTTTAAGACCATGACATGCAAAATCTAACAAATCAAAGATTGAGCAATTTGATCTTAATTTCCAATTGCACATCTGGAGGAAACCAGGCAGTTAGCATCATCTTGTTGACACCACCCCTACAGTCAAACACGGTAGTGGCAGCGTCATCCTATGGAGATATTTTCCTCCAACAGTGGCTGGTAGACTAGTCAGGATAGAGGTGAAGGTGGATGTGAATAATATATCACAATATGTTGTATTCATGGCGGTGAGGTGGTTTGCACTGTTGCCTTGCAATAAAAAGGTTCCCGGTTTGAATTTCAGCCTTGGCCTGTTTCTGAAGCTTACAGGTTCTTCCTGTACCTTCTTGTATTTTTATGTATACTTTTTTAACTCCGGTAGTTGAGTGTAGATCTGGTGGCTGTTTACAATTTATTAATTTCTGTACAAGAAAACAAAGGCACAATATTGTTGCTACAGATGCAGAAGTGTTCTTTTAAAGGGACAGACAAATAGATCATTTTCAAGGTACAGCGCTTCTACCCTATATTTGCAAAACCCCACAGACTTTGTGAAAGTCTTGGAGTGAGAGTTTTGAGTTTCGATCTCGCAGTAAGAGTTTTGATCTCATCCTTGTCGAGCTTTGCTGGAGGCTATTCAAAATGGCACCTGGTTGAGCTCTAACATTTAGTCAAGAAGAATGAAACAAACTTCCAAAACACAAGTATGCCAAGCTTTTACATGAAGACACGAGGCCACGGTTACTGAACAAAGGTACTTTACAAGGGTTATCCTTGTATGCAAAACAACAAAATCAACAAAAAAAAAGAAAAAAAAACACTGAAGGGTCTGTGGTTTGTCAGACAAACAGGCAAAGGATAGTCACACATGTTGTTGCCCCAAAGCCCGTTGACATTATTCATTATTTAGCTTACACAGATGTGCAAGTTACTCACATACCAAACAAAATAATAGAATACATATGTTGTAAAACTCATTAAAAATATATTGAATTTAACAAAAAAGTGAACCAAAAGCTTAATACGTTGACGACTGTTTTGAGCGTAAGAATATACAGACAGTAGGAGCAGCAGTTCATCACAGTCATTTCATTTCCAGCTAACAACAGAGAGAGGACACAGCTTTAAAGTCACCCAATCTACAGTACACCGGTTGTCTGCATTCCTACCTAGAGATACTACACAGAGCTTGTGATTCCTGATAAGATAAGCCAGCCAACTGCAAACAAGTCGTGTTTCCCTAGGAACAGGGCCGCTGCCTCCTCACTATCACTTCTTCTGTCTTGTGTCATAGTTATCTATGGGTCGAATAGCATGACAGCTCTCTCAGTTTGCTAAATATGGGGATTACGTTCTTAAATAAACCGCGGTTGAACGTTTCTCAGTCACAACCCGAGTGATTAGTGGGGCCTTTGTCTACAGGGAGACAACGAGATATCGACGCACAGGCAACAAGAAACAGACCACCCGTCTCAGCGGATGGTGTCAAACATGAAAACAGCGCTGTGCTGGCTCTCTGTGCTTATTTTTCCAAAATGATGAAACACCTTGCCTCATTCTATGTTTGGATTCCCATCATCACTGTTGGGATGTTAACAAGCTCCATGTTTCCTCCTTAAAGAGTTTTCATTAAAACCTCTAATCCAGTCCAATAAACTGTGGGAACCTGAGTCGTGTGGGCAAGGGGTGAGATCATATCTGACATCCAGAGCTTAGTAATACCTAAGAAATAAAGAGATGAAAGCAGGGCTGCAGAATTATTGTTCTTGTGAGAAGTCTAAAACCCCTAATCTGTATCATGCAACTGAGAGTTAGAACAAAGACTTTGTTTTCTGAGCTGGTTTGCAAGAAAGCGTGGGGGCACGAGCTACACTCTGCTTTAGTCGCACGTCGACTTTCAGCCACAATTCTCTCTGTCAGAGGGTAGACAGCGTGCCATTTGCTCTGTGGTTTTTCATCTGAAGGTGGCAAGATTTCTGGCCAATGTTGTTTTCGCTCCCATGCATCATGATGCTGTTTTTTTTTCACCCGCTCTTTTCTTCCTCTATTTATCGGCAGTTGGTGTGTGAATGCTATATATATATATATATGTGTGTGTGATTGAATGTAAAACAGGCACAATTGGAAAAACGTAGTTCGCCCAAGACTTGTTTATGGTTGAGATTCTCCAGAAATATGACAACAAAAGACTAGCATAAGATATTTCTCTGAAGGGACGAAATATTCTCACATCATTATGCGTCGTCCTCATTTCCTTCATCAGTTTGTTTAGCAACTTTCCCAGACACATGAGTGGGGGGAGTGTTTTTAAAGGATTTTTTTCTGGTGTTTCTCAAGTGCATTTTGATGTTTCTTATTATGCAGTAGTTAGTCTTGGGAACTGCTGCGGGAGGAATGTCTGGACTGACCGTGGGTTGTATGTTTGAATAATTGTGGATGTAACCAGAGATGACTTTTCTCAAAAGATAATATTTAGATTTATAAAAAATCAAAAGTAGGAAAACACTGAAAAGGCTTTTTTGTTTTCCAATAAACTATGCAACTAATGTCCTTCAAACATATCTTTAAACAGAGTGGCCTCAGACAAAGGTAATATGATATCAACAGTAGTCATTCACAAATGTTCTTTATATAAATATTGATTTAAAGAAAGCTATCATTGCACTGCAGGAACATTAACCAATTATTTCCTCTTTGAAAAACAGTTTATCTTAATTCATTGAGTAAAGTGCCAAAACTATTCAGTTTGGGTTATGAAATACATAGTTTCACAATGTTTACGTAGGAGTTAACTTGTCTCTACTAATACTAGAGTTTCTATAACAGCAACTACCGTGTCTAATTAACGAGGGACAGTGAATAAGTTTTAAGAAAAACCTTCAATGAAATGTGATCAGTGGGGTGTTAGTCTCGCTGGAGGATATTTCACGAGCTAGACAAACAGTCGACACCATGGCTGGATACATTTACCTCAGAACAGCAGTGCAGAAATTAGTCACACAGATTCAAACTGCCAGAATTTCATACATAAGAAACCAAATCCTATAACCTTGCATGGTTAGGCTCTCTTGTCTTGGCTTGCTATTAGGTACGTCCAATAACAGCACATGGCAATACATGCACCCTAACGCACATGCTGTGTTTTAACGTAGTCAAGTCAAAAGCTCATAGCGCAATGTAAGAGTCTCCATTACCTAGCAGAGCTCTTAGATCCAAGGACTCAGGTCAGCTGGTCCATTCCAGAGTCCAGACTAAACATGGAGAAGCAGCATTTAGCTGTTATGCTGCAAACAAGTGGAACAAACTGCCAGTGGAGATTAAACTTTCACCAAATGTAGACATTTTTAAATCCAGGTTAAAAACATTTCTTTTCTCATGTGTCTATGCATGAAATCTGCACGATATCTTTTAGTTTATCTGGACTGTTGCTTGTTTTTAAATTCATTTAAATTATTTCATTTGTTTCTCTTTATATTCTTTTATGTATTTTTAATGCTTCTTACAGTCCCTGCTGCAATGCTTTTATTTTATGTGAAGCACTTTGAATTGTTTTGTACATGAAATGTGCTATACGTAAATTTGATTTGATTTGATTTTTGCTGCTCTTTCTCGTGTGTGAATGTGATGTCTTCGTAATTCGTAACTGACAAATAAAAGTACTGTTTTCTTTCTTTCCTATTTGAGCAATGCAATCTCACAATGAAACACGTAACACCGACCTTGGTCCGAACCGCAAAATGTTCCAATTCCTCAACAAAGTTGCAAAAATAGTACAGTGACTGGGTTCATTGACCATTTCCTGAACGCAATGCAGCTTTTGTTGCACCAGTGATCATATATGCGGTGATGGCGGCACAATGCCGTAATTAATTCTGACTGTTGTGATAAACAATCAAAAAAATGAATTTTCATAAAAGCCCCTATAATTGGGTCGGAGGGTCTTGATGGATGACTCGTGTCATGTGGAATTTCATGTTAAAAAAGATTACTGGTTATCCATTACTTTTCTACTTCACTCTCGCCAGAGAAAGGTTAGAAAAAAGGAGATAGAAGTGCATGGCCGGGGTTGGAAAAATTCACATATTAACAGATTTTACATTTGATTTTCCATGACGTTGTCAGATGGGGGTTGGCAGGACATGGATGCGGACTCCAGAGGTGTAAGGCAAAAACTGAGTTTATTCACAAACAAAACATTAACAAAAGGCGTCTGAGCTGGAAGACAAAAACTAAACTGTGGGACAAAAACATGAACATGACTATGACAAAAACAAAACAGACTAGACATGGCACGAAAAAACACTTATCTTATATGTGGCGTCGTGGCATGAGGGGTGAAAAACAGAAAAAGGATTTCACAAAATGACAGGGGAGCCTGGGAACTAAATACTAAACTGGGAGTGATAGATGAATGGGTGCAGCTTGGGGCCAATGAATACAGGGGACATGAGTGAAGCTAATGAACTGAGTGAGGGAAAAACAATGGCAAAACCTAACTAAACATGAACTCAAAAACCAAGACACGAAACAACCTAAAACTAAAAGCATGGGAAAAACCCCATGGACGTGACAGACATGTGTTACCATTTCTTGACTGATGTTTCCCTTTAAAAAACATCATTTTTAACCAACCATGGTCACACCACAACATTTTGCACATATTGGTGAAGACTTGCTCTGCATTCTGCTTGCTTTGATTACCAGCAGGCTTCCTTGCATATGCATAATGAGAGTTAAGGATTGTCGAAAGGCAAGCAGCAAAGGGGATGGCAGGGCAAACTGCACAAAGCAGTATTTAAAGCTACATGAAGGCAATTGTAGGCATGGGAGGGGGGGTTTTCTCCCATGGATTGGATTTTAATCGAAGTTTTAATCAAAGTCTGGAGATGCTCTTTATCAGAATCAGAATCAAGTTTATTGCCAAGTAGGTTTGTACTTACAAGGAATTTGACTTGGTGTAGTTGGTGCAGACAATATAGATATAAATACAGAATCTAGATATATATACAATATAGACTGTGCGTTAATGTAACGCAGAAGGTGTGAAGATGCTACGTCAATAATGTAGCTTGTAGGTCTGGAAGGGGAGAGGGAGAGAGTCAGTGTAAGGGGGGGCTCCGGGCCTTGTTGATAAAGCTGGTAGCAGATGGGAAGAAACTGTTCTTGTGGCGTGATGTTTTTGGTCCTGATGGACCGCAGCCTCCTGCCAGAGGGGAGTGTCTGAAAGAGTGTGTGACCGGGGTGTGAGGGGTCAGCCACAATCTTCCCTGTCCGCCTCAGAGTCCTGGAGGCGAACAGGTCCTGGAGAGATGTAAGACTGCAGCCAATCACCTTCTCTGCAGACCGAATGACACGTCTGCCTTTAAAACACAAAGCTGACATATTTATGATTTGAACTATGTGTTCTGCATTCGTTATTGTGGGTTACTGGTTAGCAAACACAGGCTGTCATATTGAGCCTTGTTTTCTGGTCACCTGGGAAATATAAGCCACATATTCAAACATATCAAGCTCTGCTCTGACCTCCACCAAAACCCGAATGAGATGAATTGAGACGAATCGCTGATTTTAGCTTCTTTTAGCTGCTTTTAGCATCTAAATCCAACTCTGGGTTAACCAATGAGCTGCAGACTTTCTTTATCAGCAGTCTGTTGCTGTTCACGCTTTATTAAAAGCTTATTTTCTGCAAACTCCTTGCTGTTACTTTACATGCAGTTAATGAGAGCAGTGAGACTCAACTCTAATAGTGATAATGATGTAATCTGGAAAATTATAGACACAGATCCAGTTTAAGGGAGATTAGAGATTTTCTGTGGGTTCATCACTACAAGTTATTATTTAAGACTTTTACATGTTCACACGAGAATACTTCTCTGTGTGACTCTTACCTAAAAGGCTTCATTGAAGAGTTCAGAGTTGGTGTCCTGTTGTGGTGCCATCATGCCTGAAGGTGAAAACCCCTGCATTTGCTATGGTAATGTACTCTGTCTGCAGGGGGTGAGCCAGTCACTCTGAGCTAAATAGAAACCCTGCGACCCCTACGTGATTCTTTAAATGTTGGTTTAATCTCACAGTTACAGTGCTTCACAGAGCAAACCTTAAATCCTTGAAAGTGAACATTTTGTCATATCAATCCATAGCTTATCTTTAAACTCCGATGACTAACTTGCAAGTTGTCGTCTACTGTTCATATATGTTTACCATAAAAGGGTTACAGTGGGATATAGTGTAAAACATGAGCACTGCAGATCCTGTGAGATGTATCACATGCATGACTTTGTTTTTGACATTCTGGGAAGCTGCCAGACCCCGCTCTGTGGTTTCCTGACTCTGAACGCTGTCTCAAAGTCAGTAAGATTCTTAACTTGCACTTTGAATCTTTTGTCTGCCTAAAAGCATCAGACCGCCAAATGCAGACAACAGGATTGAGATGCCATTGTGCTCCACTGTTCAGCAGCGGTTTAAAGCTTAAAAAACCCAAACCTCAAAGTTTCAGCTCAACAGAGTCCACTGTGCATGCCTTCTTTATCGTTGTTTTATTGCTGTTACTCTTCTTCTTTGTTCAAATTGTCTCTGCCTCCAAACAAGGCTGCAACCAAACAAGGCCCTGGGCTGTTTGTTTAACCAAAGAGCCATGCTTTCAGAACTTTTGAATACAGTGGGTGGGAATAAGGGAGGGGGAGACAGCAGGAAAAGAACCAGAGGAAAGAGGGGGGGGGGGGTTTAAAAATGGGAGTTAGAAGAAGAAAGAATGCCAAGACATAACACTTAGGTCAACACTTGGCCTCTCTTTGTCTCTGTCATTTTTCTGCTTCACTTTGGAAAATTAAAGTGGCGTTAGCACAAATCCCCAAAAGTTTACACTGACCCTGCCTCAGTGTAACCGGTTCATCACTTTTGATGGGTTCCATGAGTCCAGATGGAAGGCGCTGACAAAAGCAGTCAACTCTCACTGTGAGGAGGATCAGCCTGAGTGCCCTTGGATTCTATAAGCTGTACCTTATGAGAAATGTAGAGTTCTGCCAGGGTAAGCGGGAGCTTCAGGGGGGCCTGCACACTCAGCCACTCCTCTAGAGGGATTTAAGAGGGGGGTTGTGTGAAATGGGGGCCTCCCTCACTCGTGGTTGTGCGTTGGAGGGAGGTCACGGACCCACCCTCCCTGTGGAGAGCACTGGCTGACAGGGGGGAAAATAACAGGGTGAACTAGCCCGAAGGGACTACTATAATGTCACCCTCTAATCACAGTTGCCTCATTCACATATGGACAAGAGTAAAGACTCTATAGGTTCATACAATGAAGCACACACGCAAATAGTGCAGTAAAACCTGAAAACTTGTGCTTGTGTAATAAGGACACATCAGACACGCAGAGTTTATGTTCCACAAACACAAAGACACACACAGAATGGTGTCAAAACACCAAAGGTTCAGCTACGGTTCAGCTTTGCTCATTTTCGGCACAGAAAATCTGCAACACAGATCAATACCGAGAGGTGTTGACTGTGCTGACATTTCAGAGTACAGAATGCAGAAAGCTTACAAAACCAAACTGAATCAAAGAAAGTAGAATAAAGCTTAGAAAAGCTATTGTGACATACTAACGTGTTAGCTTTTAGCTCATCAATTCAAGGATTAGCTCTGCCAGTTATCTCTACATTGCCAAGTTTTTATGACACGACCAAAGATTTTCCAAATATTAGTTTGTGTGATGCTTTCTCCAGTGACCTTGCTTGTTGCTGGACACATGGCTTATTGAAAACATTACTGGCTAAATTTGTAGCGTTTCAGCAACACTTCCTTAAACATGAGGTAAGTCATAGCGCTGCCCTTAAAATAGATCTATGAGATTGAAACATCCCTCACAAGCCTCTGGACTGTGGTCAGAGAAAGTGTTTTACATCGATAAAGGGTGATTTATAACCCCTGGGAGTTCAAACAGATTTGCTTTATTTGAACCCGTAGTCTTTTTTACTTCCATTTCACATGACTCCTTCCATAAAGTCAGGCGCTTCGAAAGACGGGGAGGGGGAAAAAAAACTTAGCCTTTCACAAAGCTCGTGTTGCACAAAAGAAAGAATTCGGTGGAAAAGATGCAGATCCCAAATAGCTGCTGCAACATGTGAGGGATTTTGGAATCGTACGATTGAGGCTTTGCTGCCAAGCACAAAAGGGGAAAGAGGCTAAAAGCTCAGATTTTCTTAAGTATGTCTATCTGGCCTCATGTGTGTTTGTGCATGTGTTCAAAAAAAAAATTGGATATTAGAGAAGAACACATTGTTTGGGCTTATGTGTTACTTTCTCCTGTCAAAGCTTCAGGCTAGATGGTAAAATCCATTGATATACATTCCCACATGAAGAGAACAAACCACTACACACACATTCACATAATTCTCTTACGGATGAGTTATTGCAGCTCAGGTCCTGTCTGGCATCTTTACTGTCACCATTTGGTCCTGCTGTGAACATTTATCAAACTTTCAAACGTACTATGGGGTCAGAGGTAAAATGACTCTGGTGTTTTTGTGCAGCTGTGTGTGTACATGACAGTGACAGTGTTAACGGCCAATACGATCAGATCAGAGCAAAGCGAGAGTCCAGACTGTCAGCGGGAATTCTCCTCTGAACCACGGGGGAACATTTATGGCTATCCAGGGTGCAGGGGGATGATCGCTCCCCTCAATGTCTTCATTGTGCTGTGAACACGTGTTGAGGTACTGAGTGAGGAGGGTATATGGAGCGATACTTAATCCCCTTTTCTAAAGCTAAAGGGGCAAGCCTGACACATGCACATGCAAGACCGAGTAAAACTGTCAAGTCGCAATAAAACCCCTTCACACATTACAAATAAAAGGTAAGCCTGAGCGTTTCAACGTTAAGCCTCAAAGACTTCAGCATCTATCAAGAGATGGTTTAGAGTCGTTTGTTTTAAAAAAATAAAATCAGTCTCCTCAAAGAACCAAACCTCACAGAAACATTAAGTCTGGCTTATGTGGCTATAAATCTGTTTCCCAGGATCAAAAACATTTTTATAACCAATACTACCCCTCTTTCTTCTTCATAAAAACAGCACACGATGTAGTTGTGACGAACCTGATACACACTATGTTGTCTAATGCAACAGCAGTGCAAAAAAGTCCGGGTTTGCCAAGCTGAATCTTGTGTTTTTGTTGACTGCAGCTCATAAATCTGGAATGTTGAAATGACTACAAGTATGTTCTCACATTATGCGATAGATTAAGCTTCAGGACACCATAACCAAGAAAAAAAAAAAAAAAAAAGTTTATGTAAATATAACGTGATGATGGATCATGTGACATTTGAAAACTCGGATCTGCTGGGAGAACGAGAACAAAGGATCAACAGAGGCATTAGGATTAATCGTCTGGCAACCACAGAAGTGCAAAACTTTTTATCGCGGTCCATTCACCCATCCTTTTGGGTATTTGCTTGATCCAGTTTGGGGTCACGGGGGTGGGGGGGTGGGGGGGGGGGTGGATAACACTTGATGAGTGGTGAGATAATCTTGGACAAATCGTCAGTCCATCACAGGATTTACACAGAGGCACAATAATCCAGTTTATCCATAATTTGCATGATGACTGGCAAACGAGGCAAACTGTTTAGGTCAGAATTATTGTCACCCACTTTTGTAGAATATATTTCAATAAAATGTCCAAATGATTGAACAACAACAACAAAAGGCTTTCATACGGTGCAACTGAAAATGCAAAGACAAGTTTTACTGTACTGTACAATTCCAAATTATTCCGAATTATTTTGTTTCAGAAATTTTCCATTTGTTCTTTAAACAAAAATTTTTTTTTTTAAACAGCAGTGCTTTTTTTTACGTGTTCATAAGACCTGATTCAAATAACAGCTAGGTTTGTATTGCTGTTTTTGATTACCATTTTGAAGATTTAAATTTTAAAAAAAGATGAAAGAAAAGCTGTGAAAGTTAAGAAGAAAGTTCCTCTCACGCACAGAAACGCTTATTCGCTCACATGAGTAAGATTAAATGACTCAGCAGCTTTTTCAGGTCTGAGCTGGTGTAGAATAAACTAACGTGAATTATCTGAGTCATTTCTGAAGAAGAGCTCTCTCCATGTGAATGTCCACCGCAGATGTTGTTGTCTTTTTTTCCTCCTTAATGTTTGTTTCTGGTGATGACAACTACTTCATCCATCCATCCATTTTCTATACCTGCTTAATCCAGTTTAGGGTCACCGTGGGGCTGAAGCCTATCCCAGCTGTCATTGTGCGAGAGGCGGGGTACACCCTGGACAGGTCGCCAGTCCATCACAGGGCCACACCGAGACAAACGAGACACACAACCATGCATGCTCACACTCATGACAACTACTTCATCAACATAATTACAACCAATAGCAATGTAGCCTATGCAGCTACCCCCTGGTGCCGCTACACACCCTGGTACTCACAGCAGTCAATGGAATCATGTTGGATACACATTTCTCTGTGAGGACTTTTCAAAAGATTGCTTCAGTTTTGCTTTCGCCAATGAACAGAAATCTGGTAAATTGATTATTTTTCTGTTTAAAAATGATCCGAAGTGAGTGAGATATCTGAAGACGTGGTTTAAACCTGTAGCATAAAACGATGCACTCTGAACAAAGCCAGGCTCTGTGGAAAAAAGGCCAGTGAGAACGCCGATATTGAAAGACAGTCCAAAAGGCATAGCAAATGATTTAAAATGCTTTCAGAGATAAGTCTCAGTCAATCAAGGAAAATGTAGAAAGATAGAAGCCAAGTGGGGCTCATAAGGAAGGACTCCCTTCCTGTATTAAAGCATCCTGTGGACCTGCATTGCTGTCTCTATGCAACTGGAAGTACTGAGTATATCAAGGGACTTGTGTGTCAGAAAACTATGTCTGAATTTAAGTTATTGGGAATTTCAGCAGGAAAGGAATAGGTCCTGACCCAAATCCCTGTGTTAAGGAGGGTTTAGGTATCAGGTGGTTAGGTGGGTGGACTGTATAGGTGTTGGTTGAATGGTATGGTGTCTTCCTGGTGCGTCGGTAAGAACGCCACTGAGTCCAGAATTCAGTTTAAAGAGTTTTAGTGAACTTGAAGGCAGCACAGTGATACACAAGGGTCAATTGGGAAATCAGGTGATACTCTTCTTAATTATTACTCATTTGCATAGGTATTTCTGTGTGTGTGTGTAGATCTTCAATGACGCACACAAGGTAAAAGAAATTAGTTCAGAAGTCAAATAAAGTGTCTCTTCATGGCGAAACATCAAGCCAAATGTCCGTGGCACACAGACTGGAGGCAGCTCTCTCTACCTGAACTGCCCCTCACTGAAGACGAGTGAACACTGAACTTGCCGCGAAGCGTGATGACGTAAGCGCAAGCTCACAATCTTCAGCGCAGCCAAATGGCCTTTTTAACACCCTGTATAAACTGTGAAGAGGACCCATTCACGCTGAAGAGTGGTAGAAATGATCTGCAGACAGGTGGAAACAGTTCCTACATGGCAACAACTAACTTTTACTGGTTTATGTTGTCTGCAAATGTTCTGCAACGGTTCTGACTTTACAAAATAAGTACATATATTTCTCACAGTATTCCAAGTTCTGTGTGTATGATTAAAGACCGATAATTCCGACCAGGACCATATACTAAATCCTCTGCTCTCCCAAATCTTTCCTCACTGTAGTGTGAAAACTGATACATCAAAGCCAAAAACAATACAGAATTTATCCTTAAAGAAACATAAATTATTTTGACTGTTTTACAGCTTAGAGGGCAGAAACCCAAAAGGCCCAAAAGTTAAACATTTTTCTCTTTCATTCTTGTTTTCCTTGGCTCATCTGTTTGTTGGACGGGCAACAATAAGCTTGGACACTGGAGCCTTTGGGAAATGCACTCGTCACAACTGGCAAATCTTCGGCTGTTAGTGTAGCCTCCTGCAACATTTTTCCCACACACATAAAATGGAAAAACATTCCATCTGTGAGACCAACAATTAATAAGCTGTCATGTTGAATCATAAATGTTCTCTTTCTCTTTTACTCTTGTAAACAATATTAAGTCATAATACCCACATGCAGGGCTTGTCAGAGCCTGTAGGCCTTTTGTCACAGTTATGACACCAGAATAACTGGTGGATACACCTACTGCTTTCAGCCAAAACTGCTGATTAAACAAGTAGGAAATCAAACTTTTTTTTTAGCTTATCTGGACAAGTTTACCGGTCCTGCAATCATCATGACAGCTATTGCTTGTGTATTTATATATGTGCCTACATGAGCAAGCACATGCCTACTGTATATGTGGGGTTGCGTGGGAGGCTGAGCCGGCAGGTGACCTGGACTTCCCATCACTGGACCCTCATCTTCAGGAAGCAGAGAGGGAAGCTGCTGTGGGTCTGTCAGCATACTGCAAGTGCCTTTTTCTGATCATCTGCACCATGATTTGTTGGTAGACGCTGCTCGGGACACCTTAGGTAAAAGTTCATTCAGCACAGCCTTGCAATGTAATTCATCCTACATGAGTTACATTTTACTTAATGCATGTAATGTGCACCTGATGCTCCCGTGCAAGATGGTTTGCTGCAGTGTTCTGTGTCTGGATTTGCATGAATTCACCAGAGAGCCGAATGAAAAACTGGAACCAGCTGCAGTCTGTCATCCTGGGCCTCCTACGCTTTTTTTTTTACAGCGAAAACAGCCTCATTCCAACAAAAATACAAAGTCAAGACATCCACTGAGAAAAACCAGTGGGACAGGCACAACTTTTACCACAGCTGAAACAAATGCAAACCATCCTGTATCTCAATCCGTCCACCCTGCACCCGTGTGGAGTTTTTTAGGAGCTGAATTGCTGCTGTCCAAGGGTTTCAGAAAGGTCACGGGCCTGCGAAACATGTGGGAACTAAAAGAGACACCAGGTGGGTTTGCTGATGGGATGCCAGCAGAGGAATTTGTCTGTCAGCGTCGAATTTGTCCGGTGGGAATCAACCGTGGAATGTGTTTGTGTCGGGATCAGCTGGCTGATTTGGTGGTTTTTTTTAAAGTTCCTGCATCGTTTTATTCGCATAGACCTGCAGCATGCATATTGTTATGCGTGGATGAAGACTGAGAGGTTGAAACAGTTATTGTTTTGAAAGCAGAAATTCCAGTTTATTAATTAATCAACGACATTAAGCGCCTATGGGTTGCCATGGTTCAGCTGGGATAATCAGAAGGTCATCGGTTCAATGCCCAGTGTTGAAGTCAGGCACACTAAACCTCACATTGCCCCAGCTGTGTTGTAGATAGTTATTAACATGTGTCGACGTTTGAATATGTAAAGCGCTTTGGAGAACCCAGACAAGCTTAAGATTAAAAAGGCACTATATAAGCTATATTAGCTAAAAAAACAAAAAAAGTCATGCAGCATCCACAGGTGTGTGCATGAGTGTCTCTGTCAGGGGGGTTCTGATGGATTGCGGTGAGCCCCCTCTAAAGGGCACACCAGGCCCTTAATGTAGCAGCCTGCCCTCTAAATATACATCCAAGGCCCCAGGGGTACGGGACCAGTTGCTGTGCAGGACCTCTCTACTTCCATGAGCAGCAGGGTCAGTGCACATAACTGAACTGCTTGCTTCAGAAGTCGGAGAATAATTTATTGCAGCCCTTAAACGTGCAGCAAACCAGCAGCTCTGACAGAAATCAAACTTCCTTATTATTGAGAAAAAGTATGCACGGATATTTCGCTTAATGCTAAAGGGATGTAAAGGGATTTTTTTTTAAAACTTGTTATGAGAACATCATTAGAATTTTAAGTGCTGATTTGGAAACATTCCTTCTATCTTCTTCTCTTTCGTGCAGCTGTTTGGAAAATCAAGCACAGTGGGCAAATGGAGAAAGTTTGGCAGTCCCAGATTTCAATCCAAGCAAGCCATCGCATGCCTGTGTTTTTTAAGGGTTACCAAAACCAGGTGGTCCGTTCCCACTGAACTCTGAGATTTCTCACATCCAAACATTGGAAAGCCTCATGAAAGAGTGTGTGCCCGCAGCTCAGTTGGGTATGTTTATTCAATAGATTCTGGCATATCATAGCATAGACACACTATCATCTACCCACTGACATCTCAGAGCCCTGCTGGGGAGATCTTGCCTTTTTGCTCCATTTCCCTGGAGATTTCTACCTCAACAACACCCTCTTCATGTGGCATGCCTTCTACTGTGAAATGCCTTTTGTGCCACCCTTCAGACAAGCTGTAACATGCTGTAATCAATTCAAGTCAAGATGATGACAGTAAAAGATTAAGCATTCTATCTGAGGCTGCAGGATGAAAAAAAACAGGGAATGAGAAAACTCAACCAGATCTTATTGTGGCATCCTGTGCTAGTTTATCACTCTCTATCATCTTCCAGGGACTCTGTGGATGCAGGAGAAAATCAAACAAACACTCCTTCTGTAACTTTCTTGTTACATCCTGAAATCTTGCCAGTCACTCCAGCTAGCACCCTGACCCTGACAGTACGAACATCTGCATTCCTTCCATCCCCAGGCTGGCTCTCGCAGCAGCACAGGGACGAACACGACACTGCAAAGCGCGGCTGTCAGTGCCAATAAAAAGCTACGTTGGAAGCTTCAGCCCTGCTGTTCCACAGGCATTTGGGTTTGGTGTAGTAGCGCTAAGAGTCAAGGCACAAAAATGCTAACAAAGTTCAATTCTTACAAAACAACGTTCAAGTTACATTCTAACACTCAATTCTGACCAAAGGTCAGTGTGTTACTGTCTTTTAAAAACAGCACGACTTCACTTGACACCGCAAAGAGGTCTGAAAGAAATCCCATATCAGGAGAGTTTTATACAAATCATGAACAGGACCCAAGAAATACAAAATAGAATAGAATAGAATAGAAAAGAAAAATACTTTATTCATCCCCCAATGGGGGAAATTCAAATTTAAATAAGCCCAGGAGTTGATGGAAAAGTTAAAAGTCTGTAGCAACCAAAAGAAATATCTATCACTGGTGTAACAGCTCCCTCTACTGGTCAACGAAAAAGCCAGGGAGATATTTGCATTTTTAAAATGCCCAACATGAGTAAAATCCAACATAAGCCTAATTTTTGTGGCCTGACATTTAGAAAAAAATAATAATAATTTTGTCTTTATGAAAGCTCTTTAATATTTGAATGTTGCAAGGACTGTTAGTTCTGCTTCACAGACAGTAATTGTAATAACTGCACTCAGAACTGTAAAGTTACATAATTATGCTGAATGCTAAGATCAAACATGGGCTACATGTGATAAACACGGGCTACAGTTTCCGCATTAAACTCCTTAACACAGAGTAAAATATGATGTAAAAATAATATCTTAGTGAGGGGTAAAGAATTGCCCCATGTATAGTTATAGCAGCAGACATGTTGGCCTGATACAGCTTCACAATATGTTGCTCAACAACTTTTTAAAAAAAATTTATAGGGCATTAATTACATTACATCAATTAGGCTACTGTTCCATTAAATTTTCATGTAATGATCCAGAATACATTGCTTGTCAGGGAAGCAACTGGGATGGTTCACCTAACAGTCGATGGAGGCAGGAAAAGAAAGCAGGGAGCTCTAAATGCAGAAGCGCCCTCGAGAAATAAAACGGACAATTAAGACAGAAGAAGAAAGATTGAGTTCATTATCTCACTTTACATGTTAAAAGAATGTGTTACTCATTGCCGGTTTAATATGGGCCAACAGTACACGCAGTCCGTTGTTAGTTAATGATGTTTCGCGTGCTAACAGGGTTAAAAACTCGTGCTTCCCTGCTGCCTTAAGAAGTTCCTAAACTGAACGAAGCCTGAAAAATTATTCAGCGTCCTCTTGAAGTTAGGAAGATGTAAAAACGTGACAGGGTGAGCTGAAGTTGAAAAATTCTTCTGTGAAATGAAGACATTTGGCCGAATTAGCGTAGCTGGCTGTCACTTAGCACCATAATGAGACCCCAGGGACGCAGTTGAGTTATGGGCCAAGTCTGAGGAAAGGACGTTTTCACTAGCGTAAAATTAAAGAAAATTTAAAAGATAAAAACCCTACATGGATACACCAAAAATCACGTCAAAGACCAGTTTAGATAAGCAGAGAAAATGGGTGTTTTCCTTTAAAAAGGACACTGCCTTTATTGAAGTCAAAGAAGCCCTGGTAAGTTAGTTCAAAAGAACATATACACAACAAGTTTTAGACTGCATAATCTTTGAATTACTTTAAAATGCTCTGTGTTAATAGAAACCTTTGGTTTGGTGATTCGCTTGTCGTTTCCTCTTCCAACCGCCAGATGGCGCCACGGAGTCGGGGAGTCTGACCGTCCGGTGATTGACAGCACGTGCGATCTCCCATTCCTGCAAATGGATCTACGCAACACTGAGTAATGAATGGGCAAGGTAGCTTGAGCACAAAGAGATGTTGACATGCAAAGAGCGGGTTGCATCACTTTCTATGTTCTGGAGCCGTGTGTTAGCCCATAAATACCGTGTTAATGAGCACTTCAGCTCGTGAAATTTACACATGTAGCCTAACCTCCTGCCGCATGTGTGTGTGTGTGTGTGTGTGTGTGTGTGTGTGTGTGTGTGTGTGTTTCTGGCGTGGGCTTGGCTCAGCCATTCGTCTGACTTTGTTTTGTGCAGCTATGATTCATGATACCTTAAATTACACGTTACATTCATGTTCGCCGCTCTGCCGAGATTTTGAAGGGGAATCAAGATGAGAGAGGGGGGCATTTTGGGGGGAAAAAAACAAGCTATGCTCTTTGAAACAGGTTCAACCTCTTCCAACAAAAAAACACAGCTTCGCTCCTTTTCTTTTTTTTTTCTTCCCCCATTTGCTTTTATTATTACCCCTAGAATAATGTGAATACCTCAAAGTTTTCACTGAGATGAAAAAACACTGAACAGAAGAGGTCCATAACAGCTTCGTCTGACCTGCGGTTCTCCTTCATCCAGACTGATCCAGACTGATCCAGAGATCCCCCAGGCCGGCTCACTCTCTGCCAAATGATGTTATTACACCGAGTCCTTGCTGGCTGCCGTCTCTCCCATCTGCGATACAGAAGAAATAAAATGTCCACAATGGCCGTTATTGTAAGATAGCGCATTTGTTATTGTTAAAATGTGCGTACAAGCGCCTCGTGAATAAAAGGAGGGCCTTGTTGGTTTGAACGTTTCCATATTCTGCCTGAATCATATAAAAAAAGGGGGGAGAAAGAAAAGCACCAAAGACCACGTTCCAAATTTAATGTTGCATAGCTTTTATGACTACGTGCTTCTTACGAAATTACTAGAAATAAAACACACAAAAAAGAAAGAACTTGAGGCCGCGTTTGTGAATGTAACATCGGGAAACACTCAACACCAGCCGTTGGCGCATCTAAGAAAGAAAGTCCTGTCCACCATCGGTCCCCAAGAACTGAGTCCAGAACTCCAGCCCCATACCTCCAGCTTTTATAGTGATTTTGACGCTCCTGCTCTTGCCTTGTTGAAACCACACAACGCGCACGGGGCCTGTTTCCAATCTGAAGACATGCGCGATGAATTTGGGAAATCATCTGCAGCTTTGCTGGTACCGTGTAGCCCACCCAGCCCGGGCCCAAACCTCCTCTGCCCTGGGCTATCAATACGATTAGAGGCAGGAAATATGGGAATCCCCAACAAAGGGCTCCATCATTAAACACAAACAACGAGAGGCCTCCTAACAATACCAAAAGCGCCCTCCTCTCCTGCCTTCTCTTTTATGTCTGAGCAAGTGAAAATCTTTTACTTTCATCCAGATATCAGCATCCTCCCTTCAGCTGGCCACTTATTTAAGAAGATAATCTGTCGGGGTTTATGGCGGCATATGATAGGTTTGTGTGGAAAAGGAGAGCAGAGGGCGCAACAGTTTCAGTTTGTGCAGATTTCAGATCAAATACGATTTATTTGTCCATTTTCACGCACGGTTATGTGTCCCTGACGGGAGAAAGGCGCGACGGAGATACGGTGAAAGGCACACTGTTTATCCAGCCCCACGCGGGCAACAAATTATTATTTTCACAGGAGCGCAAAGTCACTCATTCCCGTTTTTATCCTCTGTTGCACGTCTGAAAACGTGTAATTGTGAGCCAAATGTGTGCATAAAGTGCGGCTGCCGGAGCCTTGGAGGGGGGGGAGGATTAAGGCTTAAATCCCAGCCTCACGTTAGAGAGGTGTTCGGGGATTTTCCCCACTCGCGCTTTGATTTCAGAATGGTGTTCGGGTGTCCCCAAAGTCATGTGAGGATATCGTAAAATGAAAAGAAATGCTGTTTTACTGTTACTTTACATCACTGTTGATTTGGTCTAAATAGAGAGGTTCTGACCGCTATTTGAGGATTGATATAAAACGGATTTTTTTAAATTTTTATTAATTTAAAAATGTTTTTGGTTAATTATCAACTTTTCTTTTTGGTTTTTTAAAACAAAGCATCATCAAGGCTGCTTCTGCAGGCAAAAAAATGAGCGTACATTTTGGAAAATAAAGCCATAAATGGCAGCGCATAGATTTCCAACGTTATCGGGCACGTTCCTCCAGAAGATGATTAGACTGTCGTGTTGTCCCGCCGAGCAATTTAACTTATTCCTGTTATTGCAACTCTGAGACTAACCTAATGATTCCGCCTTAATTAGGCCTACCCGACGGACCTCTGATGTCCGCGTCCACTTGGCACCGAGCTGATGATGAGAGCGCACTGGATGGCTCGCGGGCCTTCTCGGTCTTGCTTCTCTTTTGCGTCACTTTCATTGGTCAGGAGCCTTTCCCTCGTGACATCACATCCAGCCGACCCGCAGGAAAGCAGCAGCGATCACAGATGATGCTGGACATCTCCGAGGACGCACGCACTTCCACGCTGTGCGCGCAATCGCTCGCAGATCGCCGCTCGCACTTAAAGGCACCGAAAACAAAAAGCGCATTTGCGCTGATGCTTTGCGGTCCGCAGGGTGCGATTGTTTTTTGAGGAACGGGATCTGGACTCGCGCTAGGATTTGTACTTTTGCTGTGAACGGAAATGGGCTGCGTGTAAAGTTCTGCTCATCGCACTTCGGAGAAGAGCTGTCACCCACCTGTTGCCAGGTGGTCTTGGCTTAACCCACGGGCATCTACTATGACATTAGGTTCGGAAGATACTGTCATGGAGGATATTGTTATCGACGTAGTGGGGGAAGGAGTCAAAGACAGCGGAGAGGAGCGGCTCCTGCCTCCGGATGGGTCTCGGAGCGAACAGGAGCGCAACGCAGAGACTTCCAGCGGCCGGAGTGAAGACCGGGACACCTACAGCCCTTCACCGGCGTGTCCTTCTCCTAAAACCAAAAGCCCCGCGTCTGTCAAGCCCCCATACTCTTACATCGCTCTGATCACGATGGCCATTCTGCAGAGCCCCAAAAAGCGCCTCACCCTCAGCGAGATCTGTGACTTCATCAGCCACCGCTTCGTTTATTACCGGGAGAAATTCCCAGCCTGGCAGAACTCTATCAGACACAATCTGTCGCTTAATGACTGCTTTGTAAAGATGCCCAGAGAGCCCGGAAACCCAGGGAAAGGGAACTACTGGACGCTGGACCCCAACTCCTCCGACATGTTCGAGAACGGGAGTTTCCTGCGGCGGAGGAAGCGCTTCAAGCGGCAGCATTTTCGCTTCGATCCGCTGAAGGAGCAGCACCTGGAACCCAGCGGGCTGCACGGCTTTGCGCACGGGGCTTACGGGATCGGCACGGCGGCTCTGCAGCTGCCTGGTCTGGAGATTTACCCCTACCTCCATGCCCACGCGCCCTCTCCGTGCGGCCCCGCCACCATCCCACCTGTCAGCAGCATCCTCCCGGCTTTGTCCAGCTTCTTCTCCCGCAGCGCCCTCACGGCCAAGGCTTTCCTGCAGTCGCAGCCGGGCCTCGACGTCTTCTCCCCGGCCCAGTGCAGCAGTTACTCCCCTCCTCTGACCTCCAGCGCTGCCTACCTCCCCCCCGCGCTCTTCCACCCGGCGGCGTCTCCGCACTTCCTCAGTTTACACCAGCAGTACCAGAAACTACAGACTCAGCGTGGCCATGCAGAGCTGGCCAAACACATTAACACTAATAACGAATAATCCCTTCAAAACCAGACTTTAAACTGATGTTTTTCTCAGGTAACAGAGACATTTTTACGAGGAATTTAACAGTTTCTCCAGCAGTGGAAAATGGATATTTTACCAGAATGTTGTAGATAGGTTAGAAATTCTCCTTTCTTTACACCTTAATGACAAAAAAAATAATAATAAATAAATAAATAATAAAAAATAAAAAAATCCTTCAGCAGGCGCTTTTTTTTCGTTTGGATCACGAACTATGATATTTTGTTTAGATATTTAAATGACGAGTTTTCCTATATCTGTTTCTGGAAAAAGAAATAAAGTTCAATATTTAAACACTGCGTTCACTTGTATTTTGAACAAATGTGTTTGAGTAAATGTGCAGGTGATGATCAGGAGAAGTGACCCAAGTTTGGCCTTTTGCGCTAAATTCATCGATCATATCAAAACAAGAGCAGAGCTCTTTAAAAGCCCCGCGTTGTAACAGTTGAAAGAATGGGGCAGAAAGATTGGATTCAACACAGTGACGAAGATGAGGACTGTCAGGCCTTTAAGGCGCACTCGCCCCCTGGAAAGCTTCGTGTCTCCGAAAGAGAATCAAAGGAAAGATTCACATCCGTGAAAATGCCGATTTTTAGTGGTTGAGAGTCAGCAACATGTTTTAGATATTTGATACGGGCAAACAATTAAGAAAACTCGCAGAAATAGAAGGAGTTTAATCAATTTCGAAAGCCATGGAGGGGGGAGAGTTGGGGCAAAAGAATGCACCACGTTCGAGAAACCCTGGTGCGTCAAGGCCAAAGTCGGTGTTGGAGCTCCGGCTATTACAGAGAAGCAGGGAAGACAATGATCTGAAGCTAACTGCAGCTGATGGAGCTCATAGAAAGTATTTAAAGGGTCGATTAGCTCTCAATGTCTGTCAGGTGTGTGTGTGTGTGTGTGTGTGTGTATGTGTGTGTGTGTGTGTGTCGTCTTGATCGCTAAACCCCTGAAAATATACATGCCTCTAATTGCATTTTTCTGCAGGGCCACACACACACGTCTCGTTCCCGCGAGAAAATCTGCACGACACATTTTCACGTGAGTGAATCTGCTCATTTTAGCCCCAAAAGAAGCCTTTTATAATATCGTTAAACGTATTAAAGAGGGAGTTATAGGTCAGGAACATCTTGGCTCGCTTTTTGTTTGTTTGTTTGTTTGTTTTTACCTAAAAATAAGAAATAAATAATAATGTTTTTGAGTTTGGAAATAATTCAACCTAAATTAAATTTCAGCAGATAGGACTTTTTTTTTTAATTAAAAGGGGAAAAAAAGTGATGCAGTTTAAATGATAAGTCACTCAATAAGATAAGCTAATCAGACAAAAATAAGTCTTGTGTGGTAGTAAAAATACCCCCCCCAACACATAAGTCCCCTAATGTAAAACTTACTTTTTATTTTAACTTAATTTCAACGTATTATTCCTTCAACATGCTTGAAATCTAAACCCAACCAAGATCGGTTCAATCCACCATAATCTGAGCCTCAAACAAAGAGTTTGAGTCAGCGGACCCTCTGCGATTCGATCTGAACACACACACTGAATGAATCAATATTCACACTGGGCTGAATAAAACCTGCCACATATTTCTCCACCCTGCTCATTCTAAACATCCGATTTATTGTTCCTTCCTTTTTAAATATCAGTCCCATCATTCCAAATCTTCCAGGCTTCACAGCTTGGAAGTGTTGACTTCCATTTGGTCTGGTTTTAGGTGCAGCACCTCGCCGAAGCTCTTGGACGTTGCTGGTGGTCACACCGATGTAAAGCTCCCAGCGAGGGGCCGTGACAGCAAAAAAAAAACAACCAAAAAAAACAGTTTGAAACTCGTGGGGTGGCTTTGGAAAGGAAGAGCTCGCTTTCAGGTTGAGTCTCCTCTCTTTTCTTTTCCCTCTGATGTGGGAATTTCTTTACAAACTCGGATTTAATCCAATCTGTAATGAGGCTCTCTTTATTTTTCTCAGTGTGTTACATTTGTATCCATAATCTTAAACAGTCTGGCGAGAGCTGCGGTTAAGCACCAGACTGATGTCATACATCACCTCGGCCTCAGAAAAATCAGATTGGAAACCAAAATTTTATTTAGCTTCTGTGGTTTTTTTTGCTCGCGAGCTGAATATGGACTAGCAAAAAAGGGAGTCATTAAAAGTGAGAAATAATTCTTTTACACCTGTGTGTTTTTAGCTTTTAGGCAATCAGGGGGCTTTGTGCACACCAACATGACTAAACTCCAAGGGAAAAGAAATGTTTTTTATCCTAATTAGCTTCTTTTTTTTTTGTGAGTGGGGAGCCAAGAGAAGAAAAACTGAAGCAGACAAACAGTGTTGCAGAGTGCGACTGGCAGCCAGCGAGGGGAGTCAGGGTCTTTCTTTTTTTTTTTTTTTGTTAGAGGGAAAGGTAGCCAGTGCACCTGATAAAATAATGTGTCTAATTATGTGTGTGTGTGTGTGTAGCTATAACTGCACATCAGTTTTCCATCCCGAAGGAGCTAAAAATTTGCCAATAAACTGCTTAGTCTCTTTACTTTACTTTTTCCTCTTCTGCCTCATTAAGTGTGACATGCTTTATTGAGTCTTCCCCCGTAAGTGAAAAACAGTTTTTTAGAAATAATTACCCACGTAATTTTACTGCTTTCCACCCAAAACCGTTTGGTCTTCAGTGAGGTCTCAAAGTTAAATTCAATGTAATCTGCAAAACCACTCAAGAGTTTGCCACAAAGGGCTGAAGTTTCACACTCGATATGTCGCCGCAGAGAATTTTAATCAGTGTCATATAAAAGATGATTCATCACATAAGTGTACGTGGTGAATGTACATTTATGTGACAGTGTGTCAGTGGTGCGTGCCATGTTGCAACACTGCTGGGTTTCCGCTCAGTTCCACGTGGATGAGCGGTGCTGCTCATATCTCTGATGTGGAGCTCCTTTCTCTGGGAAAAGTGAGTCGATTGGGTCAGAGCTCCATCCATGCCGAACGCTGCTGCTGTGCCATGCTTCCATTCTCCACTTCCAAACGCCAAGCCAAACAGGCAAGATAAACTCATTCGCGGAGCACCCCGCCTCGCTGCCTTCGCTCCTTCTGCCTCCACAGCAAAGACGGGCGAGCAGTGCATTCTGGGACAACCCCTGTAAGTTCAGCGAGGGCAAGAAAAACAATGCGAGTGTGTTGATTCAAATGCATCATTTGAAATGAACTCTCCTCACGTAAGAAAGAAAAGGTTTTAGGCTGCCAAGAATGCAAATCACGGGTTAAAAAATTGTCCCAGTGTGAGCTGCAATGAGTTAATTTGACCATGTTTTATTCTCATATAATAGTTATGATAACTGGTTACATTTTTCTTCTCTTAAATTGCCATCATCCGTCTCAGTATAGTACCAATCCACTTTGGGTCTCTTTAGAGTGCCCTGAGAAGACTTTTATGAAGGGCCTAAAAGACAGAACGCTTCACCAGATCAGTGAACCGTAACAGATAAACTTAACCCGGCTTGCATTTGCTTCAGCGTTTGAAATGATGGCTGCTGCAGCTCCAGATCCGGGGCTTGGTGAGCAGAAAGGCTGTAGGTGTTGTGGTTTTTCAGTTATCATAAGTAAATCTCGCACCTCTCTTCTGAGGCATATCACAGCTGAGGTTTTCTCTCCTCTCATTTTAATGGCTGACTTCCACAGGCCTCACTTGCTCCTTGGCGTTTGCTTTTCCTGGCAGGGCCAGTCCCCGCTGCCCTGCTTTAGGGAGTTATTCAATTATAAATCTTCCACCCCTCCTCTGTCGCCGCCCCCTCCTCTCCTCCTCTCACCGGCCTACGTGTTACCCTGCCAAGCCCAGTAAAACACGCTGCTCCGCTGGTACACCCCTCTCCGGTCTCGTGCCCAAAAATTTATTATGCGCAGGGTGGTGAAGCAGAGTGCGGTGCGTTTTTTGGAAAAGGGACCCCCCCTCAAGTCACAGTGCCAACAGATGACAGTGACATATAGCAGGAAAGCCACCCAGAAGGAGAATGATCTCACACCTCAGCCACGCGCTCGCTGGGAGTGGGAGAAAATAGAGGGAGAGGAGAGATCTACAGCTGGGGGTAGAGGGGACAATAAAATCAAGATGAAAAGAAGCAAGGATTGGGAAAAGGAAAGGTGGAGAGAAGGAAAACAAACAGAGTAAATGATCTGATGACGCTGCGAGAGTAGGGAACAAAAAATATGCCTGTGACTTAACTAAATACTTCAGGCTACTTGTTAAACTTGAACTCAGTGCATTATTGATTTCCAAGTAAAGTGAAATGTCTTAAAGCTCTGAGATTTTCTCCTCTTTTCCTCAAACCATAACTTGTGTTTGTCAGCCAAGCTCCAGCAGGCATCGAAGGAAAATCCACCCTTTCGTTTAAGATTTTAATGCAGATTCAGCTCTTGTCGGAATTATTGGCACACCTGAATTGTAAACATAAAAGTAATTTCAGGAATCAGTGCTAGCAAACCTGTTTTATAGAACCCGTACCTTTTTTTTTTTTTCAATTTGGGGAATGTGAGCAACAAACAACATAAATTCCTTCCACAGTTAAATAGGAAATATATGTGCAAAAAAACAACCCAGACACAATTACTGGGACCCTTTTGAATGAGATCCACGAACAAAATGAAGAACTAAGAGGACTCGCGTGTGCTTATTTATCAGAGTTCATATAACCTGCATTAAACTGTAGCTAATAAAAGATAATTCCACTGCGTAAAAGAAGAGGATGAATGATTTTAGTTTCCTTCTCGCAGTGGTAAAAAAACAACAGAGCCCCGTGGGAGCATTTGAAAAGCTATGATCAAAAAGACACAGTTTCAAAGAAAACAACCCAATTGCCAAAAAACCTGAAATCCCCATTTACTTGCTGTGTTATCAAGAAATTCCTCGGTCATAAAACTGTTAAGACCCTTCCAGGATGTGTTGATGAGAAAAAACTAAATGATAGAGGTCTGTGAGTGTTGGAGGGGATTATGGAAAAAATGCACAAAGCGAGACGTCTAAAGAACTTCAGGCTGACTTGGATGGACTCAGAGTTGTGATTTCAGCCTGCACCATATGGTGCACATAAGACATAAGGCCACAGAAAACACCACCGCTGAAAGTGGCTAACTCAGTCTCGCCAGAAAATTTGTAATAGATACATTTGTCCGCACGTCCACAATGTAGTAGTGTCACATTTCAAGGTTCAAAATTGTGAAATTGCAGCAGGTTGTGTTGTGATTTTGTGCAGGGACTCATCAGTGTGACGTCACTACGACAGCAATGCATGAATGTTGAAACGTAAGCAATAAGCATGCATATTGATTCTGACTCTGACCATAAACTTTTAAGTCGTAACCTTAAGCATTTGACAAGTGAGACCAAAGTCAATGAGAAAAAAAAAGTGTAAAGACTCCTGTGGTGTCATGTATAAGACACAGTAGCCTAATGCTAACTTCCATCCACCAAACATCCTTATAAGTCAACAATGTGCAACACTAAACATCGTTTGCATGAAACTAGAAAAAAACAAATGATTGTTAGTTTAACCATAACTGGACTTTTGAAATGCATGTAAACATGTTAGTCCGACGGAAATTGTCATTCAAAACCAGGCTAACACACCCAGATAATGCTGTTTGGTGAACATGACTCACTCCAAAATTGTAAAATAACCCATTCAAGCTTCTCTCTTTTGTTTTTGTGAGGCGGCTAACAGCGTCTAACACTGTAATTAAGAAGACTACGTGTGAACTCATTCAGTGGGGTTACATGGCACTGAAAGGATCGGATAATTGGCTAAATTACAATAAGATTGAGTTATTAAGTGCATGTATACACCTGAATCTGACAAGAAATTGGATCGGATCGGATTACTCGCAATCGGATTAAAGGGGAACTCCGGGGCATTTGAAGCGCAATCCCATTGCTAGAGGTTGTCAAATACTGACAGTAGGACACAGACTGGTGCAAATCGGCGCTCCCTGTGCGGCGATTGTGCTGTTTGCGCAGCCTGTCATGCTAGCCAACTACGTGGTGGCTAGGGGCAAGTGCTAACCCTTCCACGTAAAACAACAACTTGCACACTGCAGAAACGTCACACCACTTTATAAACCATCCGACAATAAAGTCACAAGCCTTACCATCAAAACCATATGCATGGTTCTCACATTACTGGCATGGGGACATTACAAAACAACTTTATAAACAGCATGTCACTTACCGGTTGTCGGTATCCTCGCGCATGTGAAAGCCCAAAAGAGTCAATGGACGATAATCCCATTTACAAAACAATTATCTTCTCTAGAAAAACTGCGTTCAAGTATTTAAAACATTACAACAATACATGCCCAGTAATATTGTTGTAATGTTTTAAATACTTGAACGCAGTTTTTTTTAGGAAAACTATGTATGAAGATTACTGACCTTTTAAAGAAAAATGTTTTATCTACAGTGAGAAAAACAGGTCTTAGGTGAGAGTTGTGGGTCTTTCAGCAGAAAATCACCTTAAACCTGTTTCCAGCAGCACCAAACCGTGGTTAAAATAGAGAAATGTGGACAGTTTTAAACTGGCCATTAATGAGTCCTTTTTTTAAAACCTTTGGAATTGGCTGAAATTTCTCTTTGCAAAAAGCGCCCCAGTAAACTTCAAAGAACAGTCAAAGTTGTTGCCAACGTTTCTGCATCTAGATATTTGTAAAGGCCAGCCGTAGTTGTCTTTGGGGTAAATTTAATTATGTTCAATAACTTTGGACATTACATCAAAAATATGTAGCTGATGGCCCTGTGATAGACCGTTGGCCCCTCTAGTGCGTACCCTGCCTCCCCACAAATCTGAATGGGAGGAAGTGGGTATGGAAAATGAATGAAGACTGAATGAATTTTGTAGGTGATACAGAAAAAACAGGTTCACTTGCATTTATATCCCAAGTTGTCTGAAATTCTGTGCTTATTTACTGCGGATCCCTCTTCTTACCACAAACCATCAAAGCAGTCCTCATTTTCTTTATCCCTGCTGCTTTTCTGCTCTGCAGCTGGCGACCTCATGCCCTTGCCCTGCCCATGGAGGCTGGCATTACCACAACATCCCCTCTCAAGGATTTTTCTGTGTAGAGGCACACGCCAGCATGGGCGTCAGCAGGAGCGCTATGCACTGCAGGTAGAAGTTCTCCAATCACCAAGAGAGTTGCTTTCCTCTTGCAGGCCTGAGATCAAAGGCGGCGACTGTGTGATGTCACCCACAGCAGCCCCTAAACCACTTATTGCACTAAATGAGAGCCATTAGCCGTACAAACAAAGACTTAAAACTCAGTGTCATTTAATCAAAAGGAGAGCAGGAAACCCAATTAACTTCTGGGCCAATATGTGTCAGAGAGGGGTCAGGTTGAAACGTGGAGGCTCTTGTTACAGTTGTGCAGTCCACGGCCTGGCGGTCGGTGTACGGCCTAATGAGAGAAAGTAATCCCAACCTGGCTTTAGCCCGACTGCTCCGTCTGATCTCAGAGCAAGACAAAGTGGTCTGTCGTCCACACCAGGCCTCACCCTGAAGAGCAGGATAAGCATGAAAAGCAGCCAGTTAATAGCTGGAAACCTACATCGCAGCCCGTACCTCTACGTCTCTGTCCACACTTTCTCGCTTTACCTCTCTCCCCCATTACGTTTGGTTTTCTCCCCTCAATAACGTCTGCAGTGGCATATTACAACTTGGAAATGGATTTTAAAAGGGAATAGAAAAAGGGTGCCAGAATGGGAAAAACATGGATTGGCTCAGGGGAAGCAGATTAAGTGGGCATGCCAAACCTCACGCTTTGTAAGAAACAAGAATAAGGCCCCTTTCTATATTAATGCTCTGAGTTAAGGACCAACCGCATAGCGTGGGGGGAAATAAAAAAATCCCACCCTCCTCGAAAGATCTCGAAAGACAGAATGAAAATTCCAGGCAGGGAATTGTCCCCTCATACGAATCCTTACTCCTTCAGTGTCACCAGAGTGCACAACGTAGGTGCTGCAAGGCTGTCGGAGTCATAGCTGCAGGTCTCTGTGTGCTCAGGGAACTGTAAAGCCAATTCACAGGCCTGCAAACATCCTGTAACAGCAATATAAATCCACTAATTCAGGCCTTTGTGTCTGGTAATGGATGTTATGCCGCTCTATGTGCATTTAACATGTGATATGATAGGATTGATTGCTCTGAAGATCACTTGGGCTGTTTTCTAGCACCGCCCTGCCACCCAAACTGTCGGCTGACGAGCCGTTCATCCCATGTTGCCTCTGTTGGTGGTCCCTGGTGTAAGCTATATTTTCCCCTTACTTCTCTCGCTCTCTCTCGCTCTCTCTTTTTTTTATAGCTAACACAAAATTGTTCCTAATTCGCTGCTGCTAGAGGGGGGTAATTTGCGGCTTTTGGCTGAGTGTTGCAAGCCCCAAATTTGAAAAAGCTGCTGAGTTGAAGGCGCTCTGCAAGAGCAGCAGTGGGGAGAGGAGAGACACAGAGAGGGCCTAAATTCAATCAGCTGAAAAGGAAAAACACAAAATCACGATAAGCCTCAGAAGGCTGAAGACTGCAATGCAATAACAACTGTTGGGTAATGTAATCCATAGCCACCAATAATTATGGCTCTTTTAATGAAATGATTTAGATCATTTTCTGCTCTTCTCTTCCAAGTTAATATGATCTTTGTTTAGCCTGTAAAGACACTCACATTCTAATCAGACTAACTTGGATAAAACAATAGAGCTCATATTTCACTTGTGTTTAGTTTGTCTTCTTCTTGAGGTTGCTCAGATAAAAACTCTCTCCAGCTGACTCTCTGCTGCAGAATATGTCATCTCAAAAAGAGAAAACAGCCGGATATTCTTAGAAGTCATTAAATGACAAGCAGTATTCTGCTTTAGCAATCATCTCTCAGGTAGGACTCAGTGCATGAAGGTCAGTGGCAAAAGGACTGGTGGGCTTAAAGTTCCAGCGCGTAGCATTTATAGCGATCTACAAGAAGAAATGCAATACGATATTCACAACTCTGTTTTCATTTATGTAGAATCACATGCGCATATGATTTGTTGTGTTTTCAAGTTCATAGAATTACACACAGGGCAGGTTCTCCTTGTAGTCAGCTAAGTTAAACCACCATCTTTCTGGCTTCCCAATTAATATATTTTCCTTACTGAAAAAAAAAAATATTTGTGTTGTCCACACCAAATTAAGAATTTACATAATTTTTAATTAATTGATTTATTTTGACTTAACCAACCGAGACTGAAAGTTAGAGTAAAAACAGCATCTTAAACTAAACCCAACAGTGACTTACAACAAAAGTAAAAGACAGAAAAAGCAAGAAAGGTTAAAGGAATGTCCCTGAAATCAAACCAGGGTCGCTGTATTAAAAGTCTTGAATCCATGTTGCCATATGGTGTGAATCAAAGTTCTGTGTTTGCGTCTCTATTAATTTTTTCCATCGTTAATTTCACTGTTATACATATGGTAAAGTAATGTCTAACTGCATCTTCCCATGATGCCATTCATAAATTACAGTTCACCTTTAATATTTTGGCAATCCCATTATATTCAAGTCAGGCTTGCCCTGAATGCAGATCAAAATAAGTAATGCCGAGGAGAGCTCGGTAGAAGGGAAAAACAGAAGTCACCCATTCCAAATGATATTTGACATAATAAATGGTTTTAAGTAAAGTTTTTTGATATTAGGGGAAAATGAAATATTCACCTGCTTTTACAGTTTGATGAGAAAATGAGAACCACCTTCAAATGTGGACATTTACTATGAAGCTAATTCAAGCAGTTTGCTATGAGGTTAGCATAGGCTACTGATTGATAACTCGAGCTGTTAAAAAGATTGCCACGACTCACTTATTTACATTTTAAATGCATTTAACAAAAAAGACTTGTTGTATAGTGGGCTTTAAAGACTCTGGCAGGAGAATTTTGTTACCACTGGACAAAACAAGCCCTACACTTCCTTCTCAGTTGCTTCCACATTTTGAAGCTAAACCAGAAGCTAGCTGCTGGTGTAAGCTAGGACACATCTGATTACAGTGATCTCCAGTATATTTTTTATATATATCTACATATTTATGTACATATAAATATATGTGTGTGTCTGTGTACATCTATATATATATATATATATATATGTTTTATCAGCTTGTGCAACCGTTGTTAGGCTGTGTTTCTCAGGTCATATGGCTAAAGAGTTCCAAAGAGTTCAGTGGCCATATTTTTTGTCTGTGCAATTCTAGTCAGTTGTCATTTTATATTTATATAAGGAGTTCAAGAAATTTGAATAATCCAGAAACTAAGTCAGTTTGAAAACATCATAATTGTGTATTGAAAGTGTCTTAAAGTTACTCAACAAGCTCAACAAACAAAAAAAGTTGATAAAAGCTCTTATCATTTTTACAGAAAAGTGAAATTGAATTAAAAAAAATTCAAATTCAAAACTCAATATGAACAAATAACAAATCAAAATGGCTCCCATTGTCAAAGGAGTAAATGTTTGAGTGCAAATCTTCCCAAACTGCAAAACAGTAACAATTCATAAGAATAATATTGTAACCATCTCTACCTCGACAGTTTTAAAATGTAAACATTTAACTCAGGTCTTCCGACCTGCTGTCAACATGATGCAAAGTGGCGCAAACAGGAAGTAAGAGTTGGGTTTGCTGCTGGCTGTGTGTGTGCTGCAGTGTCTGGAGCTCTCTTTACACCCAGAGCTGCATGGGAAGAGCTCCTCTGTGGCCTCGTCAACACAAGGGCCCTGAGAGGTGCTCATTCATTTTGATTAACAGGGCCTTCCTCACTCTTATCCCATCCTTGGTGTTTCACTCTCTCCTCGAGGGTAAAAGCCCACATGGATGTTTTCCTTTTTTTTATCCCACATGGTTTTTCGCTTCCACAACAGCACGTCATTACCCGGGTGTTTAAACACTTAGGAACAGTTTAAAAGCAGGGTGAGGAGGTGGTGGCAGAGGAGTAGGAGGAGTGAAAAAACACTCACGAGCAATGAACAGCTCTACATTAACTCTGTATCACTCGAGGGAGCTGTAAAGGCTGCCCCCTGAGCGAAATGAAGTCAATAAATAAATGTGGCTGTTGTCAGATGTCTGGAACAGCATGAGAGAGTTCCTGCAACAGGGTAGCCTACGATGTTGAAATGGAGGGTGATAAGTTTTGGCAGCCTTGCAGAATTAGACACTACAACTTGCTGAGTGCCATTGACTAATGAGAGCGGGTTTGCTGCATGATAAATTCAAAAACAAGAGAAGTGTTTGATCTGCTCAAAACCACAGTTTGTTGAAAGTCACAATGCCTGCTCAACTCCGGGTGAAGAGAACACCCTCATAACAGATGAGAGTTTATTATTTCATACAGATCCCACATGAGCTGCCTCTGATAGCAATGCTACTCCCCCAAAAGTCTGCTTTTTCACAGCAGTCAATCAGAGTAGAAGTGACAACAAACAGCAGAAGGAGACAGGAGCTGTCAGTGGACTGAGTGCGCCTGCTTCATTTCATGACTGCACTGGATTAACATACTTGTAGAAAGAGACACAACTGCAGCTCTTCCTCTGCAGGTCGGCCCTGGAGGAACACCAGCAGAAAATATAAAACATGAGGAAAAGCAGTAGCAGCTGGATGGGTGTTTTTCCAAGTTAAAGCAATTGATCAGCGAGAGTCCGGAGGAGGACTGGGTGGGTGGGGGAGCACGGTTCAGAGGAAGCTGCAGGTGTGGGGAAGAGAAAACACAATCACATCTCAAGTCAAACAAATGCGTCTCCGCTGATGGAGATGGATTGAGGGTCAGCATTCCAATCCACGCTGGAGATCTCCACCGCTTAGCCCCAGGTCCTGGCTCTCAGCGCGTCTGCTGCTGCTGTTGCCGCCGGGCCAAACATCTGGACGCAGAGAGGGAAAGGAAGTAACAAAGAGGAGCGGAGGAGAACGAGAGGAGTGGGAGAAAAAGGAGGAATAATCTGAGGTCAGTGGAAGAGGTGAAAGATGTTAAATGACCAGCCGTGTTTATCTTGGGGACTCCCGTGGAGGAGGGAGCGCACTTAAGTGAGCTTGTGTTGGTGGAGGAAAGCTCACACCCTCCTCGTCCCTGCCTGTTATTTCTCTTCATCTTCATCTGCTTCACCTCTTTCCAACATTTTTTTAGCATCTTCCAGGCAGATGAAGGTCAAAGGGTGCAGCAAATGGGGCAACATTCTGTCTAATCCTTCAGCCAACAATTAAATCTCATCCATTCATCTCCTGCCATCCTTCACAGAGCAGAAGCCTCAAACTAGCTGTTAAAACTTTTTTTTCTATTATTATTATTCTTTTCCCCAGAAGTCCCACAAAAGCCTGCTCAGTTCTTGTTTTCTCTACAAGTCAAGGGATGAGCTAGAGCTCATAAAGAGAAAACTCAGAGGGCACCCTGAGGTCCCAGGCTTTGTAAAAGGCTGTGGCAGCAGCTCTGGAGCTGGTAGCAGTGGTGGAGAGGTATATAGACTCATATACGCACGCACACACACCTTGTGAGCACTGCACGGCCTAGAGAGGACACGCTCTGTAAATTTCCCTCCCTCCCGTGAGCTAGTAAAAAGAAAAAATGAAAACCACACACATGACAGGTGCCAAAGTCAGGAATGTGAAAAAGTGATGGGTGAAATATTGTAAGGCTGCTTGCTTGTTAGTTTGCTTTTTTTTTCTTCTCAGTGATTGGAACCTTTTACTTGTCTTTGAGTGTAGTCTATATACGCGCATGCAGTGCTGGAGGAAGTCCAACCTGAGAAGCATTAGTTTTTTATAAATGTATTACTAACAAAATTAACTTACAGTATGGTATAAAAAAATTTAAAATACAAACCCCATTTTAAGAAAACTTTAAATATTTAATAAAATGCAACAAAAATTTCAATCTGTAATTTGTTCATTCGTTTGAACCTTTATTTAACGCAAGTCACAAGCTTAAAGAAAGGGTTTTCAGTGTCTTCAGTGACCAACCTCAACACATTTAGAGAACATATTCAGGAGTTGATGCCAGCAACACACTCGAAAAAAGTTGGGATGGAGGCATGTTTAGCATTGTGTCATTCGCCCTGTTTGAACTGATACTCGTAGTTGTAGTTTGCCAGAAGAATCTGTTATTTCTGAATACAAGACTTCAGCTGCTCGACAGTCCGTGGTTGTTGTCTGATTTTCCTCTTTATGGTTCTCAATATATTTTCAATAGAACGCAGATCTGGTTTGAAGGCAGGCCAGTCAATCACACCCACTCTGCGTGGACAGAGGCCGACTGCTGTTAGTCATGCAGAATGAGGTCTGGCATTGTCTTGCTGAATTAAGCACTAAGAACCTGATGGTGGTATATGCCTCTCCCTATGCACGCCTCGGCATCAGTGGTGCCTATGGATATATATGCAAGTCATCCATACCATGGCCACTGGCGCACCTTTCGTTGATAACAGCTCGGATGGTCTTTGTCGTCTTTTGCACATAAAACCAGATGGCAAAGTGATTGAAATGAGGTCTCATCAGAACACAGAATAGATGGCCACCATCTTTCTTTCCATCAGAGTTGTTTCCGTCCAGAATTGATCAATGGCTTCCTCCGTGCATAATACAGTTTCAGGTTACATTTCTGGATGTAGCAGCAGACTTTGTTGAGTGGAAATGGTTTTCCAAGGCTTTACTCCAGAGCCCATCTTTTTCTATATTGATCATGGCGGCATGACACTTTCTCACGCAGAGCCGAGGGCTCAAAGGTCGCAAGTATTTAACAGCAATTTCCATGCTCGGCCTTTACTCTCTGAAAGTTCTTCAGAATCTCAGAATTTTTTCATAACATTCTGCTCTGTAAATGCTGAAAGACCAAATTTCTTCACAGTCTTGGATTTCAAACTTTTTTTTTTAACTTACTGATGATTTTTTTTTGACCGAGTTTGGCACAAAGTGGTGAGCCACGACCCCTTCCTGCTTCGGTGGATGTCTTTTCTGGTTATAAGCTTTGTAACATCATACATTTATGTAACGTGCTGTAAGAGTGCAGCATAATATGCAAGTGTAAGGCATCAGTATGGTTATTAATTGTATAAAATTCATAAATAAGTGAACGCACTTGGTTACATTCCACCACTGCTTGCATTCTTGTGTTGTGGATAGTGTGCCTGTGTGTGTTTTTACTGCTGATGGCACAGTGGAGGATTTATTTGAACAGATGTGAACTCTCAATGCCAGCGTGACCTCAGGTCCTATTTGCAGCTGATCTCTCTGCCCTGGAAAAATAACACTCGCTTTAACAGACTGACCTGTGGAAGAAAAAGCTCGCAAACACGCTGTGTAATAAGTCCAAGAATAAGGCTACATTTCCTCTCACGGAGTAATTGAATCTCAGTGGAACCTTATCGGCGCATGCCTTACTGCAACATGGAGTGTGTTCTGTAAAATATCGCAGTTACAGTAACCAGACTGTACAGTAAAACCAGGAGTTATTTTCCTCTCAGAGTTTGATGTATAGCGCTAGATTTATCCTCTCATTGACTGAAAATGGAGGGTTTTATTCCGAATGCACAGCACATTAACGGCACCGAGCATGAGTTAGTGGAGTGCAGAGGTTGCCGACAAGAGCCATAAAGGAGGTGAATTTATGTGTCAGAGGGATACAGGCGGGAGGTCAGAGGCAGAGTGAAGTGTGTAGGGTCGACAAGGATGAAGAGGCAGCAATGTTTGGAGAGAGGAGAAGGGAGAGTGATGCTAATTTATACCCCACTAATTGGAAACAGCAGAGTCCTGCACCTGAACCGCATTCTGGGCCCCGTGGCCAGCGCGGGTCCAGGCGACGTGGGAGGGTGATGAAGCCCGGGGTTTGGGGGGCGGATGGAGAGATGGGAAGAAGGCTGGGGTCAGTGTCAATGGCGGCCTTGTTGGTTCTGTCCCTGCAGACGGGACAGGGATTGTGGTGTGCACGCATATGGGCACGCAGGATGTGCACGTCTGAATCAGAATAATTGCGTATGTACGAAATTTCCGGGGTGGTGGTGGTGGTGGTGTTATGTTGTTGTGACAGTCTCACAAACACACACGCACACATAGCAGACTGGAGCCAGAATGAGGACCACCCTGCTTCTACAGAGAGAGACGAACAAGGGAGGGGGGGGATCAGCTTAATGTGTCATGGTTTCAATCTGACACGATCTAACATAGGACATGGCTGGACTTCAGCAGTCTTAGCTTCCTACTTAAATAAATATGACAGCCTCCTCAGATAATTACCGTGCTGTGACCACGCTGAGTCATAGCGTCCGTTAATTATTAGACGGGCCTTGTGAGTACGTGGGCTCATTTTTCAAATCCCTGGTGCATGTGCATTTCTGATGTCTGCAATTTTTCAGTGAGCGATGGTGTATTCAGATGTTGGCTGTGACCGGAGTCTGGCCTCATGCTAAAAAATGAAGTAATCTTGGAATTTAGATTGAAAAAACATTGATGTTGTTTGATATTTTTGCGCAATCTGTTCGCACTGAAGGGCTGGATCTTTGCGCCCGTTTAGGCCAGAGATTCCCAACAGTACTGTGCAAAACTCTTGAGCCACATCTTTTTTCTTTATATTTTTATTCCATGGATCCAGACTTTCTTCTAACATATTAAAGTGGTCTTGGACAATAGTTCTTCCATTGAATGAGTTTTTCCATTGGATGTTAGCTGCTTTTTCAGTCATTATCAGTCCAATCTTTGTAAATGACCATTTCAGAGCCACTTAACACTGACCTATGAAACAGTCAAGCATGAAAAGGCGCCTAACTGAAGGGATGATCCATCTACTGTTTATTGAAGCCTCATCAGATATGGTCCCCATGGAAAAGTGACTGAACAGAAGCCATTTTTTACTGAACTGAATTAGAATTAATTGAATAAAATACAAAATAATACTTTATTAATCCCAAAAAAGGGATTTTTCTATGTTGCAGCAGAGCTGAAGAAGCCTCTGACTGAACACTCTGTTGTTTCATCTCTATGTTATGTAGAGGGCAGCATTGTTTATTAAGTTGATCAGTTTTTGCAGCATTCTTATTTGCATAGTCAGTTCCAGGGGCTCCAGAGCAGACCCAAGCACAGAGCCAGCCTTCTTTATCATGTTCAGCTTCTTTGAGTCACTGGATCTGATGCAGCTGCTCCCAACAGATGACTGCAAAACTGATTGCATTCTCCTCCACTGACTTACGGAAGATATACAGCATCTTGCCGCAAACATTAAAGTACCGACGCTTCCTCAAGGAGTCTGCGCTGTCCCTTACTGTAAATACCCTCTGTATTGCATTTCCAATCCTGTCTGTTGTCCAGGGGAACACCCAGACCTGTTCACCTGACAAACAAGGAGAAAAAACTGAGATACACCAAATGAAATAAGAACTAGGCTGAAAATCAGTGGCAACGGTTCTTAAGGAGTGATGAATCCTCCCCATCCCGGACTTCAACATTACTGAAGCAGTGTGGGATCCCCCCCCTTTTTCTTTTTTTTTTTAAATGTCTTTTTGAGTGTAAGTGACCTTTATTAGACTGTAGGTGGACAGGAAAGGGGGCTGAGAGAGTCAGGGAAGACATGCAGCAAAGGGTCTCAGGCAGGGACTGGAGCTTAGGCCGGCTGGGTAGAGGAACTACAGCCTCTGTATGTGGGGTGCCTTTTCAGCTATACGGCACCCCTAGTGTGGGATCATCTGGACAGAGAAGGGAACAAAAAGGCAGCCAACATCCAAATAAGAGTTTTGGAATGTCCTTCAAAAAGCCTGGAGAACTATTCCTGAAGACTACTTAAAGAAATGACAAGAAAGCTTGTCTAGGAGGGTTCAGGCTGTGCTGAAGAATAAAAGGTGCTCAGACCAAATATTGACATTCAAGCTCATTAGAATTAGAAAAGAAAAACTTTTTTTGCCCCATATGTAATTGTATGCTCATCTATGTTTCCACGTGTTTAAATAAATCACTGCACCTATTTGCTGGAAATATATAAAGAAATGAGAGGTGTCTCAAGACTTTTTATGCTGCGCAAAAATTACGAAATGGCTCCAAAACTTTGAGGAAACCAAAAGTAAGGAATCACGGGTCAACCAATAAAATATTTTATATCCAGATATATTCATCAGTGAGGAATGACATCCACTTAAAATTAGACATTTGGAACGTGGCTTATGGGGATGCTAAGTGCTGCATCAGAAAATATGGGTTTAAATCACTGATTTATGCCCCTTTTTCCTTATTCTGCCGCATGTACTTATGATAGAGTCATCATTACAGCGCTAAGTGACGGCCTGTCAGCACTCTCACAAAGACAGCCCTCCCTTTAATATTCAGGACAGATAGAGCCATGTTCCTCTAAAACAAAAAGCTCAAACTCGGACATATGGGGAGCATATTGGTGGCAGAGTTCTGATCACAAGAGTTTCCTGTGAGGAGAAAGGAATACAGCGAGATTTAGATGTGGTGGGGCCAGTTTTCTTTCCCTTTAAAGGCGTGTCGGTTGTCTGCCCGGCTTGAGGTTGTTCGAGAGCAAAAAAAAATATTTCTTTCTGCTTCATCGCTCCTCGTGATTGACATGTCGATAGTCTGCACGCAGGAACGAATGTTTGCCAGTCATTTGCCAGTCATAGCACCCGACACACACACACACACATTTTCCCACACACTCTTCCACTGTAGTGGTTTGCACAGACATTTGTCCTAGGATACTGCGTTTTTTTTCCCCTCTTCGTATCTATTCTGAGGACTGAGCTCTGAGTTCACATCAAAGCCACCACAATCTGTCTGTTTCTCTCACGATTTGTCACACACACACACACACGCACACTCCACTCACTCTGGCCCATGCTTGTGCACAAACTAAAACACATTTGTAGAAGTATGTTATGGAGGGGATTCGACGTGTTCTTTGATCACTGTTAGTAAATTCGTTCCAAAACAGTGTTCAAAAGCACGAGTGATTTATTTTTTGACATTGAAGTCTTTTTATTTTCATATAGTTGCTGGCGCTCTTCTTCTGGAGGAGATTAGATTATTGGAGCTTTTTTCTTTTTCTTCCTTTCGTTCTCTTTTTAAGAGGAAGAAAAAAAGAAGATCGATAGCACCCAGGGTTACGGCATGTAAATTATCATTTCCACATTGTTTTCACTGCCCTCTCTGGGACAATGCAAAGCCACTGCAGCTGCTGCTGCACATCTTAATCTTATTTTGCCTTCATCCTGCATGTCCTGTTTACTGGATGTTTCCCTCTCCTACTTTCTGCAGGATGCATGCTTTCAAAGGGACCACAGAACAAATCAGAGGCCCATCCCTGTGCACCGACGGCCTGTCTCTCATTTCGGATGGAGATTGAAGGGCATGTCTGCTCCTCGGGGCGTCAGTAGGGATCAGGGGGGGCCTCTGTGTTTCCACTGTGTGGGAGCTGGACCATGACACGCACCAAACGTTGAACCCACCGCAGGTTCCTCAGCCTTGCGATCAGCTGTGTGGTGTGTGCAGTCGTTGGAAAGCTTTTCCCGCATCCCTCTGTTGGCTCAAGGTCGTGTGTGAGTGGAGTGTGTTTTGGGTTTGGCGTCGTTTGAAAAGATATGACAATAACGGGCCCTTGAGCGTGAGTTATTATGTGCTTGGCTGAGAGTGGGGGGGGTTCGTGTTGCTGGAACAGAAGTTGGATGCTTCCCAGTGTTGTTTTGAGGTGTTTTGAGTTTGTTCGCCAAAGAGCCTCCTAAGACACTCCTATTTAGAGATTGTTTTGTGTGCTGCGACTCTGAAGTGGTGTCGCGGGTCAGCCCCGCTTGCTTTCCTGGCAGAGGATGTGTCGACATTGCGGATCTGCGAAAACAACCGGGCAGCAGAAGATCAGTTCCAGGTTGACTGCACATAAGCCCACTGTATCTGTGCAAGATGTGGCTCCAATTTTCCTGCATGTCTGTCTCCGGCTCTGGTCTTTCTAGGCCTCCATTATAAGCTCCTTCAGCTTTCATATGACACGCCGATACCCATCATAAGCTGCATGACAGCATATGGACCTGAGTGACATTTGATGTATGTGGCAGGAGCGAGTGCAGCTCCTCTTTGTGTCTCCCATTCATGTGGTGAGTGCAGGATTAAGACTTGATCCAATAGAGCAGGAGTGGAGGAGCAGGACTCGGGTCAGATCTGCCTTGAATTAAGCCAGTGTTGCAGCAGGAATAATACAGTCACCTCCCCCAAAACCCCATAATACTACCAAAGGGTAACATGGGCGCATGTGTGTGTTTGTTTTCGAGTGTATGCGCCGAGGCTGAGACCAAACCACAGGCTGGTGTCCTTTACACAGCTCACGGCCCCGGCTTCAAAAGGCTCCCCAATCATCGCACCCACTTACAGCCAACGGCGCATGTCACTTAATGTGGACCACACTATTCATCAATTATGGTAAGCTCAGGGGCCATCCAGCAGCACCCGCGCCACAGCTCCACAAGGAGTGAGTTGTCTTCTCTGACTGAAGCCCCCTCCCAGAGACCTCAAAGCCCATCTGCTGCAGGAGGTGCGGCGTGAGGCTGCTAACTCCTCAGAGCTGTCACACTAACCGAGCCTCAGCTTTTTCTGCTGCTTTCATGCCACGTTATCTCACCACAACTCAGAAAGGAAAAAAAAAAGAAAAAGAAAACTCCTTTAAATACGGCCTCCCGCAGAGTTCTTCAGGCTGCATGATGGCTCACTTCATCCCTTCCCTAATGTAATTGTCATCCTCATCCCTCCACTTAGTTGCTTTGATGCATCTCACAGTAGGCTGAATCACGAGTCGGTGACCTTATCCTCCGACTCGCAGTTTATCTGTCCCTTGGCATGCGAACAGAGTCAGACTGGAACTCATTTAGCCTCATCTGATTCTGACATGTTGCCACAGTGTATTAGTTAAGCTCAGATGCCTTTTTGCGATCCAAATGACAGAACCTATGTTAAGGCTGCACGAGTGAAAATAAATGACACAGATGTGGCAACAGCAGTTGGATTTTTTTTCTTCTTCTTTTAACTAGATGGATGACGGCAAGCGAAATACATAAATCGATTAAAAAGAGAAAAAAAGAGGGAGAGAAAAACTGAACCAGAACTGCGGAGCATCATCCAAGTCTGTCTCCTCTCCTCCTCTGAACTGCTCCGTCACATCTGGACTGCTGGGCTCAGATCAGGCGAGGGGGACAAAGGGTGACTCTCATGTCGGTCTGTTCATTCAGCGCACCTCCGTGTGAGTCAAGCCTCTTCTATCCCCAGAATCACTTCAGCTGCTGGTATATGAACAGCTGCTCCTGTGTGTGTGTGTGTGTGTGTGTGTGTCCGAGAGGGCCCAACCTCAGCAGCTGTGTGTGATTTTGTATGCGTGTTGTCTGGGGGCTTCTTTCCTGTTGTATTTCTTGCTTCCTGCCTGTGCTTACACCTTGCTCCGTGCAGTGGAAACATGGACCGGACGGTTTGTAACTCTGTTTTCATTTCCTCTGCCAAAAGAGCGTGTTCTAAATTTAAGAAAAAAGTGTGTGGGTATTTATTTTTTTTGC
Source organism: Odontesthes bonariensis (assembly GCF_027942865.1). Lineage (NCBI taxonomy): Eukaryota > Metazoa > Chordata > Actinopteri > Atheriniformes > Atherinopsidae > Odontesthes > Odontesthes bonariensis. Next base: position 24,759,461 of record NC_134526.1, on the reverse strand, counting down.
TCCCTCTGAGAACAAATTAGAATCATTTTGTGCATGTTGATCTATAATGCACATCATTTCTATCGATTCCATTTTTTGCTTCATGTGGAAAAACTTCAAACGCTGTGATTTCCAGCCAGAAGTTTTTTTTTTGTTTTTTTTAGTGTTTGTTCGGGGGCAAGTGTAACATATCGAGTGGCTTCACTAAAAAAGTAAAAAATAATAAAAATTTGTGGCCTGATCCGGAATATATAGTTACAGTAGTTAAACTCGTGTAAACACGTAAAACAGCTAAATGTTCAGTACTCTCGAGCCACCCCTCAGTTCTTTATATTTTGCTTCCAAGCAGGCTTTTTTTTTTTTTTTTTTTAGTCTTTTAAAGTGGTCTTCAGCAACAGTTCTCCGGACTTTTCAAAGTTTTTCTTTGAACAAAGGCTGCTTTTTCACTCATTTACAGTCCAGTCCTTGTTACTATTTCCAGAGGAATATGTTGTTTTTTTCCCTTTCTTTATTCTTTTGTTTTGTTAAGCCACTTAATACTGATTTATGAATTATTCAAGCATTGTTTTTTTTTTTAAAAGGACCCAACCCAGGGATGAACCAGTGCAGTGTCTACACTAAACAGACAACTCGCATCTTTAGGCACTTTGTCACTAACAGTCTGTTGCAGAAGCACATTGTTTGTTCCCATTTCTTTGGCTCCATTCTCTGAAAATACCAAAGATAACACAGTTTGAGAGACAGTAAAGAGCATTTCTCAACCAAGGTTATTTTCAAAGAGCTATTAGCTGAAAACTTGGCATATCTCAGCAGGGTGTGCGGTGCGAAAGCTCCTCTCAGAAGAGTTCAGGCTCTGTCTAAAAAACAAAGGTGGCGAGACCAAATATTGACTTTCAAGCTTGTTAAAATCGCGTCGCGTATCCTTATGTCCTGTATGCACAATTACGTTTGCACCCGTTTTGAATTTTTCTTGGCAATACTTTAAGAACTGTAGAGGTGGCGCAAGACGTTTCCACAGTACTGTGAACAGATCAATTTTTGGAAAACAATAAATCCACCGATTCAAAGAGCAGTTCTCAGAACAGATGGGGTGTCGTTTACGCCACCGGCAGCAAAGACGTAAACTTGATCAAACAGTGTTAAAAACATCACATCCAGGGTTAAAATCCATTCTAGAAAAAAAAAAAAAAAATGTTTGGAATACTTACAATGAATTATCCACATTTTTTCTTAATTGAACTTCATGTTCTTTGTATGGCCTCTTTTGTTACATTTCCTTTCTGCACACGGGAATATTTTTCTTTGTTTATTAGCTTTTCCAACACATTTGGAACATTGATGCAAAGTAAAGGTGTGATGGGCAAACCTCAGGGGGGGGCAAGAAAAATTGTTTGGACTTAAATTTTTCATCTCGTGCCGTAGCTCATGTGTCAAACATTTTGATCCATTTTACACTCCTTTTTTTTTCTTTTTTCTTTGCACTACACTAATCCCACTTTAATGTGAGAAAACTAGGGAAAGGAAACGCTTTGTGATTAGATTTCCTCTCATGCCGTATTCTGCGTGGATTTGTTGCATAATCCATGTTGGACACGCACAGCCGGATGGGGGCGAGCACTGCTTCATAAACAAATGCAGCCACACACGCTCGCGCTAGGAGGGCACATGAAAACAGCACTAATAGGAAAAAGATGAGCGGGCCTGCAGCGAGCACTCCCAGAAAGGAGGAGGAGGCGGCTGTTGGACCTCGCTGGCACACACAAGCAGCTCTGGGAGACGGATAGAAAGATCGTCTGCTGAGGAATGTTCACAAGTATTGATGAGGCGACTCGTGTTCTTTCAATTTACACCAACTGTGTGTTCTTTTATAGTTGTCTGTCACTTGAGGGTTCACTGCACGCGACATGCTACGAACCCATTAAAGTAGCCTTCAATTCTAATGCCGCATGTCACACAAAGCTTTCCAATGTTTTTTTCCCTTTCTTTTCACTCATTTCTTCAGTCGAATATTTTGTTAGTAAAACTCGAAGGTGATTTGTAGATATACTTTTGTTACGTTCCCCGCCTTCCAACACTTCAAAATAGTTTTTTTTTCATTTACCCCGTTTAATTCTGTCCATTTCTGTCAAGTTCAGAGTTCAGACGTGAAGTCGTGCTGAAAATGCCAGGTTTTCCCAAAAAAAAAAGCAGATTAAAAATGTCCTCGCACTCACCGTCATAATTCGGGGGATTTAATGATAATGTGATGTTACCGTGGAAACCGGGCAGAGAGAAACCGCCTTTTTGCTGCTCAGGAAAGAGTGTGTCATCTTGTTTATTTTCCTTTGGTTTGCTGTCTTTTTCCAGCCCATGGGGCGCGATAATAACAAAAAAATATTGCGGCGTCTGTGTCTCTCGGCGGACGGCCCCCCAATCCGACGAGGGACCACAAGGCCCTTACAACAACATTTTTTGCTCTGAGGGAGAGGAGCAGAAGTTCCAGTCTGTGAGTTAATGATGGCTCACTGCTGATTCCCTCGAATGTTTGCACAGATTTTGGCTCCGATCGTGCGCACAGGCACAAATCAAGTCTGCATCCCTCTGTCCTGGTGACTTTTCGGGGTCCCAGAGGTGACACCATGGAAACTGGGCCCTGATTTGTGCTTCTTTTGCTCCGAGATACTCCCGTCTCCCACCTCCTCCTGAAGAAACAAATTCCCCTCCAAAACGTTTCATTTATTTTTCTCCACAGCTCAAACTCTATCACTGCGCTCGCCGTCTTATGTGTGATGTGTATCTAGTGAGACTGAATAATATTTGGACAGGTGTTCTTTCATATACATTAACTTCAAGGGGTCTGGTGTGCCATTTCATTGCCGTTTCTTAAAGAGAGAGAGGGGAAGAAAAAAAAGGCAGCATATGCTCGAGGTTGGATTCTGCAGTTTGTACTGTACACTGTAGTCCATGCTGGATGTGTAATCCCTAACAATAAAAAACTGTTTAGCACCAATTTTCCTTTACTTTTAAAACCTTCTCTCTTTTTTTTCTCCCCCGTTTCAGAGAGAGAGGAGGCACATCTGGAAGACAGATGTATTCCCAGAGCTTTTGACTCTATCCCTCGCTTTCGCTGCCTCTCTCTTTCCCTCACTCTCTCTTTCTCATGTCCCTCCCCTCCCTTCTCCCTTCTCTTTTTGGGAAACACGAGAGCTGAGCTAATTCTCTCCCTCCCTCCCTCCCTCCCTGGGCCGGACCACCCACATTCGGAAACGCCTAGCTGTTCCTGAGGCAGAGCCGCCGGCAGCTTGCAGAGACACAGAGCGAACAAGAAAGATGTAAGGACGGGTTGTGACGGACGGTTTTAGCAGAGTATCAATTACATCAGCATCAGAGCCGTAACCTGCCATTGTGAAAGGAGGAGAACGGCTGGGAAACACGGCACGGGTCCCGCCATTTAGTTCCCCACAACGCAGCTATCTACATCTGCTCCCTGCATATCAGCGCGATTGATTCCGTTTGCAAAAAAAAAAAAAAAAAACACATCCAAGACAAAAGAATACATGCAGAAGGTTAATCTTTGTTTCACGCTGCGTAGCCTCTTATTACACGAAAGTCCTCATTCAAACGTCTCAAGAAATGTAACAATGAAACGCACTTAAATCAGCAGCTTTTATTTGCTTGGTAAGCAGTAAATAATTATCACACTGTTACCTCAAAGCTTTAACCCCCACACACACACACCCGCCCATACAGAGGTCAATGTCTCCACCTCGTGGATTCTTCTTGTTATTGCCTCTTTAAATACAGCGTTTCAACTCTTTACACACCCCATCTTCAAAAACCAAGAAGTGGTTTATCTGTCACGACGAAACACTCGATTGATTGATTGATTGATTGGTTGAAATTGGCAAGCGTAATATAAGGTGATACAGTCTAATGCAGGTGTCCCAGATTACAAAGTGATCCTACATGGCATCCAGGAACTGAACAAAAGCAAGTCACCAAGTTTGGTCTAAGCGGAGGCCCAGTGTATCGCTTTGAAAAACAGCTGCTTTTAAGGATAATAAATTATTCAGGGATCAGTCGGAATCGAAGCAGTGAGAAACAGGAAACTGGGTGTTGGTTAGCTTAGTTGATAATCAGTTTTTTCTATGAAGAAACAAACAAACACTGTGCTGTTTCAACAGTTATAGTGACAAAGCCACGTGGGATCATCCGCTGTCACTATTTCACTTAATGGTCAGAGAAGACAAAAAAAGCTTCCAAAAACTCACCAAACACCAGATAATAAAATTTATAAAGACCCCAGCCGCTAAAGAGACAATATCTCCAACTCTGATAGGAGAGCTATCAAGACGAATCAACCAACTTTAAAAAAAAAAAAGAAAAAAGACATTCCAAGTAACACTAGAGGATGATCCAAACCAGCCAACGACTGTAGCAAAACCTGAATTATTAGAGTAATTACGCAAGTAACTGTTCCAATAAACCAGCTTATTCCATGCAGCAACAAAAAAAAGGGCCCAAACCATGATACGATCGCCGCTGTGTTTCATAGATAAGGAAAGGTTCTTATTATAGAATGCGGTGATGTTCTTTCTCCAGACAGAAAGCGAATGTGAAAAGCTAATGACGTTGGAGGTCGTGTTCATGCAGTTGTGCAGAAGCTTGCAAATACTATTTCGACTGGTGTTTGCCGGCAAGCTCATAACTCAGTGATGCAAAGTTAAATGGTGTCGAGGTGCAAACTTCCTGCATTTATTTGAGAGTGTATCTCATTTATTTTTCTGTGTTTTTCTTTGCCCCACTTCAGTAGCAACGGAACCCACAGTCGCCCCAACCATACCTCCAAATGGCCCTCCCACAAACAGGCCGACCAGGGCCCCCAACAGGGCTTCCGCTCTGACCAGCGAGGGCAGCCACCTAATCCAGCCGCTCAGCTTCTCCCACAGGCCCCGCAGAACAGAGGGAGCTGGGGAAGAAGCTGAGATGCTGGTCGAAGAGAAAATACCATCTAAATCCACATCAAAATCACCGATGCTCCTCTCGGCCTCCTCCCGGACCGCCTCCATCTCCTCCTCTGCCGCGTCTGGTTGTGAGTTTGTGGGGGATGCCTCCTCACCCGGCTCCTCTCTCGTCCTCTGCCTCACAATCTCCAGCTGTCTCTCTCTCAGCCTTTCCTCAGCCTCCTGGTAGAGAGGGCAGCTGACGTGTTGGTTCCCACTCTCCTTCACCGCCTGCTCAACCTTCTCCAGCAGCTCCTCCACAGCCTGCCCTTCCTCCGGTCCTCCGTTGCGGATTTCCAGGGTATGGTAGCGGTCGCCGCATCTCTCTACCAGCTCTTGGAGGTCTTTGCGCCAGGTGACGAGGTATTCTTCCAGCTGCTCGTCCTCCTCCAGCTCGTCGGTGTGGGTAAAGAGCACAATGGTGTTTTGGTTGACTGCAGAGTCACCAAATAGCTGCTTTAGTGCATCCACTGCCTTGGCTTCACCATCAGCTGGACGGTTCACGGGGACACAGAGCAAGAAGGCGTGTGGCCCCGGGCTGGACAAAGCAATGAGGGCAGATATGTGTTTTTTCCTTTCCTCCGGGCTGCAGGCTGAACTAAACCAGGCTGGACTCGAGACCACCACCACCTGCAGAGAATTGGCAGAACTATGATAGTTAAAACATTATGATCGTTTTTTTAAATTCTAATTTTCTCTTAAATCCTGATTACCGCTTCAATTCAAAAACCCGGGGTTTAACTTTTCATTATCTATGTGATGCGATTGGTGTGTTGCATCCCCTTATTGACCCCTAAAGAGTCCACCAGTCACTCACAAACATTCAGAGCCTGGGCCCACTGCATGCAATTATGTTTGTATTTTATAATCTGAACCAGCTGAAAGCAGCTTTATATGAGCTAATATACAAATACATCTATTCATAACATTTACAGTCATGTGAAAAGTCTTGAGCCACTCCTCATTTATTTATAAATGCCACATGAACAATCTTTTTTTGCTAAACTCAAATGAAAGAATTTGTGTTATTAATACACATTACAAAACACCTTAGCAAAGAATAAATCTTAAATTGAATATTGGGGCACTTTTGCCTGTCACAAAGAAACCAAAGATAACACTGTTTGACATAAACTTGTATTTTATACACTAACAAAGAGCTATTAGCTGAAAACTTGGCAAATCTTAGCAGTGTCCTTAAAAAAAAATCTGAGGAAAGCGGACAAGAGGAAGACAAAAGCAGAAGTGTCATGCCTAAAAAAAAACTGTCTACAGTAGATATACAGTAACTGAATGAAATGTCCTTAGGAAAGAGGGAAAAGGCGAAGACCTGACACAGGACCTGAGAGATGCATCTGGACCTTCAGTTGATCTATCTAATGTTCACTGAAGCCTCATCAGAAATGCTCTCCATGGAAGGGTGGCTGTCAAGGAGCCATTCTTAAGGAAGAGAAACGGGAAGTGGACAAGAAGTGGACAGAAAATCAGTGGCAACAGGTCTGATGGAGGGATGAATCCTCCCCAGAGGCCGGACCTCAACATTATCGAAGCAGTATGGGATCATCTTGACAGAGAACGGAACAAAAAGGCAGCCAACATCCAAAGAAGAGCTTTGGGATGTCCTTCAAGAAGCCTGGAGAACTATTCTTGAAGACTACTTAAAGAAATGACAGAAAGCTTGTCTAAGAGGGTTCAGGCTGTGTTGGAGAATAAAGGAGTTCAGACCAAGTAATGACTTTCAAGCTCATAAGAAATGTGCATTATATACTGTATTTCCAGTGCCGTAACCAGCATTGAGGACACACAGGTCATGACCTCGGTATTTTCCCCGGTGTTTTTTTAATTTTTTAAAATTTTTTTATTCAGAGAAATGTCAAATTAATATAAGATGAAAATCGTTCTGACTTTGATTGGTGGAAAGATCAGCATGCATTCTCATTTGTTTTTCTGAAAATAAACTCCACATAATCCCTTTATCATCACGTTATATTTTAAAACTGAGCGGAAAAACGCCACCCGACTTTTTTTTCTTTTTTACGCCACCCGCCATTGGAAACATGTTTATCATATTACACAGCTTCGACGCGAAAGTCAGCTAGGAAATGGAAGCAAGATGAAGAAATCTACTAAACAAACTAAACTCAGCTTTGGAAAGCCAACTGGCCAGGGGAAAAGAAAGAGAGAAGGAGGTGAGTTCATTTCGCCAATCGCCAGTGAGAATGAGAGCACTTGGTGAGAGGCTGAGGTAGCTTGTGGCTGTAAAAAGATGGTTGTTGTGGTGTAAGGAGCAGATCTATATAGGGAGTATAGGGAATTACTCACTGAGTCTGGTCCTTTATTTTATTATTTATTTTATTATTTATTTTTTCGTTAGCACAAGTTTCTTGTGTTTACCTTGAATAGGGATGGCTCAGGTAATCCTGAAACATCCCATAGTTAAGCTGCTATAGGCCTAGACTGCTGGGGGGCCTCATCTGTCACACCTTTCCTCACTTTACTCTCTTTATGTATATGTGATATTATTGTGGTCATTAACTCGTGTTTCCCTGTTCCAACAGATATCCTTTGAATGGTGTTACAGTGCCGCCGCCGCCAGGCCCTCCCCCCCTTTCTGTCTTCTCAAACCCCAGCTGGTCGAGGCGGATGGCCACCCTTCCTGAGTCTGGTTCTGCCAGAGGTTTCTTCCTGTTAAAAGGGAGTCGTTTCTCTCCACAGTCGCCTCAGGCCGGGAGATTGGACCGAAAAACAAAAGTTTTCAGTGCAATCTGTTGGTTTTCTTAGCTAGGAAATAGTTTTTGAATTGGCTCTATATGAACGAATTGGATTATTTTATGAATTATGATTATTATTAATTAATTGAATTCCAATTGGCTTGAATTGGACTTACTATCTAAGTGCCTTGAGATGACATTTGTTGTATTTGGCGCTATATAAATAAAAATGAATTGAATTGAAAATGAGTGACAGTTCATAATGTTCATATGCGTTCAAAGCGCAGCTAGGAATAGGAGGATGCTAGATCATTGTTCTCAGCATTTCAAGCAACAGTCACAAAGCCCCTTGGTTAGGATTTCGTTTTCCAGTCGGCACAAACACACTGCACACAAATCTCTCTCTCAATTCGATTTTCCAAAAAAAAAAGTAGCGACCTGTAATGGAATTGTTGGGAATCGTGACACAGCTTGGGCTGTTAGGCTAAATTTTTTTTTTTTTTTTAATCAGAGCTAGACAGTTTTGTGCCAACTGTGGCTAGTGGTCATTCAGCCTCACTAGCTACAGTTTTGTTCAGTCCTATATGGCTTCAGGGCTCTCAAGTCTCACGCAATGAGCGTGAAACACACGCATTTCAACAAGTTCACACGCTCACACGCCACACATGCCATTTCTCACGCTGAGAAATGATCAACTTCGTCGCACAGAAATTCTAATGGCCTATACTATAAACGAGTCAATGGCAGGTTACTATGCGCTCGTACAGCTCAGAACTATAGCTCTGGTACAGCCGTCTTGATTTAGCAACCCATCGGCAAATCACAAAATAGAATTTCTCAGCCAATCAGAAAACAGAATTTCTTGTTGCTGGGTGAGGTCTGAAATAGCTTTCAGCTGCAAGCACGCGTACCATGAATGCACAGCGGACATAACCTATACCTGCCGATTAAAGTGTTCGTTGGAGTAGTAGGTCTAAATATTCAGCACACACCCTTTAACATGAGGAACTTAAAACAATTGATGATGCACACGGGGCAAAATAACAGAATTAAATACCCCGTGTACTCTCTCATATGACACAATCTTGAGGTTAGTTGTGCTGCTCATGGTGCATTATGAAGCCAAGTTTTACCAGCATTTAGCTAGTTGTCAGGCCCAGCATGATACCTATGTCTTCTCTGTGTTGAGTGAATGGATTGAATTGAGAATATACATCTAAAATACAGCCAACATCTTGTGGTCTGTTTGGCACATTCTACGATGTTAATTTAGTGGCTGGATTCAACCAGTTACTTAGGTAAAACGATTGCATTCTTCCTAATGAACCATTTGGATTTTATTGCCAATGGTGTCTAAAATTTTGCACATCGGTTAGACCAATAACCCAACTCATTCATTTGACCTTTTAGTGGGTCATGCACATGCATGGTGATGATGGTGACAATAGTAATAATAATAATAATGTAATATTAATAATAACAATAATATTAATGGTGATGCTGATGATGATATTTTAAAACAGATGACACAGGAGAGGATGAGAATGAGGGAGTTGAAGAGAGAGAGTCAGTAGAGGAAGAAAGGGGAAGAACTGAGTCTCACTCACTCACTCAAATACTCTACTTTTGTGATCACATTGTTATAATAAATTTGTTCACCTACATATTCACCTCCTTGATGGGCTTGTGATTTACCTCTGTTTATTCACATTTCCAAACTGTATTTTAAAAAGTCAACTAATTAGGATGTTTTTTTGTCAAATAAGATTTATCGCAATATTTGACCTCGGTATTTGAAAAATCCTGGTTACGGCCCTGTGTATTTCATTTATGTTTGCAATTTTCTGCAAATTTCCTGTTTTCCCGGCAATACATGAAGAAATGAGGGGTGGCTTCAGACATTTGCACAGTGTGTAATATGCATGATGACAAAAAAAAAAGATTGAAAAAACTTTTTGCTCTTGCATTCCTACCGGCCTGCCGGCAGCCTCGCCTCTGTGTTTACTGCACTCCTGGGCTCCGTCTGCACCCTGCTGGTTGTCTTGCAGGCTCAGGATGGAGCAGACGGCCGGCCTGCTTCCTGCTGTCGTCGGGCCCAGCACCACCAGTCTCAGCTCTGAAAAGCACAAGCTGAAATGAACGCCTTTTCACGGCGTCCCGGGGGGGCCACACACCGCTCAAACAAAGCGGTGCATTCTGACGGAGCTACGAAGTCCGTCCACCCCCGACTGTTTAGGCTACTTTAGTTTTGACATCTTGCTTTGCACGCGCGTCACGGTACAGAGCCAGCTGTTGTTACCCAGCCGCTTATTCCGATAGCCATTTGTGCTGTCTCATGTGTCATCACCTCGTGTGCTCAGAATCGCTTTGAATTTTTTTCCGAGAAGTGGCAGCGCCCTTTGCAGCTGCCGTTTCTTCTCATTACCAACCGCGAACAAAAAAACCCCAAAATACTTAAAACAGGCAGCAGTGAACCGCGCCCACTGACTTTTTTCTTTTACTATTGTGTCTTCCTGTTACAACTTCAGAGACATTATATGTGTTAAAAAAAAACTAAACTAAACATCCAACTTACCTTTGTGTGAGGCAGTTGTTGCCATTTTCTGCTCCTGCTCGCGGTCGTATTTGCCCTATGGTATTTGCTGTAGAAACGGGATGAGGAGGCTTCCTCATTCCTGTTGGCTGAGTCAGCTGCTCTGACTCCGCAAAGGTGGACACAGCTCCATCTGTTGTGCGGATGTGTTGACGCCTGTTCAAAACTTCCACTCAATGGCCCTCATTTATCAAACTTGCGTAAGACGAAAAAAATGCGTAGGTCGTGTGTACGTTCTTTTCTGCGCAAAGGTTGGCATTTATCAAATCCATCGTGAGCGCAGGAAAGATTAAATCGCCACGACAGGTCTGAAGCAGTGGACGCACTTTTCCATTTTGACTTGCGGTGACTGCAATAGCAAACAGCAGCGTCACTAGTGCGTGCCTCATGAGTCGCAACAAATCCCTAGGTTAAAATTACAGACTTATCACTTCAAAGAAGGCCCATGTTTTATTTGACTTCAACATAAATATAAACATAAACGCAAATTAAATAAATAAAAAAATTAAACAAGGACAACTCCGTAATTGGAAGAGTGATGGCTCATTATTCAACCGCCTATTTAAGAGGTGATTCTAGCGGCGCGGTAATGGCGAAACGATGGCAGATCTGGCTTTGTTAGAGGACCTGAACGCGCGCATCAGGCGCGAGAGAGTGTTCCGGGACCGGCAGGATTTCTTTCGGGAAAATGATGAGTGGCTTATGAGCCGTACAGGAAAGGCGCTTTAACACTGCGCATAGTACGCGTGCCACTGTGGAGAGGTGTACAGGGCTCCTAAAGGGCAGGTGGATCTGTCTCTCGGCTGCGGGGGGAACCCTTCTATATACGCCCGATAAGGTATGCAATATTATTATTGCATGCGGAGTGCCATTTCCAGATGTACATCCAGAGGACCCCATACCCAGAGATCCCTACCACCAGCCTGCACAGCCAAGAGCGCTCAGGAGGAGAGAGGAACTTATTCAGCGATTCTGACTTTTGGTAAGAATTCTGTTATTCAAGGAAAAAAGACGTAGCTCCGATCAGGCCAGCCACCCTCTCCTCCAAGGCACTCAAATCCAAACCTGGATCGGAGCTCCCCCGTTTGTGACATGCTGCGTCGGAGAGCTGCGACCTTCTTTGGTGGCAAATTTCATATCGGACCACTTCTTCCTGATCTTATTGGAGAAAAAGTAAAACATCGTTCAATTTTAGATTTCATTTAATCTGGAGTTTATCACATTTTATTGACCATCACAGTAGGGGAAAATACATAACTCGTCCGGTCTGCGATTTACATCACCAACGCTGTTGACAGCGTTTCTTTGCCGCCTTTCGTCTATCCATGTCGCAAATTCTAGAGGTGCGGCCTCTCAACCCCCTTTTGTAGAAGGCGTGGTTAGGATCATTACGATGGATTTCAGCCGCCGGATTTATCAACAGCCGCTCGGTTTTACGATGGGATTGGTGTGGTACGCATGTTCTGTAAATCTCACTTGAGCCTCTGCGTACGACGAGTTCTCCGCTCATATCTACGATGCTTTCTACGACGGCTTGATAAATGAGGGCCAATAAGTTTGACAATTTGACCTGAAAACGCCCCAAAAAAAGTACAGCGAACCAAAATCTGTAGAATTCAACCTCTGAACACAGGGGACCTTTGGAAAACAGATATTTTAATGTTGACATTTTGTTTTCAGTTTGAACCTGATAGTGAATAATTGGAACAGCTTTTTTAACCCCCCCCCCCCTTTTGAAACCATCAAAATCGAAATTGCTGTACACTAAAATATTCAATCTATAAAACAAGTAGTTTAAACATGGTGAAAGAAAAACTTGGCAGGCGTGACAAATGTTATCTTACACTGATCAGGAGCCAACGGCCACAGCTAAAAATGTTGTCTATATTTCAGTTAGAAAACGAAAAAAAATCCAAACACAGACGCACGGTCATAAAATTACAGTCTCACTTTAACGGCTGAACAAACACTCGCAGTCGCTCAATGCAGTACGTCCACGCACACACACGCATTCATAAAAGGGCTGTACAGTAACAATGAAACCAAGCTGAGGCGCCGAAATAGACAGAAGTGTCCGGTAAAACGATTGTTCTAAAAAAATACAGCGATTAGAAAACATTGTGAGACTTTTTTTTTTTCCTTAAAAAATACACTTTAAAAAACAGGTCGATACTAGAAATGTCAGAGTTTCAAACGTCAACACAGTGGCTTAAATTAAAATCCAAACGCCTCTCCGGCAGCGGACCCCTCCGGTCCAAATTTGCTGACTTTTGACGTCTCATTCCTCCATATTCGGGATCATCCTTTTACTCAAAGTCCAGGCATGATGTAAGCGATGTTGTCCAACGTATTTGACTGGCAGGAAAAAGAAGAAGACAAAAGGAACGTTTTTTAAGGAATCAGCTATCAAAATGAACTTAACACTGATGAGATTCTATGCAGATAGGAGGATTATCACTTCTGATACTCTAATAAATCTTAATACCGTACCAGGACATTTCGAGGGCACCCGTTTAACTGCGGTATCTGTGCTGTGAGACAGGTCAGCGGGCCCAGCGCACACAAGATGGAGTCCAGAAGAACAGACAAGCTCCCCGACACCGCCACCATCCCCTAACACAGGGAAGCATCAGTCACATGCCTTACAAACCTCATTGCATATTAATGGAAACACAGGGGATGTGAACCCCTCCCTGACAAGATGATTTGATACATGGGGTTAAGCTACGATTTTGGGAGGATACATTTTTCGGTTTGATTCTGCGCAGTCTGCTGTATATTCCTTTGAGACAGGTATCAGATATGTTACTGTAAGTTTGTAATTCTTTAGCAATAAACTGGGAAATACAGGTTGTACTTTGTGCCATCCAGTTTATTTAATCCAGAGGTCTGTGTTTTAATGCAACTCTCTCTATTGTTAAAACTGGGTTCTTATGTGTACTGACGAATCTTTACACCCCAATATTTACTAATGCGGGGGGAACACAAGTACAGAAACTCACCTCTGTTTCCTGTAGACGATGCCCAATCAAAGACAGGGACTCTCCTAGCAGCTGTAGGTGAGCTGCTGCATCGATGGGGTCCACATCTGGCACTCTAGCTGGGGACAGGGACACGGTGCTAGGTGCTCTGGTTGGAGACACCATCCCGGTTCCTGTTCCGACAACTTTGATAAAAGAGACAAAAACAACGAGAGCAATGAGAACCAAGCTCGGGGGGGAATAAAGAGTTGATCAGTCATCTGAAAGCTCCCAGCCAGAGTCAGACATGCCTTTGTTTTTGCTCTCGCTGGAGGGCTTGTGTTTGACCGTGGTGGCCTCGGCTTTGTTCTGTTTGTGCTGCAGATATTGAGCTTTCTGCCTCCAAACCTGCAGACAAAAAAAAAACAATGCAACGTTCAACACACCCAAACAACTGCAGTGACGTTCCATTTAACTGGATGACGCAAAAACTCACCAGCTTGTCTTTCTCGGGCATTGCCTTCCACACCTCTGCCAACTTCTTGCTTAGCTCACCAAAATCTACAAATGAGACACACGCACACACACATTTACAGTGACTTTAAGTTCTTTTTGGAGGAACGATGTCTGTGTGAACACAAAATGATATCATGTAGCAAACTTTAACTCACCAAGTCCAGGCTGTTCAGCATTTATGTTGACCCTGTACTCTTTACAGAACACCTGATACGCTGTCGTGTTCTTCTTCTTGGGCTGGACACGGACAAAACAGTTCCAACAAAATAGGGAAAAACGACTTAGTCACCCAAGACAAAATTGATGATTTTCAGCTGCCAAGACAAAAAGAAACGGAGCCTTACTTTCTCCTTCTCGTGTTTCTCCTTCTCTTTATCCTCTTTCTTCTTCTTCTTCTCTGTCGTTCCGTCGTTGCCTTGGTGGTGTGGAGTGATGGGTTTGCTCATGGCATACATTGGACCAACGGCGCTATGGGTGACGATGGGATGGGAGTGACCGTGACCGTGGCTTCTTGATGAGTCTGGTGAAAGTCAGACAACGATGAAGGTCCGAGAGATGGGGGGGGGGAAGCTTATTAGTGTTTCCACTTTCATTGTACGGGCTCTTCGAGGGTCTGAGACTTTCCTACTCGAAACCAGTGGCTTGTTATTTGCACAACAGGTGAATTCTATTTTGGGTCTGTGCGCACATTTGTGAGTAAAGAATACGGACGAGAAACTTGCATCTATTTTCTACGAATAACTACTATTATACCATTCAAAATAGTACTTTGGAACACCAAGTATTAGCAATCTACCTGATTCTGATGACTTCTGTCTTCCTATCTCTGCTCTTGTTCTAATACAACAGAATTTCTAATAAAAACACAATTTACTAATTTGTCAGTTTCTATTATCAGGCGGAAAAATGGGTCTGAGATTGCAACCCGTTAAAACGTGCACAGTGAAGCACGCCCACAATGCCTGCAGCGGGTACACACTGCCTGAAGTTGCTTGGTTATATCTTTTGCTCTCTGATTTCTTCAGAAAAAAGCTTCTCAACAGGTCTGAAAAAAGGCCTGCTGAGTTTTTTTCTGTGTAAAACTCACCTCCCAAACTTTTGCTGTGCTTCTTGTCTTTCCCACTTTTATCCTTGTCTCTGTCTTTTTCTTTGTCCTTTTTCTTCTTGCTTTTCTTACTCTTTTTCTTCTTTTTGGACAAGTGTGTGTATGAGTCGTCTATAACCAGTTCACCAGCCTCCAGTTCTCCCCCAGATGAAGAGCTATCATCTCCCATGCCACCGCCATAATGACCTGTGGAAAAGAGCAATGAACATTAATCAACAAAACATCGAGCTAAAAGTATCCGAAAGGAAATCTAAACTGACTGTGTTCTAAACCTGCGTCCTGCATCATTCAGGATTATCTTACCTTCTACCTCCACCTCCTTCCCCACTACAGGGAGCGGGTCTCTGCTCTGCTGCAGCTTCTTCTTGGGTGACTTTACCGGCTGCGTCCTCTCTCTATCCTTCTCTTTCTTCACACCTCCTTTGGAAGAATGCGGCATGAACGGGAAGCTTTCTGGTTCCTCCTTCTCTGGTGACATGATGAGCTTCATTTTTAGTCCGTCCGCCTCACGCAGAGTCAAGGGCTCCTCTTTGGGAGCTCCACCGTGAAACAGAGACGACTTTGAGGAGGAGGACAAGTGCTTCTTGGAGGAAGATGACGAGGACGTCAAGGGGCGGGAGTGCGAGAAGGAGTGGCTGGATTTGCTTCCACCTCCGCTGCCGCCGCTCTCGCGTTTGCGGTCTTTGGAAGAGTGCGAGGAGAAGGAGGGGTAGGAGGGTTTTTTGTGCAAGTGGGGGCTGGGGGCTGAACCCGTGGCCAGAGGAGAGGTGATGGCTTGCAAGAGGCCCATCGCTGTATCTGTCGGGTGTGACGATGAGGAAGAAAGAGGAGGCGAGCGGTCTGCAGACTTGTGCTTTTTCTTATGGGGAGGAGGACCTGAACCGTCATGATCTGATAAGGAGAGGAAAACAAAAGAAAGAAATACAGTTAGTGATAAGAAATCTTTGAACATCAAACTTTACCCCCCCCCCCCCCCCCGTTTCAAACCATATAACCTCCTTACCCCTGTAATAGTAGTCATCACTATGCTTCTTCTTCTTTTTGTGAGAGTCCCCACCCAGCATGAAAAGTTCTGAATCCTAGATTGACAGAATTGTATTTATAACACTGTAATGAGCATTATCACTGTGTCTTAAGTCACTGAGAAAAGATAACTTACCTTCGGTCGTTTCTTGGACGTCTTTCGCACCTCAGCCGCAATCTCTTCCTCCTCTCGTAACAAATCCTTGTATGACCTCCTCTTCTCTCTCTGGCTACGACCGGCAACAAGACCTCTGTCTCCCTCCATCCCCATCTCTACAACTCACAAAAACTAAAGTCAGTAATCTTACCGTACCAGGAAAAACCTGATTGTTACGTTCACATATGCATTAAGAAAAGCTGTATTTAAGTTAGTTTTAGTATTATTGGGTCTTGTTACATATGCACCTGTTGCAATTATACTTGTATTAAACAACTAAATGTTCCTTATTTTTATTTCAGAGTTTAAAAATGGAAATGTTTAATAAGTCTGCACAGAACTTTAACAGCTGGGCTACATTACAGAATGACATGAACACTTCCTTCTTTACCCTTTATCTCTTCATATGCCATGGTCTGTCCTTCGTTCACACGTTTACTTGTTGTGGGATGTTCTGGACAACATGAAAGGTAGGATGCTGACCTGTTAAGCAAACGGCATGAGACGAGAATTAAATGCATGAAAAATAAAAAAAATCTGCTCAATTTACTCAAAAAACGGCTGAGAGTGGTGATCGTTGAAGTGCGTGGCCCAGGTTTGAAAACCCAAGACATTTCTGGCTTTTGTCTAAACAGGTGATGGGTTGTGTTTGGCTAGTCCAACACCCTACACCGGGCACCCGAAGCAGCAGAGACACTGAAAGTAACCTGGGTGCGTTCAAAAGTGAACGGGTGCCGCTATATGAGGGAAAAATACTATTAGCACGATAATTTCAATAATGGTTAATTGTGTCACATACAAAAGCAGTACAGAAATGATGGCTAAACAAATTCCCGCCTACTTTCGGAAAGATGCACAAACACACCCCTTTTCTATTCACTTTGACTCTCCTAGCTTTCCCAACATTTCCATGACATGACTTCGATCCGCCGAGTTTGCGCTCAGCTGGCCAGTGAAGCCGGCTGAGGAAACCCGGAGGCTTACCTAAACAGCTAGGCCGAAGTCGCCTCAAGTAGACAGAACACTGCGGCCGACATGCATTCTACGATGTTCATATTTTATTCTGCTCTGGACTTATAGCGTGTTTAGTTTACAAACACGTAGAGGTAAAAAAAAATATGCTTTTATTAAATTTTACTACCTCAATGGAATCTCCCAATTTACGCGGGTCCGGTCGCCATCTTTGTTATCGGCAGACAACAATTCGTTAAAGAGCAGGGGCGGGGCTTTGGGAATGCAGCCAATCAGCGCGGAAGAAAAGTAGCCATACTACCAATGTATTACCATAGCTAATGCTGTGGTTATTCACTCTCCACAATGACAGCTACAAAGGTGTTCACATTTAATGTTGATAATGAAATGAGGATAAAAGGAAATTATAAGAAAAGCCTTCTATATCTCACCAAATCAAAGACAATATTGCATAAATATAGCCAAATATATTGATTTATTGGTTCATATCCATTTTCAACAACAATCAAACAACATCCTTTTTTTTTCTTTACAATACAGGTCACATAGAAACATAACGTGCAATAAAATAAAATAAAATAAAGAAGGCAACGATACAAATATGCAGTTGATAAGAAAACCAAAAATGCAACAGTTAAAACTGGTAAATCATTTCTCATATCACATAGCTTTTCAATTAATGGCAGGCAAATAAAAGAACACGTGTACACACAAACGCAACATTTCGACTCAAATGCTCACACTCACAAAAAAGAAAAGAAGCCATGGTCCTGCTCCACTTGCGGGTTAACGTCTGTTCTACTCGCACTCCCTTCTCAATGTATTTTATCCTTAAGGGTTTCTTTTATTCTTCAGTGCTGACGTGTGAATCACTTTTCCACCAATATTTACCCACAGTACTTGATTTTAACAGTTGAGGTCTGTTTCAATTTAACCAAGAAAACAATAACTTTGTTACCAAATAACAAGGTGTACAACTGTCCAATAAAGCAGTACTTTAGCTAAACAATAAGTTTGGAACAGGCAGTCCCAACGTAATGGTCCAACTTTTGCTTGTATGGCTGACGATAGAGAAGCAGAGGCTTGGATGGCTTGGCAAGCAGCAGGGCTTCAGCTCCATGTGCAGTTTCTCTTCTACCTATCACCCAAATTCTGCTTCTGTAGACTGAGTGATGTGAAACTGGCCAGTAAGTCTGTCACCTCATCCACCTAAAAGATCAAGAAAAAGAAAAGAAAAGAGACAATTATGCATGACAAAATGAAACAACCTCATTGTAAATCATTGGCTCGTGCACATACAATATGAAGTTACACGAGAAAAAAAAATTCAGAACCACTCGTAGCTCTCACCTGCTCTCTGGTGCGCGTGTGCTGCAGCTGAGTTGAAATGTCCTCCAGCCTCTCTTTAGCTTCACTCTGGCCCATCAGGTTCAGGTATTCTCTGAGCATCTGAATAATCTGCAAGAAAATAAGTCAGATGGACAACTCATCATTTACGAGTTTACCGGTAAGCTCGTAAAACTACTTATACGTGACAAGTTTTTCCTCTTCTCTACCTGTGTGACTTCCCCTCTCAGCGTCTCGAGGCTGCGCGAGTCTCCCTCCTGCAAAATGTTGAGCTTGGAGCGCGCCAGATGCAGCGGGGTCCTGCCAGCTCGGTCCAGGGCATCCACGCGAGCTCCTTAAGATAAACAGTAAGAAATCTCTCTCTTTGTGGTTATCAATTGACGGGTTTATAACTGCAATATGGCTGCATTGTTATGACTATTTAAGTAACTATGTTTGCAAGTGTTTTATACAGAAGAAAACTCCTGGCAGTTGGTTCAGATCGCAAGGATTAACCAAGTATTTTGTTGAACAACGACGATTGAAAATCATCTGATCCTTACTAGGTCTTAGACTTGGGTAAATACAACCCCAGATGAACAACAACACATGACAAAGAACCACCTTCAGCAGCAAAAACTCAAAGCAATCATTCTCCTTCTTAACATTCAACATGCTAACTGAGGCCTGTAGAGATGTAGCTGTTGGGTTTTTCACAGTTTCTCTGAACACTGCACAGTCTGCACAGAACTTGCTGGGATGTCCACTCCTGGAAAGATTGGAAACTGTCTTGAATGTCTTCAACTTGTGATTTATCTTTCTCTCTGTAGACTCAAAATGGTTTGGAAATGACCTTATAATACTTCCCAGATTGATTGCTTCTCTAAGATCGTTGCTGATGTCTTTCCTCCTAGGCACTGCGTTAACCCACACCTGAATGCTGCCAAAACTTCTGCTTTAATAGACCCTGTATACCGTTTAATGTCACGTATTGTCATTTTCCTGAGGTTGTATTTACCGAATTCTAAGACCTGTAAGAACCAGTTTTCTAATGTTCTGACATATAACACCTGAGAATGAAGGCGCAGTTTTTTTTTTCCCTACATGACTGTATGAGCCTCTTCTGAAGAACAGACAGCTAACCAACTCTTACATGTAGAGTTCAAAGGTATGACACCAGATCTAAAAATGGTTTCGCTTCCATTTATTGTCAGCTGACTATGGCACAAAAAAATGGAACTCTTCCACAATGGACTCACCTCCTCTCAGCAATGTGGTGATTACAGGCACGTGGTTGGTACAGGCCGCTGCAAGAACACAGGTTGAAATAAAACAAAATGCAAAAATAAGTGTGGATTTATGCGATTTCCGTGTCTGTTCAGTTTTACAGATGTGAGCCTCGAGCAGCTCAGTGAAACTGCAGTCCAACGCAACACTGACCACAGTGCGACGTGGTTTGCAGGTCACAGCGGCTGTTCCCTTACCCAGATGGAGAGGGGTGTTCCCCAGACTGTCTCGCTGGTTGGGATCAGCACCATAGCTCAGCAGCAACTGCACTGTAATGTGAGAAGAGCGTTTTAGTGAAAAGTTTATTCAATGGAAAAACGCAGATGAATTCGCTGTTGCGCAGCATCGCAAACAGCAGCCACAGCCTTGAACAATAACCAACCTCAGGGTGCATAACTCTCCTTTATTCACTCGGAGTGTACAACACAACATTTTATCATGAATACCGCGCACCAATTTGCCACTTTTTTACTATTATGCCACGTGGAACAATTAATCTGACAAAGCAACCAGGATATTAGGTATCTTCAATGCCGCACTTTAAAAACTGTCGAGTCTCACGTCTCTCGTCGTCACTTTTGCGGGGCGTGTCTTAAAGTGTTAGTTCGCCATTTTGCACATTAAGCCCTGTTTGGGGGTATTCTGGGATGAGTTAGAGATGTTCTGATCACAATTTGGACATTTGGTGCTGAACGGAGCATTTAGGTATCCACTGCTGCAGCCCCCCCACCTTTGCATTGAGTCAATGACCACTCAAGCAAACAATCATAAAACGGCATTAAACTTTCGTTTGCAGAGACATGAAACTCACCGTGTGGTCTGTGGTGGACAGCGATACGTTGGCTCGAAAATCACCGCAAAATACGCTTCCAGAGAAGTTATATTACCATTATTGCCCGTCTTCATTGATTTGTATTGGTTTGACTAGTATTACTCCGCGCGCTGTATGTCGCTGGATGTCTTGCTGCTGCTATTCAACGGTGTCCGGAAAAATAGGTCCACCAAATGCTTAAACAACTGTTAGAAGGCACATTTCACTGCGATTTTCGGGTCAATTTATCGCTGTCCACCGCTGACCACACGGTGAGTTCCATGTCTTTTCAAACGAAAGTTTAATGCCGTTTTATGATTGTTTGCTTGAGTGGTCATTGACTCAATGCAAAGGTGGGGGGGGCTGCAGCAGTGGATACCTAAATGCTCCGTTCAGCACCAAATGTCCAAATTGTGATCAGAACATCTATAATTCACCCCAGACTACCTAAAAACAGGGCTTAATGTGCAAAATGGCGAACTAACCCTTTAATAAAGGCTGAGGAACATTAACGGGCAAGCGATCAGTCTCTGAATGACATAATCCCATCCCATTTAACATACTCATAAAGCCATTAATGTCAAGCATCTTGTGTGTGAAAAGGCCTTGTGATTGACACTGCAATTGACATGGAAAAGTGACCAGGTCGCTCATTCAGACATGAAGCTGACACGATCAGTCACAGAGAGGTGAATGGAGAGGGGTCGAGTGTCTGAAATGGGCGGTCACCGACCTACCAATGCCATCATTGCCATTGCAGGAGGAGAAATGAAGAGCTGTCCTTCCCTTGTCATCTGCCGCACAGGGGTCTATGTCATCTTGCAGGATCTTTCGCACTGTTGAAAATAAATGAACTAATTAATTAATCATCCATTTCTGACGCCACTTGCGAGGCCATTTGCTGCATCAACCCACCACTCGTACCTGTGTCAATATCGTTGCTGTTGGCTGCTTCCCTCAGTCTTTTCGCAGCTGTGGAGATAAGATATTCAAAATGACAGGGATGTAAATGCTGCTTTATGATGTCACGAACAGGACAGAGCAAAGAGAGGTGGAATTTACAGGAACACTTGCTGTTAAGTGGGGTTAATGAGCAACTGGCATCATAATAGCACATTTAAATCACAGTTATTGGCTTAGATACACGATTCTAGACAGTAACCTGATGTCATATGTTGAATTACATAGTACCACAGTTTAGTCAGTTATATCTTTACTGTCTGGGTTGATCCACATTACAATATATTCTAATGTAACGAGTTCATACTATAAGAACTAACCACGTACACGTGGAATATCGTACACACAAATGTCATGCTTATATTTCAAATGATCTGTATCCTCACCATAAATATCTTTACCAATAGGACCGACGCCCCGCACAGCTCGGTGGTGCCGCCTGGCCCTACTCCCGGTCATCTTCCCCAGCTTGCTCGCTACACCACCCGGGCCAAGCTCCCCACGTCCGGGCTCCCACAGCAAGTGCAGGTACCTGAGTTCTTTGTCGTCTCTCTGTCCGACTCGGCCCAGCACCACTTTGCCCTCCCCTATCCCACTTATACCAAAACCGACAGCAGCGCCAACGTCGTCCATCCTCTCCCCTTGGCACCGCTGCTCTCCGTCATCCTCTTCCCGGGTCTCCCCTTCGGGTCCCCGCTCCAGCACGTACTCCCCTTCGGTGCTGGATCGGTCATTGTCCAAGGCAACAACAGGTCTCCACCCGTCCATATTTGATGGTTTTCTTGGGGAGCTGTTTTTTTACATAACACTCTGTAATCACAACTCCTGCCAAACCTAAAAGGAAATACAGCCTTCAACAGAATAAGGAGCCTAGTTTGAATATGGTGCATGTACCGTCAGTGGTGCCTGGGTCCATTGAACGGGGCATCGACGAACAAATTCTCACATAAAAGTCTTTCCATCATTAATAATTTGAAGTATTCAGACAGCAGATACCATCGCCTTCCGTCACCAAGATGTCTCCTGCTTTACATGTTCCATATCACCGTGTGAGAGTAGTAAGAAGCGCCACCATTGCACAGCCAGCAGCTCCAGAGAAATAACGGCCAATCACATTTCGCGTTGTTAATTTGCTGCTGTCCAATGGTGTCAATGCAACGAAGCAGCCAATCAAAGAGTCTCTGTGGTGGACCAATCAGGGACCAACTATTTCTCTGGGCATGCGTTCCGTGAAAAACAATAACATTAAAGAAACATATCCATTAGAATTGAAAAGTCAAGCTTTGCCTTCCCTCTTCCACATACGTTTAATGTAAAAAATAGCAATGTATAATAACATTTGGCACCCCACCTCAACCCATATAACTTTTCATAATATGAAAATGGCACTGTGCAGTGGATATAAATTTGTGAGGGAACAACATGGGAGCTCCCAAGGGACAATGTGCCTTTCCAGTGATAGGCAGTGGTTTCCATCCTCCAGGTTTTAACCCCACGAAGTCACGTGATAAACCTTAAGGGGTAGAGGATGATTAGCATAAGAGGACATGCGTAAAGTCTGGCTTATTTTTTTTGTTGACATTTTTACAGTCATCACCTCGACAAACTTTTTCATGGCCCCTAAACTTAGTCAAGACAAAGAAAAAAAGTATTTGGTTGAGATAATCAAGTGGTAGACATATTCATATTGTAATGATACATCGTGTGAAGAAATTGCTGGTTTGTTTTTTTGTTGTTTTTTTAAGGTACCAAGCCAACAGAGGTTGGAAACCACAGATACCCAGGACAGTGTTCTGTCCAAATATGTTGGTCTCATGGAGGAGATGACTATGGGTAATGGAGGTAGCAATTTTAGGAGACTTAAACAGCATCATACAACTGAAACAGGAAAAACAATCATAAGTCAAGTTGCAGTCCTGAAGACATGGCTGCACCAGCTGGTGCCAGGTATTTGGGCAATGCTGGGTTAGCTCCTGATGTGCCAGCATCATTTTGCTCAGCTGTCCTCAATTCAGCCTCATAAACCGGCTGCCGGAGCTGACTGTTGCGAGGGACCCCCAGCTGGTTCAAGTATCCCTGCTGACAAAACAGTGGCGGCTTACGGTGAGTGAGGGCTGAGTGGAAACACGATTCTGAAAGATAAGAGGATAAACAGACAAACTACCATCAGAAACATCCCAGCATCACAAGTGTGGTTTAGAGAAGTGCAAACTGAAGGATTGTACAACACCCGAAAAATATGTTCCAGTGTGGAGTTAAATCTGAAATCTTTTGAATAATGCTCACTTTCAGGGGGAAAAACAGCTGTCGTCAACTTTCCCAGGACTCTTTAAATCTGCTTTCAGACACTGTCCAACACAAACCCAAAAATAAACCCCCCAAATATTCAAGATGTCCACTCTTTCTTTCTAACTTTGTTCTGCCAATCCAACATCAAATCCTCTGCATTCGCCGTACCTCAGCGTGACGTTGAAACTCCCCTGCTTTTTGCCTTGCCATCAACAGCAAACTCTCATCACAATCAGGGATCTAGTTCATTAAAAGGGATTTCTCTATGAGAGGGTCACTTGAAAAATTGAGGAATGTGTTTATTATTGGAAATCAATGTGTTTTCTGGTGTGTTGACTGGATTATTACAGGGAGTTTTGCTGCCCAGCCATCCTTCTAAAGTGTGTGAGTGTTGAGCAAGTCACGTAAACCGTTCAGAATCTCAAATGTGAAATCAAAGTGTGGTTTGAGTCGTTAGTTGATTCCTAACTCACGAGTGGTCATAGTTTTGCAAATCATCAGCCAGTAGGGCTTTACAGATACGGTTTAAATCCAGTCACGTTGCACGTCTTACCTGCATAGAAGGCCCTGAGGTCAGTCTGGACGCAGCGCTCCAGGAAGCGCCGCAGGGGCTGGATGTGAGACAGAGGACCGTCCCATTCTGTGAGGAAGTCCTCAACCATGTGATGAATCGCCTTGGGCCGTGGTAAGGGCCAGCCATGGCTGCGCGTCTTCATTTCTTCCTCTGAGGGAAGAAAAAAAAAAAACGAGCCTGCGTTAACAACTTTGACTCCTAAAAAAGTACAACGACTTCTAAAGGTAGCAGCGCTTTCACTCACCAGTAGGGAGTCTGTCATAGTAGTATAACACCGGGTGCAGAAAGTTGGACTGCCACGCTTTGGTCCAGTCTGTTTCTGCCCTGCCACGTCCCAGGTAGTCCATCTTCTTTTTCCCGTACTGCATGACTAACACTATCAGTCCATGGTTGGAAATTTGGTGGCCAGACAGAGAGGAGAGGTCGGGCAAAGCCTGGAGCAGGAACTCTTCAACATACTCACAGTGAGAGCTGAGAGTCAAGAAGAGAGAGCAGGAAAAACATATGAAGTTTTTTCTTGATCCTTATTTTCCCCTAACACAGATCTGGAAGGTAAATAAGGGAAAACTATATATTTCCTAGTTGTTAATCCATTCCTCTTTGACATTCAGCAAAGGTTGAAGTGGTATGGGTGTCTGTTGCCTTCTGGGCTAAAATCCTTTGACGGGATGAGGCCATGTGGGTGACAGGCTGTTCAGTTGCTGGGAGTGTGCGAGGGATTCGGGATAAAACCAGGACCACGAATAAGAAGGTGCTGGAGTACAGCGGTTATTCAGGGCACGTAACATTAAAACAATAACTGACCGCGGGGAAGAGCTGATGAATAAAAGAGCAGCTGGGAAAAGCAGATGATATCTAGTGTTATACAAAGAGAAAAAGAGCAAGCGCTTACCCATGAAGAAGTATAACATCGCCAAGCACCTCGAACATTTGGTACGGCCCCGAGGCCTCGCCGACTCGCTTCAGAATCCAGGACTGCAACTGCGTTGTCAACAGTTTGGTTGACGGCCACGGGTTGCCGTGGTAACGGTGTTCAAGTACTCGATGTACAGCTCGGGCTGAGGCAGAAAGTGCAAGTAATTTTTTTTTTTTCCAACATCTGGATTGCATGTAGAACCTGTGCTATTCGACTGATCAGGCCTTATGAGCTGCAGATCAAATCCCGCAGAAATGAGCTGGAAACATTTTCCAAACTGCGATTAAACCTAAATCTGTAATGCGTTGATTCACTCAAGCCCTTTTCTTTAACAAGAGACAAGTTCGAAGAGACGATTTTTAAGCGTCTCTTCCAAGTTTGGAGAGAAGCAACAGTGTTCCGGAAGATTCTACAACCAGTAGATCGATCGGTGAGGGTGTCAGAATTGGGTGCAGACTGGAATATGATGCTATTTAGATTCAGATTCTGATTTAGACTTCTGCATCAGATTTCAAAGGTTTATATTTTCTAAATACAATGAAGTGGTTCAGTGAAGACCAACTTTTTTTTTTTTTTGTCTCTGTTTGAACAAAGCTTCAAACAAATAAACACAAAACAGTTTTTAATTTCATTACAGATTTGAAATGAAACTTTTCCAGAAATGAGGTTTGTACACCAATATGTTGGTTTCCTCGAAATAACCACCACATGTTGGACTTTCACCTGTGTAACGGAATCCGTGGACGAAGCCGCCCGCGGACGCGCGGTGGTCTCTGGAGTGAGAGGCGGTTCCCAGCACAAACAAATCGGGCGTGTTGTTTCCTTCGTACCAGGCCGTCACCCCCGGCAACCTCCCTTTGGCATTTTCACTGTTTGGCGGGCAGGCAGAGCTGGAGAGATTTTTGGTTTTTTCAACATCAACTTTTGTCATTCATTGAATTCTTTGTAATGTGATCCAATGAGCATGTTGTCTTAATTCATACCCGTCAAATATGCTGAAGTTGAATCGGAACCCAAGACATCGGATCACGCGGTCGTAGGGTTTTCGCATGGGAAAGTTGTCGATGTGGTGCCCCGGAAGCTCCTCTCGGGTCACATCAGAACTGTTTTTCGTGTTTACGTACTTCTTTAAAGTCAGATACAGCCGCCCCCTCTTCTCTTTCTTCTCTCCGCCGGATCTCTTCCGGCCTTGCTCCTTTTGCCGAGCGATAACTATTTTCTCCAGGCGTGCCTCCACCAGTCCATCAAGGGACTTGAGCTGGTATGTGTCAATGAGCTCGTTATTAACAGCTCTGCAAAACAAAACAGAAGTAGTGGCTTGGTTTTATTCTGTTGATTTCATTTAGCATAAAGTTAACTGATAAAAACTAATCACGGAATTATCTTTGAAAGCGTTCTCACTTTACTGTACCTTAGATCTCCAACATAATGCGTCTGCCAGGCCAGTCGAACAGGGCTGGAGCTGAGCATGTGCACTCGACTCGCTCTTCCTAAGACGCTCTGGGCTGTTTCAAAAGCAGAGTTCCCCTTTCCCAGAATCAGCACAGCCTGGTCCTTGTAGTCGTCGGGGTTAGTGGAGATGGACTCGTAGCCCTCAACCAGATCAGAGCCGACAAACTCCACCTTCTGAGGTACCCACAAACCTGTGGCCACCAGCAAGACGCTGAAGGAAGGAGGACAAAAGTACAACACAATGCAGTCCACAGTCCAAACCCATCCAGAATTTTCATCTTTGGTACAGAGTGTCATGAATTACCTGCACATATAGTCTGATGCATGCTGGTCAGTGAGGATGTAGCTCCTCTCTGTGGCTGACTGCACGGCCCTGATCCTTCCGATGTCCACACCGTACTGTACCTCCAACCCGAGCTCCTTCACAAACATGGACAGGTAGAGAGGGAAGGCGTCTGCCGGCGGGTAGAACTCACTGCTCACTCTTTTGAACAGGAGGTCGGGTTTGTCGCTCAGCAGCGAGTTCCAGTCGTGCCGCAGGTTGAATTCTCGGTTCTGCCTTCCCGTGTGGATCTTGTTGATGCTTATGAGCTTCCTGTGCCGGGGATACCTATAGAAACACAAGCCGGAGCATTGAAAAAAAAGCCTCGTTTCGAAGATGAAGCAGGGGAGCCAACGTGTCAAATTGTCATTAGAGAAAGCTTTTGCAAAGTGGCTCACTTGTTGAAGAAGCTGCCAGGCCCTGAGTTCCTCTCCAAGATTATGTAGTCTCTTCTAGCCTTGGAGAGGAAGTATCCCATCTGCAGTCCTGCAGGGCCAGCGCCGAGCACACAGTAGTCATAACGGTGGGTGCCATTGTGGTGGCGCTCATCGGAGGAGGTTATGACAAAGCCAATCAGGGTGAATAGGATGAGACACGGAAGGCTCGGCTCCATAACCTGCTGGACACGCAGCGACGATGTGTGACCTTACTGTAACATTGATAGATAAGGCTGAAAAACAAATACATGGATAATAACAATAAAAATATGGACATTTACACACTTTGAAAAGTGTAGCAACACAACATCTCTCAAACTGGCCTTTCATTCGACATTTGAGCCACAACATAAGACTGTGCGTGTATCTGGGGTCAAAATAATGAAGAAAATTTGGGATTTACATGCAAAAAAGGATCTCCCAACACTATTTCCCAAACCTAGCTGTGTTACTGACTTACTTCACCCCCCCCAACATATGTGAGCGTTCGGGCCATGAAGGGGCAGCTTGCGTCAGGCGGCACGCAGAAACTCGATACACCAGAGCATATGTTCAACTTCAGCTCCTAAACTAGAAACCCTATTATGACACAAAGGCTGACAAGAAGAAAACTGCTAGGCTTTAGTGAGCTGAAAGAGGCGAACCGGTGCTCGGAGACGGCAGGAGGCTGAGGACGTGAACCCCCCCTTCTTCCTCCTCCTCCTCCTCCTCCTCCTCCCGGCTCTCCGTGAACTCTCCAGCCGACGTTATAAAACCCTGCTGAGGATGCGGCGGCTGCCGTCGCGAGCCAGATGTGAGGTCGGCTAACGTTTTATAACACGGAAACATGGAGACCAGTACGTTACCTTTTTAGAACAGCCGGTGCCGCACGCGCAACATTGGGGGGTTTGAAAGTGTCGGTGCCGCTACATGCTTACTATCTGGCATTTTAAAGCGCGTTTGAGTTTAGTATGTGGGCTCCTAAGTAAAGCTGCACTAGCACAACCCACTTCCCCCGCCGGATGATAAAAACCAATAATGGAGTGCTGCTTGCATAAGGGGGCGTGAAAACGCCACAGAGCAGGGTAGAACAGAGGAGAATAATAGGTGTCCATGTCATATCTCTTATTGTCTCAATGGCTGTTTAGAGCTGTAAAAAAAAACAAAAAAAACAAACACATTATTTGTGACTAATGTGGTTCCTCCTTTAAAAATGACCGAATAAGCGTGTTTAACGTTCCTAAAGTAATATCTGCACTTTCTCTTTTATCGTAAACAAAACAACAAAGTCTATCACGGTTGAGGTCTGATAACATATTCATCCTGACTGTACGTAATGTAACGTTATATTCTAAAGGTTTGTGTCAAACTCTGCGTATGTATGCGAACATCCTGTTAAGGGGACCACACTCCAAAAAGGAATCCTCGTTTCTGGGAGTTTCACTGTGAAAACTAGTGTCCCGAAAGAAAAGGAAAGCCATGCTCTGACCTACATCCAAGGAATTTGTAACAAGGTACTACGGTTTTCACTGTTTATACTGCTTATATGTCTTTTTTAAACTATGTTTTCCTCCATTTTCTTCAGCAGTCAGCAAACATTTCGACCTCTTCTGCATTTGAACTTTACATTCTCCAAAAAGGTTCTGAGTTATGTTTTTTCTTCTTCTTGTTTCTCCAGATCTCCCTGTGTAACGGAGCCTGTATAACTTCAAATAACACACATCTTCGTGTCCCACGTCTTGGCAGTCAGGGGGGGGGGAAGTAAACATTCTTACCAACATACATCATACACTCTGTTTCCAGAGAACTCCCTATGGTTTAAATGTAAGTGGGTTTTGTTTGTTTTTTAAACACAAAATTTGATATGCCATGCCTCAAATCACCTTTATGAGACATGGGGCCACATCACACTCCTCATTCTCCCAGGGGCCAGACTGACATAAGTGCCTGGTCTGCACACAGATCTTGTGTCCATTTGAAGCCCCTCTGCTTGTGTTTTGGTGGATTAGGGCTACGTGCATCTACCATCTAGTAGATGTACTTAGAAACCTAGGTGTATGATAAGGAAAAGCATCAAAAGTAAAATTGGGCTGCTTATCATGCACCCTGGTACTTTTAATCACTTTCATACTTGCATTATATTGTACAATTCTGGCATCTCTTCAGTGCATGTCAGCAGTCATTTGATGTGGAGCCAGTATAGTAGTCTGTGATATTTAAAAAGCTTTACACTGTCTTCATCTACAAATCAGTGAGAGGAAAGAAGGAGCATAAAGGAGTTTAAAAAGACGATACTTCAATACTGCTCTGAGTAAACTTCTCTATAAGTTAAGATGAACTATTGAGCAATGTGAGCTGATGATTTCTGCCTCATCATGTTTTGATGACTTCGCCAGCATGGGCTCAGATCTGCCTCGTCATGTGAAGCTACAGCAAGTAACATGACGCAGCAGTCGCACTTCCCCTTTGCCCGAGCAGCCACAGGATCGAGCCTGTATAAAAGAGGCAGGAGAGAACCGAGAGGCCACAGCTGACCCCGGTCACACAGAGGCGAGAACTCCAGCCCGCACAGAGAACCGACGAACGTAAGTAAAGATTGTTGGAAGGTTTATTTGCGCTGAATGCACTTTAAACCATCCAAATTAACTGTTTAATGTGATCTGAACAGATGGAGACCAAGAAGAGCGCAAGGAAAAACGATACGGGGGACGCTGGCAGGTATGACAGTGTGTCTCAAAGCTTGTTTTTTTTTTTTTTTTTTTAAGAAAAAGAAAGAAATCACTAAAAAAAAAAAACTTGGTTTTCTGACTTTTTGTGCTTTTGCTGTGTTTGCCGTCTGCCCGCAGTGATTTATCCGAGCTGATTAAAGCCGCCACTAAGGACAACCACGTCAGAGCTGAAAACACACAACTGATGCTGAGTTACCAGAAGGGACAGATCACACTGCCACAGTACAAAGTAAGGCGATCATCCTCACAGATCATACACTTCCTCTTCCGCTCATGGGACTTTTTTCCCCCCCACACATTGTCGAGAAAAGTGGATATTGATCCCGATGCCTCCACCAGGTCCTGCTTTGCTCCCTCTACGAGATCTACAAGGCTCTAGAAGAGGAGATGGACAGAAATTCTTCCCATCCAGCTGTTGCACCGATATACTTCCCTCAGGAACTTGCCCGCCTGGATTCACTGGAAAGAGATCTGGAGTATTTTTTGGGTTTAAACTGGAAGAAGAGAGTGATCGTCCCTGCAGCCACACACAGATATGAACAGAGGCTACGAAAGGTAGATAAGATCCTTTGAAATGATCCGTAAATCCAAATATGCAAACCGACTTCTCATTCATTCATTTTTTTTTCTTCCAGATTGGCAAATCGAACCCAGAGCTGCTCGTCGCCCACGCTTACACTCGCTACCTCGGTGATCTATCAGGCGGGCAAGTACTGGGAAAAATTACCCAGAAATCTCTGGGGCTGAGCAGCAAAGAGGGGCTGTCATTTTTCACCTTCCCTGGTGTGACCAGCCCCAACCGCTTCAAGCAGCTGTACAGGAGCCGGATGAACAGCATCGAGCTGACGGAGCGGGAGAAGGCGGCCGTGCTGGAGGAGGCCGTGTCGGCCTTCGAGCTGAACATCCAGGTGAGCAAAAAGGCGTCGAGGCACAGGTTCCCCGCGCAGACGGACAGTTTAACGTGTTGCAAACCAGTGAAAGTATTGAGAGCTGCTTCGGGTCACACTGAATCCAGCAGAGGAAGTGAAACCAACACATGCAGAACAAGCTCACTGCCGACTTGCTGATGCGCCTTTAAAATTTGTTTTTGTTTCCCCCACCTCCCCGCAGGTTTTTGATGATTTGCAGAAAATGTTGAGCGTCACAGCAGAAGCAGCGGACCAATCAAAGAGCAGCGTCCCAGCTGCCGGGTCACCCATCATGAAGTTCACCGTGGGACTGTGTCTCGCACTGGCCACGATTGGAGTGGGAATCTACGCCTTGTAGACTTTAACTGCATTCATACTGTATACTGGAATTAGCACAGATAGCACTTTACTCACTTGAAACTAAATCAAACATGAAATTCTTACCTTTTTAAAAAAAAAAAAAAAAAAAAAAAAAAATTCTATATCACTTCAAACTGCAGCCCAACTGCAGCTGGAAATTCTGAGCTTGTCATTTGTGCAAACTTCACTTATGCGCCATCTGTAACTCAACTGTGATTTGTGTTTAATAAAACAAGGCGGCAGATCAGAATTTGAGTCTAAATTACTTTTTATTTATTTATTCTTAACATGGTACAAAGATATTTCACAACATTTAAGAATGAGCAACAGTGACGCCTCTGATCCATCGTTTCAGTACAAATCCTTTTATGTTATCAGTCTCTTCCAGAATATGAAATCATTGCTGGGAAAAGAGCAGCACAAACAGAACAAAACTATTTACATAAAAAAATACAACGGAGCACAATTTGCTCTACTTGACTCTGTAGAGGACTTTCCTCTGCATGCGATGCTGAAGCTCCCCCCTCCTTAACATCAGGTGGAGGACTTTGTAGATGGCGTGCTCTGGATACTTCTGCAGATGGGATGGAAAGGGATTCAGCAATTAGATGTGCTTTTTGTTTTCCAACACCTCAGTGTTCATGTACAGTAACGAGAGATTGGTGCCGCAATTTACTGAAATATGTGCCAACGTATTTATAGTGTATGCGAAACAGTAGATAAAACTGAGTTTGTACAATCCTAGTGAGCTTTTAGAGTCGATATCTAGTACGAGCCAACAGATGGATCAACTGAGGGTCCAGATGCGTCTCTAAGGTCCTTGTCCGGCCTTTGCTGGATTTTTCTTTTTTCTGAAGGACATCATGTTCAGATACTGCACATCTGCTGTAAATTGTTATCAGGCCTGCCACTTCTTTATCCTCCACAACAGCCGTTTCACCTTGTTGGTGCAAAAATACTCACTTATATCTGTCAAACTGTTATCTTTGGCACATTTTATTATACAATTGAAGAAATGGGAGCATGGTCCTGTGTGTGCAAATGCCTTAATGCAGTGTTTTAAGTATTTTGCACATTCCGAGCCCACTGATTTATTCTCTGGCTGACCTGCTTGGTGAAGTCCTGGACGATGCTGTGCTCGGACACCTGGGAGCCGATAGCAAAGCGTCTCTTAAGCTGCTTCTCGACGCGGGAGATCATCTCCTGGTCTTCCTGAGAAGTGAAGCCCTCCACTCCTACACGGTGAACGAGGAAGGGAAGATGTCAACGTCAGGAGGCGCATAGATGGCATCCAGTGAAAAGACATGCTCGGCTGAGCTTTACAGTAAATTACAGGCTGGATAAAGCCGTCTTTCCCTCTGGAGAATCGTTCCACCTCAATAATATCAATTAAAGGTTTAACTAAGTTCTTCACTGTGATGCTACCTGCTTTACACAGTACGTAGTTTTATATCATATTATAGAAAAACTTAAATTAAATAAAACATCAGATCATAAAAGGCGGCATGCTGAAATAAAACTTTACATCACATAAAACACACACCTGAGAGGCTTCCAGAGAGCGCAGCGTCCAGTGTGGACACCTGGAAGAGTCTGAGGGCCT
This sequence comes from Odontesthes bonariensis, assembly GCF_027942865.1. Lineage (NCBI taxonomy): Eukaryota > Metazoa > Chordata > Actinopteri > Atheriniformes > Atherinopsidae > Odontesthes > Odontesthes bonariensis. The sequence continues at coordinate 24,726,510 of NC_134526.1, read as the reverse complement.
CGTCCACCTCTTCTTCTCCAGCCACAGCCTGCAACTTCATCTTAGCAAGGGACTCTGCGATGCGTACCACAGCCTCCAGCTGCCTGAAGGTGGGATAAAAAAAAAAGAGAGGAATGATTACTTTAGGCTGTCAAATGTAGAGGAAAACATACATCTTCAACACCGGCTTGGAGGCGAGGAGTAAGAAACATACCTGACGGTGATGGGGATGGAGGCTCTTTTGTCCATCTCCCTTTCGTGCTCTCGTGCGCCGCTCCTCATCACCACGTATCTGTTCTTCAGCTTCTCAGCGGCCGACGCAGAGAGCCGAGGGCCACATTTACTGTGAGCAAACGACCAAAATAACAGACGTGAGCACATGATCGCGAACTGTAACCTTCCCGCAGAGTCATGGTGCACTGATACAGGCAGACTCACACTCTGGCGTAGGCGATGTACTTCTTAAACGTAGCCAATGGAATCTCTCCCTCGACGCCCTCAGTCTGCGTCTGAGCGCTCAGGTGAACGTTCATGACATGGCGGGCCAGCGTCTACAACAGGTCCGAGGAAACACAATACAGCACATTCAATGTTCACATTCCTGACGACTTCAGGATGTAAAGCAGCAAAGTTCCAGCCTCCTTACCATGTCCCTCTGATGGTCATGCTGGTCTTTGATGATGAAGATCATATCGAAGCGGGACAAGATGGTGGGCATGAAGTCGATGTTGTCCTCCCCCTTTGTGTCGTCCCAGCGGCCAAACACAGAGTTGGCCGCAGCCAGAACGGAGCAGCGAGAGTTCAGGGTGGTGGTGATGCCAGCCTATGAGGAGTCCAGAGGTCAGTTTACCCCGTTTAAGACTGCGACAGTTATATTACGCCTTCTTTAAATGGGCTATACCTTAGCTATGGAGATGGTCTGCTGCTCCATGGCCTCGTGGATTGCCACTCTGTCATCCTCTCTCATCTGACAAATAAAAAAAAAAGCGCGGCTATGACTTTAAATGCGGGCAAGAAATAAACAGAAACACTCAACTCATAGCTCAGTTTTATGCCTTACCTTGTCAAACTCGTCAATGCATACTACTCCCCCATCCGCCAGCACCATGGCTCCTCCCTCCATGATGAATCCACGAGTAGTGGGGTCCCTGAGCACGGAGGCAGTCAGACCAGCTGCGCTGCTGCCCTTTCCTGAGGTGTAAACCTGCGAGGAACAGAGTCACGGCTGAGCATCGCAGGCTATTATAAGAAAACTCCCGTTCTTGTTGCACAAATCAGCCTTGGAGATTGAATAATTACCCCGATAGGCGAGCATCTCTCCACAAACTTAAGCAGCTGAGACTTGGCTGTACCGGGATCTCCGAGCATCAGCAGGTTGATGTCGCCCCTACGAGTGAGTCCATCAGGGAGCCTGACGACCGAGAAAACCAAACCGTTAATGAAGTTTTTTTGGAAGGAAAAGAAAAGATAAAAAAGGCCAAAGGCAGCTTTTGTAGCCTCACCTCTTTCTCGAACCTCCAAAGAGCAGACATGTAATGGCCTTTTTCAGATCGTCGCTGCCGTAGATGGAAGGAGCTATCGACTGCGCCAGAGAGTTGTAGATGTTAGGAGAAGCAGCAAGAGCTCTCAACTCCTCTTCCTCCTGAGGAGTCACGGATCCAGTAGTGCCACGACCTGGAAGAGACCATGGAGAAATATATTGTAAAAATCACCCACAGATGGCCGAAAATGTATCCAACTGACACGTGAGCACATGAACAGGAAAAAACTAAATACCTGCTCCTTCGGTGTCCATCTGGATGCCGACCACTCGCAGGTAAGATGCACGAATTCCCACACCGATGCCCTTTTCTTTGCCTTTGGGCCTTGCAGCGGCCACCTTTTTGATAGAGTAGATACCCATGATGGTCACCCTGTTGCCAGGCACCACACGGTCACACAGATACCTGCGAGAAGAGGGAAATGAGTAGAGAAAAACCCAGGAGCGTGACAGCGGAGCGCAGATGTCGGAGGTGTCCTCTACCTGTCGCTGTAGAGCTGCAGGTGACGGGGCATCTCCCCGTGTGGCACAGCATCCGGAGCCTCCTGCAGGCGGAGCGTCTGGAAGTCCACACAAACGCAGCGGTCCGGGATGATGAAGTATGGGTCCACGGGACACTTCACTCTGCCGGCATTCTCACTGAGGAAAGCCAAAACTTGTTTGAGCGCATGGCGCTTGACAAGATTGAGCAGACAGAGTCATTCCTCTTGTTGGAACTCACCTGTTGCACTTGCGCGGCAGAGCGTAACCCTGCAGGCCCGGAGGCAGAGGGATGTTGTTGAGGACGGCACGGCAGCCGCGACACTGAAGGCACACCTTGGTGGCCTTCGCCCTGACCCCCGTGGCCGAGATGATGATGCCGTGGACCTTCACCAGACGAGACACCTGCTCCGACTGCAAAAGATGACAACAAAATAAAAGTGACTCGACTGTGTGCAACGACAACAGCGTGAGCCGCAGAGAGGTCGGTGGGTACCTTGAGGCTGCGAATGGAAGCATGATGCGCGTCACTCTTCACCATGACCTGGATGTCCTGTACGGTCTCCTCCCCCGCGGGCCGGGGACGAGTCACTTCGTCCGCTACCTCCTTTGCAGCTTCCTCCAGCTGTGGATTCAAACCATTTATTAGCAAACTGCAATGATGATGACTAAAGCCAAGAGTGGAGAACCAACTCAACTGTTAGCTTCCCCAAACTAGGAGGAAACGTATGAAGCACCACATGCATAGGGAGAGCCCTTTGCCTTTTAGAACTGCAGTATTAACTTAAATCAGGTGTCACTGCTGCCCTCTTTGGGGAACCTACAGCCGTTGCTGTAGAGTTGCTCGTTTTCTCCTCCGGGGATATCTTAGCCGAGATATAGATGTAATTTATTGCAAGACAGAAGATGGCTGCCATCTACAACTTGACCACTGGATGTCCGTAACTGCAACACTCTGATCCTTTAAGTTCACGGCTTGTTGTGTTAAATCAATATGCTACCTTCTAATAGCCAAACGAGCCGATGGCAACCCATTCTATTGTAGTTCGGACATCATTACACTGTAGCAACATGTCCACTTACAGAGGTTGGACATTACTATGTGCTATGTTCTATCAACCCACGTTGGATTTTGAAATCGGGGCTGGCGAAGTTCCTCCTGCTTTTCAGGTGGGAAATCTAACTGTCAGGGACATTCCTAGCAGAACACTTACCAATGGCAGGTTCTCAGTAGGCAGCTTGTAAATACAGTCGGACAGATCCTCGTCAAAGCTGGCAAGGTCCTCCATCTCCACCTCCACCCAGTACTCCCCCAGGGTGTAATGTCGCTTCAGCTCATCTCTGATTGAAATGATAGAAATATGAATGGGAATGTGGCATTTAAAGCCAAATTTCATAGAACACTTTCATAGAAAAATCAGCAAACAATGGCGGACTGGTTCATCATTATCCTCATTTAGGGCTCATTAGACGAAGACTGTCAAAGTAGAGTTTTCTTTTGGGGGCTTCAGAGGCCCCGACTTCAAATGTCCAAGTGACCCATCCAAATATCCATCACACAGTACAACTCAGCCGTATTACGAGCGGCCTTCTGTTTCCCCAACATGCGTTTTCTTTTGTAGCTCTATCCTCTTTCTTCTATGTAGCAAACGCTTATACAGTCACCAAACGGGAACCCCGTCACAGTTTTTCCTTACCTGTATTTAAATGTGAAGCCGGTGCGGTCCGTCCCCACTCTGAACTGGCGGAGGAATTCACGGAATCGCTTCTTGATCTGGGTGCGCTTCAGTCCACCTTCATCCCCGCCGGGCCCCTCTCCACCTCCGAAGCTGTCGCTGAAATACACTCCGGGGTCGTCAAAGCCAGACATGCTGCAGCGGCTCGGTGAACGCGACGGCGAGACGAAAAACTGAGCGTGAAAACGACTTTTTTGTTCAGACGAACAAAAGCTAGAGTTCGTGGTAAAGTGCTCGCAACAAAACTGAGGAGATACTCCGTTTCGCGGTAAAAACTCAACCTCTTCCTGTCCGTTTCCCGCGAGCCGTGTTCTCGCGACGCGCCCACAACGTCGTGTGATTGGCTAAGAGAAAGACTGCTTCTTTCTATTGGCCAGACAGTCTCTTTGGGAGGGGCGCCGAGTAAGTGAAGGTGGAGCTCATGAGGAGTGATGGCGCGAAAAAGACAACGCAGGGAGGAGCTACAGAAGCATGGCAGGAGCAGCAGTAGTGTGCCGCAAAGAAACACGAATGAAATGACAAAGTGAAGTTTATGAGCACAGTGGAAACAGTTTACTCAATGCACCGTGCTGCTTTTTAAGGAGCCGTATTGAACTGAACGAAGAGCAGCAATGTTGTTTGAATAAAATGGGCCAGTTTTTTCTATGTGAAATATGATCAGATATCCTCTTTCAGTATTGAAAAATCCCTGTAGTTTATACCTGGACTTGAAGTTAGACATCAGATTGACAACAACACATGACATAAAACATTGGGTCTCTATTGAACAAAAATTAAGCCATTAATGCAGGAGCGGTCTGATGCTTACTCTTCCATAGGAACCCAGTGAAAGCAGCAGTGAAGTGCTGCTAATGACATGTATTTGATTAACTGATCATGAGTGAGTGCCTCCATGAAAACAGAAGTCTTGTCAGTGGCTGGTCTGCAGCATTCAGGTGTGTGTTCACACAATGCCGAGGAAGAAAGACATCAGTAATGATCTTGGAGAAGCAAAAATCGCTGCCCATCAATCTGGGAATGAGGCCATTTCCAAAAATTTTGGAGTCTATCATTCTACTGTGAGAAAGATTATTCATAAGTGAAAAACACTCTAGACAGTTTTAGACAGTCTTCCCAGGACTGGACGTCCCATCGTTTTCACCCCAAGGTCAAGACCATACAATGCTCAGAAAAACTAAAAAAAAACTAAAAAGAAAAACCAAGAGCTACATCTCACTCTACAGGCCTCAGTTCGAATGTTAAATGTTGAAGCTCATGACTGTACAATTAGAACAAGACTGAATGTGGAAGGGTTGCAGAAGAAAGCCTATTCTCTCTAAAAAAGAACATGGCAGCTGCATTTAAACAAACTACAAGACTTCTGGAACAATGTCCGTTGAACAGATAAAAGTGGTATTTAATTAAATGGTTTTTTTTACCATGTTGTAGAAATTTTCATAAGTGAGGGTAAAGAAGAGAAGAACAATGAAGCTGTCTTCTATATATTAATTTGTTGAAAGAAAGGTCCATCTGTCGTACAGAAAGCATGACGGCCTGCAGAGAAACAGACAATTGGCTGCAGCTGCAGGGAGCCATTTTATACAGGAGCTGGGCAAGATAACACAGCAGACCCTGAGAAGATTGTTTTGCCCGCACAGTGTTCATTGTTGAGCTGAGACGATCACTAATTAAACAAGCTGACCTAAAAACAGCATAAAATACAGACATTCCCCCATCTTTTGAGCTAAAACAATGCATGTTCAAATGTTCCCATCTCAAACAAAGATGGTGTGCATCATGACAAAAAAACGCATGCCAACTGCCAAGCACGGTGGTGGAGGGGTGATGATGTGTTTTTTTAGTAACCACAGGACCTGGACACCTTGCAGTTATTGAGTCCACCATGAACTGCTCTGTGTACCTAAGTATTTTTGAGTCAAATGTGAGGCCATCTGTCTGACAGCTACAGTTAGGCTGAAACGGTTAACACAGAATGTCTGAAAAAGCAAAGAACTGAGGTGTTGCAATGGTCCAGTCCAATCCAGACCTCAACCTGATTGAAATGCTGCGGTGGGACTTTAAGAGAGCTGTGAATAAACGCTTCTGAAGCGAGAATGAAGTGGGCCAGAATTGCTCCACGACGATGTGAAACCGATAAGGTGTCAGATATTTACATTTCAGCGTCACGCGTTGTTCATCTGAGGTTGTTCAGCTCATTTAAAATCCGGTAAGGACAAGATGGCTTATCAAAAACCTTCTTTTTTTCTCATAACTGCCTGATCATTCAGTGTTTTATAGTAAATTATATTGTCACATGTCAGATGCTGGGAGTGAAAAAAAGCATTTTTTCTCAGTACTTTTCCGATTTGAAAGATAAGTTTAATGCTTGCCATAATAATTGCTGATAATGCAATAATAATAATAATAACTTGCCAACACAGTTGCCACAATCTTCAAAATCACTTTTTTTTTGGATTCAATAGAAACATTTTTCTCCTCGTAATAAAAAGTGCAGGAGATGTGGGATTATTAGCCCTTTTTTCCTCTTCAAATACAAACATCTACACGTTAGCAAAAGCGCTTCACTCAGCTGTGAAAACAAGAGTAACAATCAACTCCACAGACCAACAAAAGGTAACTAATATTTCCATCAACATCTTTCATAGCTCTTCAGTAACAGGCAGCGAGCTCTGTAAAGGCGAGCGGTTTGCTGAATCCTTCCCGTTCATTTGTCCCTTTCAGGAAATGACCCCGTGCTTTCTGCCGGTCTCGATGAAGGCGTCCACACACCGGTCGATGTCTTCGTCTGTGTGTGCAGCCGAAATCTGAACACGGATTCTAGCTTTGCCCTTTGGTACGACTGGGTAGGAGAATCCAATCACATAGATTCCTGTGGAGTGAAGAGGCGGGTTAAAATTACGCTGGGCAATGCTGTCTGGCGCGGGGATCGGCTGTAGCGTCTTACCGTGATTCAGCATGTCATCGGCCATCAGAGAGGCCAGGCGCGCGTCGCCGAGCATCACGGGACAGATTGGGTGAGAGGAGCCGGAGATGGTGAAGCCGGCCTGTGTCATCCTGTTCCGGAATCTAATTGGACAGCATTCAGAAGAAAATTCACTCATGAAAAGTTAAAATGAGTTCAGCTAAACATCATTGCTAAGAGCAGAATAGTATATCTCTTGGTGATGTGACGCTATGTGATAACCTATGTGCAACGCCACAATAACAGAGCACACCGCCCCCTTCCTCAGTGCAAACGCACCTCATGGTTTTGGCTGTCATGCTCTCTGCGATCTCACTGGATGCAAGCAACAGCTCCACAGCCCGGGTGGAGCAGCCCACCACGGGTGGGGGGAGGGCGTTGGAAAACAGGTAGGGCCGTGAGCGCTGCCTGAGCAGGTCAATGAGAGGCTTGGGACCCACTGTGTAACCACCTGAAGGAAAATGCAGATTAGACATATGAAAGAGGAAGCTGCTCGTAGTGGGAAAAGCAACAATCTGATTACAGAACTCTGACTTTAAGCCTTTCAACCCTAAACTGGACTAGTACAGTGCCATCTATGTACGACGCATCTCAAGTTTTGGGGTCTGAATGGTTGCAGGTATTTGGAATAATGTACTGAAGTTTCATGTACATATATCCCTCCATTTTTGTTTTACAAAGACTTTTAAATGAGAAAAACAAGGTGGAAAAAGCTTGACAGATTTTGGAGCTTTGCTTTTTCGACTTCCTCATACTAGGGCTGGGCGATAAAGCGACAACGCAAGCTATTGAGGAATAACTTTTTCTCGATAGAGACATGAAACATGGTTGATATACTTTTCGATAGATTACATTCGTCCATCTTTTGACAGACAATACGAATAGTCAATGACAAATAGAGTTGTGCCGCGCTGACCCAATCACGTGGCTGGAATAGAGCCATGCCAGCAGCTAGTCGTGGTGTGTTGGTTTGTGCTGCTGCAGCCGTAAAAACAAAGGAGGAAACAACGGAAGACACAGCCCAAGGCGTGGGGGATGACATTGTTTATAAGAAGGGCCCGAAAAAAAGTTCGGTGGTGTGGAGGTTTTTTTGTTTTTTGAAGTCCAACACGAAACAGAATAGTGTGTAAATTCTGTCGAGCACATGTTCTGACAAAGACGGGGAATACCACTAATCTTTTTCATCACCTGAAGCAGCGCCACCCGTTTGAGCACGGAGAATGCAAACTTTTACAAACACAGCCGGAACAAGTGCTAATCTTGCCCCAATAACAACGCCTGATTAGCAGCAACAGAGGACCATAGAGTCTGCTTTATCCAGCGCTGTATGACACAAATTCTAAGAGACACCGTGATATTACAAATGCAGTAGCTTATTGTATAGCAAAAGAGATGCTACCGATAAGCACAGTGGAAAATAAGGGGTTCAAGTGGATGTTAAAAATTATGGACCCGATATATATCGATATTGACTGATATAAAAAAAAAAAAATATATATATATATATATATATATATATATATATATATATATCGTGAAATGACTTTTTCCCCATATCGCCCAGCCCTACCTCATACATACTGGAGCTGCATTCATTAGTCTGTCCGGCCCACCACACCATGCAAACCCTTATGTCTGTGCTACATATGTAATTGAAAACATTATCGCCTGCGAGTTCCCCCAAAAACAAGTATATAATAATGTTTTTTTCCCCGCTCCAAAGTGGTCAAAAATAATGATGAAAAAATATCAGTTAATCTACAAAGGCGGTACATTTAAAAGCCAGTTACACCCATACCTGCTGCTCCTCCCAGTGCTTTTCCCAAAGTGGAGTTTACAATATGAACTTTGTCCATCACTCCGAGGAGCTCGTCTGTGCCTCTGAAATTTAAAGCACAGTTTATACTCGAACATAAAAAGCTTTGCTTTATTAAAACCTCCATGTACACTGGAGGCTTTCATTTAGACTGGCTTTGGCGACATCCAGTGGCAGTGTTAAAAATGACAGTCAAGAAAAAGTTGTGCCAGCATTCCTACACACAGAGGCTGACAAGCATTATTCAAAATAAATGTCAGCCCATCTTTTGTGCCTTCTACCCTGCAAATTAAGATTAAGATTAAGAAATAGAAATTATGGGATTTTTCTTTGCCATTTCAATGTTCCGTTTTGGTTAAAGCGGCATCTTACTCACCTGCCCCTTGCCCCGAGGAAACCAGTGGCGTGACATTCATCTATGAACACCATGGAGCCATACTGCTCAGCCAGGTCACAGATTCCTTTTAAGGGAGCTACATCTCCATCCATAGAGAAGACTCCATCTGTCACTATCAGGCGCATGCGAGATGACTGAGGAGGACCACACAGAGCACACAGAATAAGTGGAGCACAGAGCAGTGACCTGCATCGTGAGCAATATAAAAAGAGATGCACATCATAGAATTCTTATAGATCTGTGTGTAACCACCTGAGCCTCTTTGAGCTTGTGCTCCAAATCGTTGAGGTCCATGTGTTTGTAGCGCAGCCTCTTTGCTCGACAGAGGCGGATCCCATCGATTATGGAGGCATGGTTAAGCTCATCGGACAGCACTGCATCCTCCGGGCCCAGCAGCACCTGTTAAGCATCATCTCATAAAATGATCCACCACGACGAGGAAGCCGTTTTTTGTTTTTGCATCGAAACAAGTAGACGGCGAACTTTAACGAACCTCAAACAATCCGGCGTTGGCATCGAAACAGCTGGCGTAGAGGATGCAGTCCTCCCTCTCGTGAAACTCGGCAAGCTTCTGTTCCAGATTTTTGTGCAGGTTCTGTAAATCACAGTACACAAACATAAAACTCATCAAGTCTAATAAATGTAGCAGTTTTAAGGATATATGTGCATTTACCATCAGTATCCGAAAGCAGTGTTCTAAACTAGCTTAGGTCACAGCTCTCCATCAGCCCCTTTGACCTTCAGATTCAAATTCAGATTCAGTTTCAGTTTTATTTGTGTCCCCGGAGGTCAATTAGAGTTGCAGCAAGTAAAAAGGACATAAAACATAAAAGACATGTAATTAAAAGTCTAAGAGGGAGCGATAATACAGTGTGCTGAAACAACATCAGTAGCGGCCCCTACAAAGTAGCGAAAGTGCGAACGGTGCGTATCATCAATTTCTGCCAACATCAATAACAACACATGGGGACAAGAAACAAAAACAATATCAACCAATCAGGTACGACTCCTCCTACCCTGTCCTGAATTCAAAAGGGAAATGGCTGCAGGGACGAAGGAGTGCTTGTATCTGTTGCTCTTCATACGAGGAAGGCTGAGCCGGGGGCCAGAAGGCAGAAACTGGAACTCAGAATGTAAAGGATGGGAGCCGTCAGACGGAATGGCATTAGCCCATCAAATTATCTGTCTCTTAAAACAGATCCGTAAGTGTGCACTGTTCAACTCCCAGAATCTTGTTGCTTGTCTTTATCACTCTGTTCAGTGCATTTTTGGACCTTGTATTAAGGTTGCCAAACCAGCAGAGGAGAGAGAAGGTCAGCACAGATTCAGTATATGATCTGTAAAATAAGATCATCAGGGACTCATCGCTCTGAAACTTGGAGAGTTTTTTCAGACAAGACAGTTCATGCTGGCCCTTTTTTTGCAGGTTCTCTGAATGGCAGTTGAAATTTAACTATCTAGAATAGTCCCAAGATATTTGTAATTTTCGACGCCGTCTACTGTCTGACCTTTGATTATTGTTTTTTGATTGGTGTTATGGGGTTTTTGTCTGAAATCAATGCACATGTCCTTAGTTTTCGGTACATTTAACTGGAGAAAAGCATTGTCGCACCAGACTTCAAATTCATTGACCACAGGACCGTGGGCATATTCGTCATCATGTAAGAGACTGACTATTACCGAATCGTCAGCAAATTTTTAAATGAATCTATTCTCATGCCGACTGCGGCAATCGTCGGAATACAGACTATAGAAGAGAAGGGAGAGGATGCAGCATTGGGGAGACCCAGTGGATAATGTCACCTTTGGTGTACGATTCAAAGGGCTCTTGGATATTCTTTAAAGATGGGAGCATGTGTAGCTTGTTTTAGTATGTTTTGTACAAGTGAATTAAAAAAAACAATCCGTTGTTGTTAAATCACGGTATGATGAAACTAAATCGACTTAACCACTGTACCTGTGTCCCACAGATGAATCTGACGGAGCTCAATCCAGCACCATAGGCCCTCAGAGCATCAATTCCGGCCTGCACCACCTCTGGATGACTGGACAGGCCAAGGTAGTTGTTGGCACAGAAATTCAATATACCTAAGAGAGTATGTTTCAAAGGAGAAGAGATCATTCAATTGAATAAGTCACGGTTTCAGATACTGAATTGCAGAAAGACAGAACATTCGTACTTGAACCAGTAAGCAACGCACAATGTCAGCAAATCATAGCCTGTGATTGAAATTCTGCCTGCCTTTGGGCAAAAAGCCAAACCAATAAAGAGAGGACATCAGAACAAAGAGGGCCAGAGAAAACAACGTGCAGGGCCGCGGCACCGGCGTGCACGTGAATTGAACAGTCACTTTCTCACATGAGGGGTCATGACCTAAAGTAACTGGGCCAGAGTCAATGTCTGGCAAAGGTTCATGCTGAAAAGTCAACATCTGATAGCTGCTTTGTTGGCAGGACAGTGACAGGGTAGGTATCAGCTGCTGCTGTCCAGTTAACTGCTGGGAGTTTTGACAAAGCCAACAATCATCCCGGGTTTAAAATCGATAATTCTGAAGTTAAAACAGGAAACTGTTGATGTTATGAGCCATTTCTTTACAAAGAAAAAGTCCCATCACTTCAGTTAACTGCCTCAAGTTTAACACTTAGATAACATCAGGGCAGAGCGCCAACTAAAAGGCAAGTGTGTTAAGTAACTGAGTATATTGCATATATATATATATGCATCAGTGATAATATGCAACAACAACACTTGAGTAATGAGTGTAGGTTCAAAGTGGTTTTGTTTGCAAGAGTATTTTAACTGTTTGTATGCTATTACAATCTCGCTGTGTATCAGAAAGACATGTTGTACATGTTAGCGTTACAATTTACAGTAGTTGCGACTTTTAAACTCATCATAATACTACAACTATATAGTGAATGGTATAAAATATGGCTAATTTTGATCAAATAATCATAAAAAGTAGCCTAAAATCAGCTGCAATTATAATTCTCGCTAGCACGTCAATTCGTCAGTTATCATTCAGCTGTATCACGTTAAAACAAACTGTATTGTCCTTTTTCGGTGTGTAATAATGACTGCTTTGCTTAAAAAGTACACTTTAACATAACTAGCCAAACGTCAGAAAGGTAGGAGTTGGGGCTTTTATCTTGACAACGTATCTTTACACTGAGGCGCTACTTATTTCAGTTATCTAAGATATCAGAGCACATCTTCCACCGTAGAGACAGACTTTATACGTCATGGTGTTTTTGAGGGACACTTAGATAACTGCCGTTACTGTAACCTACACCACTTACTGCCATGAGTGCCGTCCACGTTGATTTGAGGACCCTGCTTGGAAGTAATGATCCTCTCAGCTTTCCACGTCCCCGCGGCTCGGATAGAGTCGAGCTCGTGCTCCAGCACGGCTCTGGCTTCAGCCACCGCCGCATAGCTCCGTCTCAGGGCCGAGTCCGAGGACCGCAGGACCGGTTTAATTAAACTTCTGGCTGCTTTACCGAGAGACATGTCGTTGAAATTGTTTGTTGGAGGTCTCTAAATGTGACACCGGAACGAAATGTTGAGAGCAGCCGGGCGGGGTTGCGTCACATAACAAAGGTGGGCGTACATGCGAGTGGCCAATCAGATGAAAGGACTGTTGGCAGGTGGCTCATTTTGTCCAATTACATAAGGCTCTGCTACACACTATATCCGCAATGGTAGCAGAACAGATGGTCATCTGCCCAATGAAATCATGGTGTTGTACCACTTTATGTCGGTCGTATTTTTACATTCAAATTTACTGTAAAACTAACAAACAAATACCACGTATCATTGGTCTATTACCCAACGACTACACTGACACAAAAATTCTGCACCGTTACCTTGTTTATCATTTGTGGATATTAAATATAAATATCATACCAGAGTAGCATGTTAGATTCCTAAAGATGCTGTTGGTGTGTCTTCATGAATAGCATAAAATAGTAAAACATTCCAAAGTATCTCCCAGTAGACACCAGATAATAAAAACATGAAAACAAAAGTTCAGCTTTCCAGTTAATAGTTTTAGTTTAATATATGACAACAACCTGTCATGACCTTTTGTTACTTCAAGTAATACATCTTTATAGGGAAAAATTGGAAGTAAAAAAATCTAATCTGGTTTCTTCCACATCCTACAATATTGATGTGAAACATCAAATTATCACAGTATGTTACAGCTGGGCTTCTCTTACAAGTTAACAGGATTTGCTATTGTGGCTTATACCCATTCATATCACCAATATATATACAGCATATATATCTATATATATATATAGATAGATATGTAGACATTTAACAGCAATATAATACATGACCTTTGTTGCAAAGTGTTTCTTTATAACAATGTTCTTTTACCTTCAACAGCAGTAACATAACCATATAAAATGTGCAAAAGTTTTCTCACATACAAACCCTCATAGCAATGTCAAGTAAAAACTTTTGTCCTTCGACAAATACCATTATTTTCTATCAGTTAAAAACACGTTTGCTCCCCAGTAAATATCGGGGTGCACAAACACGTCCTTCCACAAATATGGAATGTAATTTCCAACATATGTGCCACTAAGCGGTTCATCAACGAGAGATCCCCCATGAGCAGGAGCCTCATGAGTAATGTTAGTCTGTCGGGGGTTGAGTGGAGCTTAAGACTCGGAGTAGTCGGCATCTTGTGAGGGGGCTCGCAGTGGCGGCAGGCGCTCAGCTGCTTTTGCTCTCTCAGCCAAAAACTTGTCAAACTCTGCAAGAGAAAAACAGGATTCCCTTTGTCAGTCAGCTCGAGGTAAATGGGTGTAAATAAAGTGAGAAAATAAGAAAAACCTAGGGAATCTTACAGAATTTGATTCCAGAGAATGTCCATAATAACTAGCAGTAGTTCTGTGAAATGTGACTGAGACATACTGTATGTGACCTGTAGTGTTTCTCATTTCTGGTACCTTGGAACCTTCCCCACCTTTGAAATGAATACATCAGCTCAAGAGGTCTTTGTCTTAGCTTGGCAGTGGTCAGATAATGACCCACTCGTTTTAATCAATGGAGAGTCGGAGCAAGAAGACATACAGGGCAGAAGATGTCCAGAAACTTAACTGAGAAGCACTGCTAAAGTGTAGTTTGGATGTTTAAGTGGAGGTCATATGAGGCACCTTACACAGAGTAGCACCTCCAATGCCACCTGCTGGTCAAATGTGGAAAATACTCAAGTATGTCTCGCTGCGACCCGCAGTTGTCGCAGCGTCTAACTTAGCCGAAATCCAACTCAAGGGGTTAGGGTTAAGGTCAGAGGGCAGGTTTATGGCTAGTGGGTGTGGCTTTCGAAGCAACATGATAAATGACTTGGATGTGGGCAGATGGCTCCACATGTAGCCAGTTCATGCAGTAAGAAATTCTCCATTTGAATGTTAAGGCAGAGCGTTTTTCTGTTCAGCAGTCCCAGAAAATACTGACAAAAAAGGAGTTTTCTGAACAGGAAGTAAAGTGTAAAGATTCTCACCTTCACTGGTCACACCATCCGAGTCCTCAAAGTCATCATACTGCATCACATAAAACACACAAAGGACACATTTTGGTGATACATAATGCATATTCAAGCATCTGTTTATGAATTGTGTTCAATCACATTTCAAATACAACTTAAGGACGATTCCTTCTTTCTGACTCCAGTATGACTGTGTTCATAATTTAAAAGAGGGCTTTTTTGCAAGTAAGAATCTGAAATTACACAGTGTTTAAAGCAATACAATGTAATTTCTCAAAAAGCCCATTATGGAGCTCCCCCTACAGGCTTGGAGGTAATGTACGGTTACACTGTCATAAATACAACACCCTTTCACTTTCACTTTTCACGTTTGTTGACGAACCGGCGAGGAGTCAGAAGGTGCAAGCTAGGTCGACCGAGAAGGTAAGAGTAATCAAATGTACCTGGGAGCTAGCCTGATTAACATAGACTTTCAAATCTCTTCGAGATTCTGGTCTGACCAAGACCATAACGAATACGATTCGAAATGGCCTGGTCAACCCGCCTCCCTCGGGTTGCTACTGGTTGTGGCCAGAAAAGGCTGTGCCTAAGCTTAAGCCAATCACACCACTCTTTCCTCTGACGTATGATTTAGCTACCAGCGAGGCTAACTGGTAGATTACACTCTTACCAAAGCCAGTAGGGAGCAAGGCGAAAACGTCTTTCCTGTCAAGAAATGATTCAAGGGCTGTTCTTTGCTCGATTTTTAACTTGAATCTCCCGTCGAACACTTTCATTACAGCATCTACAGCAGTGTCAAAAGCTTGACGCTGCTCCATGTTGATATTGAATGAAGCGCTTCCGTGTACAATCCATGGGTTGAGTGGCAGTTCAACCACGTCACTACCTTGAACACGCCTCTACTCTGGGCCGTTGCCGCTGCTCAAAGTTGATTGCTTCCCGACAAAGTGGGTGGAGTTCCCATTTTTTCGGGAACTCGAATCCACCTGAATGAGCAGTTTGCCTGAGTAAGTGTAGCAGAGCCGAAGGTGTTGCGTCACTGCGAGGGCGGAGCCTGGGAGCGTGAGAGGGGTCTATTTGTTTTTGCGGTAGGTGTGCCAGAAAGCAAGTCGAAGTACTTCCGCTCAGCTACCGGGCCGCTACAGGGCCGCTACCGGGCCGGTCCAGCAAAGTTACATAGCGCAGTTTTTCCAACTCAGACCCCCAGAGGGCATAGTAGACAGGCCAATCGTAATATTAAAACTCATTCTAGCCACACAATTTTTTTCAAGCTGTTATTTTAAGGTAGAAATGTTACATAGTATTCCTTTAAAGAGTGCTTTGTTATTATAACTCTTTGAAAAAAAACTGGAATTACCACTCCTGGAGGACATGCATTCATCTGTTCTATTTTGCAAAGAAAAGAAAAAAAATCACAGATTTCACATGAAAAATCTAACTTAACAGCGGAGGGAAAAATATCATGAGCCAAAAAAAAGAATTAAATCGTGACTCTTATTTTGCTATATGTATCTGACAAAATGTAGTTATGTTGCCACTAACCTCCTCCTCCAATGCCAGCCATTTCTCAATATCATCCATTACATTGGACTGGTTGATGGGAATCTAGAGAAGAAAGCAGAGCAGCAAGTTGGTCACTGGAGTTAATTATGAACCATTGTTAAAACTCATTTCTATTGTACCAAGCCACCAATTTAAAAAAAATACAAATGCACCAAGGAAAAACACATAATGGTAAACATAGCATTAAGCAGCAATGTAGCATTTTGGGACAATGCAAACCAAACACTGTCATGCTCCCAGAATGAAAAACAGCATGCAAACCATTGTGTTTTATCTCAAACTCTGAACAACCAAACCCAAACTGTGATTCAAACAAAAGCAATCCAAACCACAGCACACGTAAACTGCAGCCCCATGACAAAAAACCAAATCATAGAGGGTGAAAAACTGGGACACACTCATTTTGGACCGACACCCACCATTCCCCTTTTTATCATCCAATCTAACTTTGGTGAAGAGCTGCGGGTGGAGGCTGGACTGTCATCCTTCGTGCACAGACAGAGAGTTCATTTAAGAGGAAACAGTTACTGACTCAAAGCAACATCTCCGTTTAGGTAACAGTTAGGCCCAGGGATTCTGTGCAATTCCCATCTTTAAGTTTTCACGTGGTCCCATCACATGACAGACAGGAACAAATTCAATCATGGCAGCCCATAAATTCCGTCACTAAATCCGTTACACTGTCTAAATCACGAGTTACGTGGTATTTGCTTACCATTCCAGTGTTTTGTAAACTGCTGTCCTGAGCTTGAGCCAGACCATCCACTGCTACTTCAGTCTTGTCCCTGAAAGACACGATTTCTATGTTAGCCACCCTTAACACGAACTGAGAATACACCAGAGAGCTAAATGCTAGATTCTTTCTTTAATAGAAATGAGAAAGAACAAATCAGAGTAAAGGTTCAAAACAAAGGTCAACATTCCAACAAATACTCAGCGGAATTTTCACGTCTGCAACTTAACTGAAACACATCAACAAAAATTTGTTATTATCCGTATATCTTCACAAGAAATTAGCTCACACACTTTAACAGAAAAATGGTTAGGTTGGTTTGCTTGAGCTCAATAAGAAATGATGCAATGCAATTATGTATTACTTTTAGCCATTTCTGTTTATCACTGACAGAATGCTGCTAATGTTTTGACCCGTATCTGTTCCATTGCACAGTAGCCTATACATAAACAGAAATCACTCAGAGAAGATGTTAGCTTAGGGGACTCCCCTTAGTAAAATCCCTCTATTAAGAACGCCCTACAGCATTACAGCACTATCCGTGCATTATGCTTGTTGCCCAATCAGAGGAGATATCTGTTGCCACTGTATGAATTTTAGCATTGGAAGCTAATGTTAACATTTGTTCTACGAGTTAAAGGGATAGTTCGCCTCTTTTGACATGAAGCTGTATGACATCCCATATTACCAATATCATTTATGAACATTGACTTACCCCCCGCTGCGTCCTGTGAGCGGAGTTCCAGGCGAGTTTTGGCGCTGACGAAGGTAGTCCGGCTAGTTTGCTGGGGCTAAACAAATAAAGCGTCTTGCTTCTCAAAACAATATGCGTTCAAAAGAGTAATACATTTGAATCACAAAATCGTTTTGCATGAAAAAGTCAGACCTTGCATCGCTTGGCGCTATTTTTCCCTCCCTTGATATCAATGCGTCCAATGTAAACTGTACAGACCGAAGAGCAGACCGAGCACTCCCCTGCTTCCGAGCAGTAAACACCGTAACAGGTGTAGCTATCGCTAGGTGGCTGGACGCATTGATATCAAGGGAGGCAAAAATAGCGCCAAGCGATTGTTTTTCTTTAGCCCCAGCAAACTAGCCGGACTACCTTCGTTAGCGCCAAAACTCGCCTGGAACTCGGCTCACAGGACGCAGCGGGGGGTAAGTCAATGTTCATAAATTATATTGCTAATATGGGATGTCATACAGCTTCATGTCAAAAGAGGTGAACTATCCCTTTAAGTAGTAAACCGATGTTAGCTTAGCTCTGCTTATAGGCTAGTTCTAATGTCAGCAATAGCTTGTTTTCCTAAAGATATTAGAGAATACTTATAGTTTTAAAGATTGTTGTTTTGAGGGAATGTTAATAACGAGAACATTAATTATGACCAAACGCATTTAAAGATGTCAAACTCTCGTTTATTTCCTTTTTTAGTTTGGAACTCAAGTGAGACGCATTGACTGACGAGTAATCTTGCTACATTCAACTTAATGTGAAGTGATGAACCGTCGGTCAGTTCGTCCCTGCGCAGTGAGAAGTTCCTTTTAAATTGAGTGACAGAATACCCAGTGAAGTCGACTTCACGGAGCAATCAGAGCAAAGTCCATGTCTATTATCTAGTTTCATATAATGTCAATGCCATAATGCAGTGTGAATTATATCTATTCTAAATTGAAATGTCTCTTTTCTAAGCTACTCCATAAACTGACAGTTTAAAGGGATTGAACCTGCTGGAGCTACTGTTGAATAAACTTATTATCACTGCAGATGTGTTTTCAGGGTGACAAATATGGTTTAGCCTTTCTGTACCTTGGTCTTTGTTGAGTCGAGACATTCATTTTCTGTGATAACATGTCATCTGATTCACTTGTACCTGCAATAACAAAAAGTAACAGATTTTTAGTGCATAAAATGAGGGACTGTATGAAGAGTGTGCATGGCAAACACAATAAGTTCATTCTTGTATTAACATTGCTAATAAAATACAAAATAAGCTCCTAAACAAAAAGCTGGGACATGTGTAAAATCTAACAACACAAACTGAATAAGTTGATCTTTTAAACCAAATATTTGAGAAGAAAGGGTTCAAAGACAACATGTCAAATACTTGTTGTTACTGAAAAGCATGCTCATCTTGCATGTGATGCCAGCAGTATGCTTCAAAACAGCTCAGACAAGGGAAAAAAAAATAAATCAATACTGGTGTTAAATCTATATTGAATGCTTGTGATATCCGGGCCCTCAGGCAGCACAGCATTAAAAACAGGTATGAATCCCTCATGGAAATCACTGCTTCAGCACAGGAACACTTTCAGAAATCGTTTTCCGTGAACACAGTTCACCGTGCCCTCTAGAAATGCAGGTTTGTATGCTCTATCATGCACAGAAGAAGTCATATGTGAACATGATCCAGAAACGCTGCAGTTTTCTCTGAGCCAAAGCAAATTTGAAATGTACTGAGGCACAGTGGAAAACTGTTCTGTGGTAGGACAAATCAATATCTCAAATCCTCTTATGAATCATGAACGTCATGTCCTCCACACTGAAGAGAAGAGGGACCATCCGGTTTATTATCAGCCTGCATCTCTGATGGTATGGGAGTGCATCAGCGCCTACAGAACTGACAACTTGCACATCTCGAGAGGCACCGTCAGTGCTGAAAGGCAAAGTTTTAGAGCAACGTATGCGCCCATCCAGACAACATCTATTTCAGGGAAGGCCTTACGTATTTCAGCAAGACAATGCTAAACTGCAAGCTGTATCTATTACAAAAGCATGTCTTTATAGTAGAAGAGTGCAGGTGCTGGACTGACCTGCCTGCAGGACAGACCTCTCACTCAGACCTTTTATTGCTAGTTTGTTTTACATTTTACACAGTGTCCCAACTTTTCAGTAATATGATCGCAATAAAAACAAACAGTCAAAGCTGGAGTACTTACTAAGTTTTGCCATTTGACTTGACAAACTGTCAGCTTTTGACAGGCTGAGGGAGCTGTCACTTTTCACTGATGCGAACCCAGACTGGCCGACGCACTCGGTTTTCAAATCGGTGTGACTTCCGGTGTGACTCTGGAAGCAATGAATTGAAGGTCCAAAACTGTGTCACTTCACGCAGTTATGACAGCTGAACTTTGAGGAAAAAATGACAATTAAAGCCAAAAACAATTGCCATGTTCTTTACCTTCTGCTCTGAGTTTGGACCATTTGTTATTCGCCTTTCAAACCTGCAAACAACAGAAAAAAAGAGATCATCAAGAGAGGAAACAAGTGTTGTTGAAATAGTATGAGTAATAGCTATAATAATGTAATGACCTGTGGTAGCGAGTGAAGGCGGAGTTCATTTCATCATTTGTTGCCAGTAACTCCTCAATCAGCTTCTCCTCACTGAGTCTGGGGACTATCTTCACTATCCTGTCTTGCATTTCCTTACAAACTGTGTATAACTGCTAATGACACAATGAGACAAAGAATGTGTGGGCGGGGAGGGGATTGGCGGGGCAGATGCAACACAAAATGTATAAAGTGCTAGATCAGTTAGGGGTAAGTAACAGCGTTAACTCAACAAGAAAGGAAGAAAATTATATTCCTGCAACAGCAGAGAGAAGAATGATTGACATTTCTGTATCAAACACACTTTATTTCCATAAGCATTCATTTATTTTTTTTACCTCCAGCAGCTCCATGTCTGCTTGCTTCACCGTGACTGGATCCAGCTGACTCATCATGTCCGACATCATAGTCAGGTTGCTTCGCACCACTCCCAGCTCTGTCTTCAGCTTTTGTACCTGGAATAGCAATATCACTTACAAAATAAATACAGCCATACTATAACGCCTCCATGGAGAAATCAATCATAACGAAGAGTTGAAGGTATAAGGAGTTGAGATACACAGGCGCAAAAAGAAGTTGTGAGGAAACATTTGAACAAACGAGGAGAAGGATCGGTGACTCTTTCTAGCTCCATCACCTGGGTGGGAGTAAAGGCATTGTTTCCCTCAAGGGCCAGTTTTAGCTCAGAGGTCTGAGGTGGGATGAGCGGAAGTGTGGAAGACAAGCGCACAGCAGGCAAAGTAGTGACAGCAGGCCCGTTCCCAGGAAAAGTCTGACAGGCAAAGGCACAGAAATGACAAGAAAGAGAAACAACCAAAGATAAGAGGAGGTTTTCCAGCTATTAGCAGTGGGAAAAGTGCGCCCCCGACCCTGCCTGCACCTTTTGTGGGTCTTTAACTGGCGTGTAGCCATCGAGTTCAGTCACGGGGAACTCCAGCCCTTTCCTCCGCAGATCCTCATACACAGACACCACACCCGTCAGGTCGGGTGAGCTGCGGAATGCGTCAGCCCACGCCTTAATAAAGAAAAAGAATGAATTACTGACAGATGTTAAAGCTATAAGGGCAGACCTAAAGTTTGTCAACAACTTGATGCCTAAATTCCACTCAACCAGCAGTCCCACCTCACCTGGATAATGCCGAGCACTCTGTCATGCACCACTGAGGGAGGGTTGTTCCTCGGGATGATTGACCGCACCAGAACCCCCTCTATAAAGTCACGTGTGGTTACCAGGATGTGAAATCTGTAGCCACAGTTCTTCACGCACGTCTCCAGCACCTGAAGTCGAATAAAAGACGGGGAGAGTCAGAAAAGGCCTTGCATGTTATGTTCACCGATTTTGCAATGATGAACAGAGGCAGCTGAGCACTCACAGTTAGTGCCAACATAACCTCCTTGAAGTTTTTGTTCCCGACAATCCTCTTTTTTATGGCTCTGACTGCATCTTTGGGCCTGTAATCAGAGAGTTTTTAAACAGTCAGAGGCTTGTAACCTCAAGAGGGCTGGCTTGTTTCTGATGTCGACAGATAACACCCCCCCCACACACACACACACGTACACACACCCTTCCTCTGAGCTGTTGATCGTGTCACAGATTTCCATGTTAAGTTCCCAGTCTTCAGATGGTGAACTGGAGCCGGTTGCACGCTCTGAAAAGGAAGAGATGGTAAATAGACTGCTGAATAACATGCAGATAATACGCAGGAATTTACCTCATGTTTGCCTTATAGTTATTTTTAAGAAACAACTGGAGGACTATGTTACAGTTAATTAGGTAAAATGACAACAGGAAAACAGCAGGGCTGAGCACAAAAAGTCTGGCAGAGATAAAGATGACCGGAGGTTCAGGGATCTGCAAAAAATTGCATCTTCTAATTGTGAGGCCATTTGGAAGTAATGTTGCTAAATGAAAAATGAAAAATGAAAAAGAGAATCTGGAGACATCTCTCTGCGCAAGGAATACAAATGCAGGTTAAATCTCTACCATGAAAAGAATAAGCTATAACCCGGAAACACCGCCTTCCTCTCTGGGCCACAGCTCATTATAATGGACAAGAGGAAAACTGCTTTTTGGTCAGACGAATGGAAATCTGAAATTCTCTCTGGAAATCATGAGCACTGCAACCTCTGGACTAAAGAGGAGAGGGCCCATCTGGCTTGATATCAGTGCTCAGTTCAAAAGCCTGCATCCCTGCTGGTATGGGGATGTATAAGTGCCTATGTGTGACAGGCAATTTTCACATCTGGAAAGACGCCATCGATGCTAAAAGATATTTACAGGTTTTAGAGCAACACATGCTCCCAATCAAATGACAACCTTTGAAGGGAATGCCTTGCATATTTCTGCAAGACAATGCGGATGATTGTGGGATTCCTTTATGGTATCCTCAAAGGAGGGATGTAACATTCCTCTCTGTAATATACAGCACCTCCCTGGTGCCTGGTCACCTTCTCACCGTGCATCTTGTATCGGTGCTACACAGATGATAACCAGTTGTACCTGTCATTCTCACCAGGCGACCCCGCGGTTCCAGCATGAATCTGAGCTTGCCCCTCTGAAATGATGAAGGAACGCTAACTTCAACTAAACCTCTCAAAGGCTAAGCACACACACAAAAAGGGTGTTTTCATAAACTGTAGGGAAAACAAGGTGTGATCGCTCCAAGAAGAATTTGTAGCTGTTTCAAGGCTGTACCTGATATGTGCTACAAAGCTCCTGTTACGGGCCATATTACCCCTCACCTCGACTACAATGCTTCAAGAATTAACTGTGAAACTGCTACAGGTTTCCCAGAGCACAGCGGCACAGCTGATGTTTGATCAACCAATAAGGACATGTGACTCCATTTTACTCATTGAGCTCCAGTGGCTACCCATGGCTGCAGTGTGGCTGTGGGATCTGGACTCTCAGAGACATGGTCTGATGCTGCCATCCCTGCACATTAGGTGGTTCTAAACCAAACTGTGTGGAAAAAGCCTACCAGACGCTAGCAAAGTAGAAGCGTCCCTCTGCACCATTAAAAAGTCTCACCTGTTCTACCGGTTTTATTTGCACTCTGTCATTTAAATGGATTTGCATACATTTGACGCTTTATGGGTATACGCCAGCGTTTCTTACTGCAGGGAAGCGTAATTGTGAGCTGCTTTGAATAAAAGTGCATGCTTCATGACTAAATGTGAGTGTAAACTACTAGTTACTATAAATCGTAACCCAGTTAAGTAGACAACCCAACACTGAAAATCATTGACTGAAGATAAATGTAAAGGCTGAGCTTTGCCAACAGGGTTCTGTATTTGGTCTCTTGTTATGTGTAGAAAACCCCTTTACACAATACATCTTACAACCTTTACAGGTGGCCAAACTACAGGCACAAAATTAGAAAAAGTCCATGGTATTCATTGCTTTTGAGGATCTAAACCTTTCGAGCATCTGGGCCAGTTCACAAGATGACGCAACTGTTGCGAGTGCCTAATAAAACAGACACAAATAAGCTTAACACACATTTATTACAGTCTTGTAAATGACATGTTCGCACGACGCGTAATAGCCTGCTGCAGCTTCTTACTAAATCGGCCGAGCTGCTTATTTTTTTTAGTGGCCAAACTCTCAATTTCCATCAGCGACTGAAAGACACATTGTGCCGTAAACGTTAAAACCGTTGGGGCTACATCACATTTGGGTCAGCGGGATGTCGGTCAGTGCCAGTCCCGCCCACCTCTTTGCAGGTTAAAGCAAACAGCCAATCACCTCAGCCGCCTCTCCCCGGACTCTGCCAAATCATTGTCTGTAGGACACGTCAATCAAACCATAAGCCGTTGTTACTTCTGTCAGCCTTAATACATCTAACTTAATTTCTCTGACAGCGTTCTCACACTGCAAATGAATGATACGGTGCTGGGGGGGGGGGGGGGGGCATTCCTGATCACTAACAAAAAGACTGCTCAGCAGGGATGCGGCTGTTGCAGGCGTCAACATCTGAGTGGAGATGGCTGAGCCCTCAAGAAGCATTTTGCTCTTTATACAGTATATCTACAGCGGAAGGTTATAAAGGAGCTCACCGATCAGCTGGCCCACCGGCGTGCTGAACGGATTCCCCATTAAAAACTCCATGATGAGGGCGGTGAGGGCCCCAGCGAAGCGCCGACGTCCCCGGGCTGAGCCGTATGCGACAACAAGCGCCGCTCTCTGCAGACTGCTGCTGCTCGCCCCACAAAGTGGGGCAGCCAGCTGAACTGCGTCATGCTTTAAAGGGAAAGCAGCCTGCTGTTATCAGATGCTCGGCGCATTGATAGGAGGACAGAGTGAGAGTGCGCCCCGTACAGGTGGTTTGTGTTTCTGCGCAGTAAAAGCGCCAGGAAGGGAAAGAACGCAGCAACAAGAAAGAGAGGAACTAAAAATGTGCTTGGCTTTCGTTGGCAGTCCAGTAATGGTGGACCCTCTGCAGACTCTCTCTATAGGAGCTATACACCTAAACAAATTAAAGACATTTTACATATAAATTTATACACATCCACTTCAACGCAAAGACTTATTCCTTTGCACTATCATCAATGGAATTGGGAAAAGGGCGTTTGAGTGTACCTCACTTTTGGAATCATAGCTTAAAGCAAGGCTCTGTTATGGTTCAGGCTCTGGCTCTCATCCGAAAGGCTTCATCGCTTTGTGTCTTCGAGGTACCTTCACTCCTAAGTGTTCTGTAAAGGGTGGCTTGCTGGGCAGGTCATCGTGCAGATAGCAATTCAGAGTTCTCTCACTTACCTGCCCATCGCACCTAAAAAGCTGGTCAGAATAATTTAATTTGAAAGCTACAGTTTCACAGCTTTTTTTTGTGCGTGCCTCCATCTTTTATTTGGTGTCAAGGACCAGAAGGGACAAATTGAACTTGTTAAGATCAGTCAGCATTATTGTTTTTATTTTTAGAGATCTACTTGTTTGTGTGTTTTTCTGCCACAAGGGTGTGCTGCCCGATTTTACATGTTGTCAAGATGTGTTGCCTGACACTCTCTGTTGACTTCCAGCCTCGGTCCGATTGCAAACAGTGAGAAAGAGAAACACCCTCTGAACCCAATACAACAATCCAGGATAGTTAAGAGATCATCGGGATCTTCCTTTTACTTTCTGTGAACAAAATATCCAGGGCTGAAAAGCTACTGGCTATTAACTAAGTCGATGTCAGACATGACTTCCAATCACCTTCCAAATGAATACCGTACAGAAATGAGTTAACTATTCTCCAAATGATGGCTTTCTCACAGAGATGAAGTGGGGGAAAAGCACTGTTACCTTTGATCATGGTGCGAGTGACTCAGACATAGTGACTCACAGCCCAGTTGAGATTAGAGTCTTTACTCTCACTGATGATTACCCCCCCTCCACTGTTTACACCAGCAGATTGCACAGTTCTACCCATCAAAAGACCAATTTGTTTTTGTTTTTGTCTTTTCCCTCTCGGTGTCTTCAGCCTGCCACTCATCTCCTCCTCTCACCGGCTCCTTCCCATTTACCTTTTTTTATTTTCTTCTTCTTGTGGCAAATGGCCAACAACATAACCACCACCCAGTGTGGACCAGAAATGAGTACCTCCCCTACAAGATAAAGATAAACAACAAGATCGACACGTTTCTCTCTGTATTCTCAACAACTGAAGCTAAATAATCAGATTTTTAACCTCTATTCTAAGTAGAGATTTTAAACTTCCGAGTGTCTCTTTGGCATTTCTCATTTGGTAAGGATAACATATTAAGCCTGGTGTGCCCCACTGTAGCCCTGTTAGAAGATTCTTCTTCTGGTTTTTCCTTTGGTTTTTAAATCAAATGTTCAGCTCCTTTAGTTTCTGAGACTATTTTTTCAGTCCACCTGCAGTTTCATAATCTTTTCAGAATTCCTCTGTGTGCTTGTATCAACATAAATTACCTGCCAACCGTCTGATCAATATGACTGCCGTGACAGTAAAGCTGGATGTGAGTTTTAACTTTAAACTCCTCTATCCACTGTAGCTCCACTGTAGCTCCACTGTAGCTCAACCGTAAAAACTGGCAAATCCCCTTGCCCGATCACCCTTAGCTGCACTTAAAACGTCATTTTTTTCTTCACAGTTTGCAAAATCCTCCATTCCTAATCCTGTTTCCTGCTCCTGTATCTCCTGTCATGGAAATTAAAAGTACTATTTAATGCATTTGAATCCTGCTTTGAACTGGAATTTGACACCATTTAGGACATTCTATGTGTGATCCTAGATGAGCTTAAACATTTTTTTCACCCCACATAGTACCCTTGTAATCCTTTAAAGATGCATTGTCATCATTCTTCCCCTTCAAAATGTTTTTGCTATGCCAACGGATGTCGTTGCATCTTGCAGAAACCAGAGCAAGCCTGTGGCTCTGAGGGGAGGAATTCAGTTTGTCAAAGTTAGTTGCTTTAAATTACTTTTCACAATCTTTTAACATGAGTTTTATATTTGTGAATGTAACTTTACTGTTTGTGCAGTGTCTCTCAAGCCTGGCTGCGGCCACTGTGCACAACAGGTCTGTTGCCATGCTGTTACTGTGGTACGAAGACAAACGCATGCAGACATTAATCCCTGTTACATATTGCCGTGAACGATGCAGGCAGGCATCTATATTGGTAAATTATATATATATTATACCATAAATATATCAATGTGTATGTTGTAATAAGATATTTTACAGCTGAGCAACCACAGAAGCTACTGATCAATCAGCAATCAGCTCCTGAATATAGCAAAATGTATTCAAGTTCAACTAGAACAAAAATCTATTTTAGCAACAGGCTCACAAAAAGCCAGACAAAGACATTTTGAAAGGTTTTTTGGCTTAGAATCAAACTCACGCAGAGCTCACCACCAAATCTGATTGTTAACATCTCAAGAGTAAAAGTAAAACATTGTTTTGCTTTTTCCTTTCACGCTGTAGTGCTCTCATTTCCTACCTCTCCAAAAAAATGTTAGAACATGAGAAACAGAACACAAAACTCATGGCGTGAATAATCTGTTGACAGAATCCAGCAAGTCAACCTGAAATGTCAGTGTGGAGTTCGCCCAGTGGGCTGAAATGTCACGGACAGCGTCACAGGGAGTTTGATGAACATCAACTCTGAACTGAAACATTGTTCTTTAGGTGTCAGTGCCTGGCAAATCCCATTTTATGCTCTTTATGTACCCAACGTAGTCTCAAACCAGAATGTGAAATAGCAACATTTTTCCAAAGCATAAAAAAATCCAGAGCAGTTTCACAATACAGATGAAAGAAATTGTAAAGTCACAATTCTTTCTAGGCTGCAAAATTGTCATATGCCTATGTTTTGCATGATGTGAGACTGTCCATTTCAAAATGTCATACGCTTACATTTTTCATTGCACTAAACAGTCCCTAATGTGACTGCTTTGTACAAATATTTCATGAGCAAAAACAATGCATTAACAC
Organism: Odontesthes bonariensis; assembly: GCF_027942865.1. NCBI lineage: Eukaryota > Metazoa > Chordata > Actinopteri > Atheriniformes > Atherinopsidae > Odontesthes > Odontesthes bonariensis. The sequence goes on along the minus strand of NC_134526.1, from coordinate 24,699,032 downwards.
TGCAGACCGTCACCTGTGAGTGTCGGTATTGCTCGATAACCTTTAATTTTTTTATTTTTCCCGTCTGCCGTGATTGGTCAGGATTAGGCATACAAAATTCATGGTCAGGTTTAGGTTTAGGTTTGCCGCATCGATCAATACTTTTTAAGAAGTCATTCGAGTAAGTCGGATGAAGTCCAGCGGCAGGTAGAAAACCACAGTCCGAAGGATATCAATAACACAGCTACGGAGGTCGAGGAGGAGGTTCTAAGAAGGGATGCAGCTGATACTGAGGTGAATAGGCCAGTTATAGAGAGAAATATGGAGCAGAAAGCTAGAGTTAAGTGGCCTAGGGAAAATAGTTACAAAGAATGGGAGGCAGTCAATAAAGATTTGTCAATAATATTGGGTAGGTTAGGAAGAAATGCAAGCGATAGGCTAGAGAAGATGGGAGATATAATTTATTCCTATGGTGTAGAGAGATTTGGGGTGCAAGAGTACATTTAGTTAAGTCTAGACGGCAAAAAGAGATGGAGAAATTGGTTAAGGAAAGAAGAAATTTAAGAAAGCAGTGGAAAAGAGCTACAGAAGAAGAGAGAGAGGGAATTAATGTTTTGCAGGAAGAATTGAGAGGCAGGCTAGGAATACTCAGAAGGGCTGAAAATCTTAGGAAAAAGAGAAAGAAGAAAGAATATGTAAGGACTGCATTTTACAGGGACCAGTTCAAGTTTGTTAAAGGATTGTTTAACCAGGAAAAGGGAGGGCAGCTTAAGGCAACAAAGTCATCCCTGCCTGCCTGCCTGCCTGCCTGCCTGCCTGCCTGCCTTGCTTCCCATGTTCCACGTTTTTGCCAAGTTAAGTATTTATTTATTTATTTATCCATGCCATGTTTAGTTCCTTATTTTGTCAGTTTGATTTTTTGAATCCGGCTTAGCCGCGCCTTTTGTTGTTACTTTGTTTTTGGAAAATACATCACCCTTTACCTTTGAAGTCCGCATCCGTGTCCTCCCTTCACCCTCAACCCACACCTGACAGAAGAATCTCACCAGCCATGGACTAGAGCCTGGCTCGGGCCGGATTTTTCTGTCCGAGCCTGGCCCTCAACCGACAGAAAAGTTCTCAAATCCGACCCGAGCCCGAGATTAATTAAAATATTTGTGTCCGAGCCCACCGGAAGCCCGAGACCAGTGACCAACGCAAGACGGCGCCCCCTAATCAGTAAATACACATTGGTGACAGCGCACCATTATCTACCATAATCCATTATAGCTTAAAGCGTTTCCACACAGTGGATTTCCCCCTCTCATTTTCCACGACTTTCAGTTCTCCAGAAGCTATTTTTCTTTTAATGTCCTCCATAGCGCTTCCAGCCAACTGAGCTCGGCTGCACTGATCGCACGTGTTTAATGTAAAGTTGTTCGAATGTTCGATATGCGTGCGTGCGCACCGAACATGCACAGACCACAGATGCACACAGATGCATGCTGCACGGCATGAGGCACGAATAGCCTACCAACATTTTCATTTATGCATTTTCAATTATTTATGTTTATCACAAAAACTGACGTTTGCAATGAACTGAAACCTGTCCTCTGGCTGTTTATAATTTTCACGATGTCTGCTTGCTTTCGAGCCCGATCCGAGTCCGACAAGACATTCTAATTTTTTGTCCGAGTCCGGCCCGGCCCGTCGGGTTCCGACCGGGCCCGTCGGGCTTCGGTCGGGTTGCCATACTCTACCATGGACGCGGCGGACTCCGATCTCTTCTGGGACTTAATGGAGGCCTTCTGGACCACCACCTCATGGCAGAGGCTGGAGGCAACAACTAAACTGCTGGATTTCCTCTCAGTGGAGCGGACTCTCCACAACTGGACTGAGAATCTGCCCGATTTCCAGCAGGTGGCGAGGAGTGTGCAGCGTGCCTTACTGATGGAACTTTTTGGTTTGGAACCAGAGAAGGTAGGCACGCTGTGCACATCCTCCCTCACCTCTTTTACACCTCAGCCCGCAGATTCTCAGTCCAGAGACCCATCAGCCACAGTGTCCGGAGACCCATCAGCCACAGTGTCCGGAGACCCAACAGCCACAGTGTCCAGAGACCGAGCTGGCCCCAGCCGTCCCAGAGCTCAGTCCCAGAGGCCCTGACCACGAGCCTGACCAAGAGTCCATAGGGCCTGACCACGAACCTGACCAAGAGGCCACAGGGCCTGACCACGAGCCTGACCACGAACCCGTCCCAGAACCCGACCACGAGCCTGACCATGAACCCGACCAAGGACCCACAGGGCCTGACAAAGAGGCTACAGGGGCCGACAAAGCCTCAGAGCCCATGGGGCCCTGGCCCATGGACTCACCTCTTCGAGCCCCTCCCTCCCACCCCCAGACATTGGGGATGTCTGGGATCCATCCCTTGAAGGGGGGACTCCCCCCCGCCGGACGTCCGGCCGACCGTCGGACGGTCCCCGGCTCCTCCTCCCGCCACATCGACAGATGTCTGGGTGCCAACCAGACCACCGCCTGCTGCCACGTCGTCGGGGGTCCGGGCGTCCACCAGACCACCGTCTCCTGCCGCCACGCTGACGGAAGTCTGGGCGTCCGCCAGACCACCGCCTCCTGCCGCCACGCCGACGGAAGTCTGGGTGCCAACCAGACCACCGCCTGCTGCCACGTCGTCGTGGGTCCGGGCGTCCGCCAGACCACCGTCTCCTGCCGCCACGCCGACGGAAGTCTGGGCATCCGCCAGACCACCGCCTGTTCCTGCCACGTCGTCTGCGGTCTGGGCGTCCGCCAGACCACCGCCTGTTCCTGCCACGCCGTCTGCGGTCTGGGCGTCCGCCAGACCACCGCCTGTTCCTGCCACGCCGTCTGCGGTCTGGGCGTCCGCCAGACCACCGTCTGTTCCTGCCACGCTGTCTGCGGTGTGGGCGTCCGCCAGACCACCGCCTGTTCCTGCCATTCCGTCTGCGGTCTGGGCGTCCGCCAGACCACCGCCTGTTCCTGCCACGCCGTCTGCGGTCTGGGCGTCCGCCAGACCACCACCTGTTCCTGCCACGCCGTCTGCGGTCTGGGCATCCGCCAGACCACCACCTGTTCCTGCCACGCCATCTGCGGTCTGGGCATCCGCCAGACCACCGCCTCCTGCTGCCCGAAGCCGGTACCACATGCCTGTTTCTGGTCCCCCGCCTGACCAGCTTCGAGCCCCTCCCTCCCTCCCTCCCACCCTCTGACTTTTAAGGGATGTCTGGGATCCACCCCTTGAGGGGGGGGCTCTGTCACGCCCATGGACTTGTTTTTAGTTCCATGTTTAGTTTTTCGGTTCATGTCTTAGTTTTCCCTGCACCCTGTTAATTAGTTCACGCACTGCACCTGTTTATTCCCCTCCAGCTGCACCTTGTCCCCAATCACGCTCGCTCCCTATTTAAGTTCTCAGTCCTTTTTGTTCCTTGTGAGATTCTTACCCTTACCCATGATACCCCTGTCTGCCTGCCTTGCTTCCCATGTTCCACGTTTTTGCCAAGTTAAGTATTTATTTATCCATGCCATGTTTAGTTCCTTATTTTGTCAATTTGGTTTTTTGAATCCGGCTTAGCCGCGCCTTTTGTTGTTACTTTGTTTTTGGAAAATAAATCACCCTTTACCTTTGAAGTCCGCATCCGTGTCCTCCCTTCACCCTCAACCCACACCTGACAGAAGAGTATCTAAGAAATACATATTCAGATCTTGAGCAGCGTAGAGTAGTAGGCCTTCCACCTGACATGCCACCATTAGGAGAGATAGCTCATAAGATGGATGTTAGACCACCTAGGTGGAAAGAGGTTGAGGAGGTAGTCAGGCGCGCAAAGGCTTCGTCGGCCCCAGGGCCAAATGGAGTCCCCTACCGGGTTTATTAAAGTGCACCTGATATCCTAAAGTTTTTGTGGAGGCAATTAAGAATAGTTTGGGAGAAACAGGTTATTCCTAGAGCATGGCGTAGGGCAGGAGGCGTTCTTATTCCAAAGGTGAAAGAGTCCTCGGACCTGAGTCAGTTCCGGATGATCTCTCTCCTAAATGTAGAGGGGAAGATTTTCTTTAGTTTAGTAGCACAGAGATTAGCTAGTTATTTAGAAAGGAATAGCTTAATAGATACTACTGTGCAGAAGGCAGGAATACCAGGTTTCGCAGGGTGTTTAGAGCACACTAGCATGATTTGACATCAGATTCAGACAGCCAAGATTGAGAAAAAAGACTTGCATGTTATATTTCTGGATCTAGCAAATGCATTTGGTTCAGTGCCACATAGCCTTATTTGGAAAGCATTTGAGTATTTTAGAGTGCCTGTAATAGTTGTTAACTTAGTAAGAGCATATTTTCAGGATATTCGACTGTGCTTAAGTACAGCAGGTTTCACAACAGCTTGGCAGAGGCTAGAAATAGGCATTTTGGCAGGGTGTACGATTTCTCCATTAGTATTTACAATGGCCATGGAGATAATTATTAGAGCTTCCAAGTGGGTTGTAGGAGGAGAGAGACGTCAGGATGGCATGCGCCTTACACCAATTAGAGCATACATGGATGATGACGTTAGTGACTACAACAGTGCCATGTATGAAGAGAATACTTGAGAGACTTAATAAAAATCTAAAGTGGGCTGGTATGAAAATCAAACCTGCAGGGAATTTAAGTGATAGAAAGTTTGTAATAGATGAAGAAAGCATTCCAATAATTAGGGAAAAGGCAGTAAAGAGTTTAGGCAGGTGGTACCAGGCAGACATGAATGATGGAGAGCGGGCAGTGCAGTTTCGGAAAGGGACTGAGGGACTGGATAGAATAGATAAATCAGAGCTTCCAGGAAAGTTGAAGCTGTGGTGTCTGCAGTTTGGATTGTTTCCTACGTTGATGTGGCCACTGTCTGTGTATGAGATTCCATTATCTGTTGTAGAAAAAATGGAAAGATTAGTTAGTTTTTATTTTAGGAAGTGGCTAGGTGTTCCTAGATGCTTAAGTACTGTGGCACTGTATTGGAAAGGCATACTCCAGCTCCCAGTATCTAGTCTAGTAGAGGACTTTAAATGTACTAAAGTTAGGACAGAGCTCCTGTTAGCTGGGAGTAAAGATGTGGTAGTTAGTAAGGTGGTTCCAAACCCAACCAAGGGGAGGAAGTGGAAACCAAGAATGGCAGCTCAGGAGGCAGAAGCAATTCTTAGACATGCAGAGATTGTGGGTAATGTGCAAATAGGCCGGGGAGGCTTGGGGCTTGGCCCAGGTAAACCAGTGTAGAGTACAGCAGGTCCAAAGGAGAAGAGAAAGCTAGTTGTTGAGCAGGTTCGTAGACAGGAGGAAATGTTAAGGGGTACAAAGGCAGTAGCTCAGGCTAAGCAGGGGCGGTGGTTGAATTGGGAAGGTGTAGAGAAGAAAAAGCTTAGTTGGAAAGAACTGTGGAGTATGGAGGAAAGGAGTATTAGATTTTTGATAGGGGCAACATATGATGTATTGCCAACTCCCCAGAACCTAAAACTCTGGGTAAATGGAGACCCGTTATGCTCGTTATGTTCAGGTGCTGCAACTCTAAGGCATATTTTGTCAGGTTGTAAGGTTAGTCCGTCACAAGGCCGGTATACATGGCGACATGACCAAGTATTAAGAAGCTTAGCTGCAGGTATTGAAGATAAACGAAGGCAGGTAAACCTAGGAGGGTCTAAGGTGAAGAGAGTTGCAATTCAGTTTGTTCAAGAGGGGGAGAAAGTTAAAAAGACGATAAGGAGGCACGGCAGCTTAGAGGATGCTTGTGATTGGGAGATGCAGGTAGATTTAGGAAATAAGCTTCTTGTTCCCCAGGAGATAGCCTCTACAAATCTACGGCCTGATATGGTCTTGTGGTCTAGGAGTAGAATGAGAGTCTATTTCATAGCTGACTGTTCCTTGGGAGGAATTAGTAGCAGAAGCATATGAAAGGAAAAAGCTTAGATATGTATAGTTGGGGGCAGAAGCAGAGCAGCGAGGATGGAAGGTTAGAATCTATCCAGTGGAAGTAGGATGTAGAGGATTTGTTGCAAAGTCTGTTGTCTCATTAGCCCCTTTCACACTGCGACCCGCTATCTTAGCGGGTCCAAATTGCACCTTCGACCCGCGTCGAGCAATGTGAACGCTTGGCGTGTCAGGGTGACCCGTGTCGCCTGAAGCCGAGTTCAGGGGGCGTTGCCTAGTGACAGAGCGTCACACGAAACACATAAAATGCTGGGCGTGTATAATAACGTAGGCACAAGCCATGCGTCGGAGGTAGGGTTAAATACACCTGTCTGCATCAAAATTTTCAAACAAACGATGGCGGGACACCTTGAGAACTCGTTTTTGCAATGCAGTTCATGGAGATGTTACTTTACGGTGCGTCTTGGTGCGTGGGAAACCGCGCTCTTCCATCTTTCTCGCCAGCCCTTCCAGCAGAGGTCCATCCTTCACCGTCCCCGAAATGTGGCGGAAAATAACATCCTCTGCTCGGGGGCTGAGGAGCTCGCGGACCTCCTTGTCTCCCCAGTTGGCCATATTAAAAAATGTCTCGAACTTGATCTAGGCTAAAACAGAGTAAAACTTGTCCTCACCTGTCGCTGTTGTTCTGAATCAGCTGTCCATTCTGTCTTTTAAACTCCTCACGTCACGCCCACGTCCGACCCGCGTCGATTGTGTTCACATCAAACTCGGCTCGGCAAAAAGACTAGGGTCCGTCGCGGGTCGAAAGGCGAGTCGAGTTGACGCGGCAGCCCGGGTCGGCAGTGTGAACGCAACAGCGGACACGCTAAATTCGCGAATTAAACGCGGGTTATTCGGCAGTGTGAAAGGGGCTATTGTTGAGCGAGCTGGGTGTAAGTGGACAGAGTGTGAGGAAAATAGTGCAGGAAGTGTCAGATGAGGCAGTAAAATCCAGTCAGTGGATTTGGATTAGAAGATGCAATAGCAGCTGGGGGCCCAGCAGGGGCAGCACTTAGGGTAAACAGACTTTTGAAAAAGCAAAGAAGAAGTTCAAGATATTTAAGTGGAGGGTTTGGCGCATGTGATCCTTTTGAAACCAGGCGGCCATTTTGGGTGAGTTGGCTTTGAGTGAGTTGCATGGCTTTGTGTTTGCTGGCATTTTCAGTGATTGTAGGACTGTTTAGGTGAGTTTGTCTGCTGAATCTGCTAGTGTGTCTTGTCCTGCCTCCACCTCTGGCACCCTCTATATTTTCATTACCCCCTACCCGAACCAGGGTTTGAATCCTATTCCTACTCATCTTACCTCTTTTATTTCTTCCCCTACCCGAACCAGGGTTTGCATCCCCACCCCGCTGTGACTGGTGTGCAGTTGGTGAGAGGCTGAGGTAGATTGTGGCTGTAAAAGATGGTTGTTGTGGTGTGAGGAGCAGTGTTGGCTGGCATTAGGGGGGTGACTCTGGGACGCCAGTGATCATTGTCAGCCTCCTGGAGGTGTCGTGGGCCCAACTAGACAAAACACTGATGAAAGGAGGTTCCCACCTGATGACCCAAATGACATGTTGGTCAGCACTGCTCACTGATCTATATTATAGGGAGTATAGGGAATTATTCACTGAGTCTGGTCCTTTTATTTTTTTATTTTTCTTTAGCACAAGTTTCTTGTGTTTACATTGAATAGGTATTTATAGGGTTATGTTTAGAGATAAAAACACATAGTTAGTCTTGAATGTTGGAAAAATATGGTCAGAGGTTTTGTGTCACGCTGCCTGAATGCTGGCCTAAACTAAACAACAGGCAATGAAACATGACAGGGAACTGCACACACTGGATACTGATATTACACATCTATGTTTTGTAGTAAGTGAAATAGGTTTGACTCCTATAAAAAGATAAAGACCTGTTAGTTTTGAGAATTAGGAGTCCACGACAGATACTTTTGGGATACGGGGTGTCACTCGTTTCAAGTCGTGTTCACAAATGGCTCCACAGTGACAATTATTGTCAACAGCATTTAATACTATATACACAGCATTCCTTTTTTGCCAAATGTTTGATCAAATCTTAACAAGTTTGTTGACAATGCACGGATAACATTTTTTTTTTATGACCAGTTTTTTTTTTTCTTGGTTGTTGTAAACCTGAATATATTTGTTTTTAGCACGTTTGTGAGGTGGTGTGTGGGAAAAAAACCCATTCCCAGTGGTTCAGTTAGTAAGTTAGTAAAGGTTTACTACCCTGTAAGTTTATATTTTCAATTAAAAAAAATGAAAAGAAATAGCTGTGTGTCCATGTAATCATCAACTATACAAAAAGAAGTAATCCAGCCATTCATGCATTTAACATATTCTACACTGTCGGCAGAGAATTCACAAAGTAAACTTAAAAGCACCTTCTTTGCCACCTCTCTTCGACATGTTCATCCCCTTTGAACATTGAACTTCCACTGTGAACGTCTGTCCTGTTCTTTTTCACATCATGAGGTGTGCACGCAAAGGTTTGCCATTTATGTTCTATTTTCTGAGTAAAAAGGTTTCCAGGGGTGCCATTGTCTGCTTGCTTTGTCACTGGGTGCTTTAAGACAAAATTCCAGTCAAAGCTTACAAAAGCAGCTTTCTCATCTAATTACAGTGGGTTGGCACTAACGCATGCACAGTAATGTAACCCAGCGATTAGTCTTCTCAGCCTGAAAATTAAAGACAGTATTGCTCGCCTCTGCGCACAACTGTGTATCAGGAACCAGCTGTGATGGCCTTTATCAACTGCCATGAGAGTGGAACCACATAACAGGCCAAAAAAGAGGTGCAGGAACAATCAGTACTGACAATAGCGTCAGACAATTTGTGTAAATGAATGTGCAACTGTCTCCTGTACAATATGAAAGTGAATATTCCTGTCAATCAATTTTTTTCCCCACACAAGGTGGTTAATTCAAACGTATTTACGTGACAGCGGTGCTGCTTTTGGGGGAAGTAGATTTCTAACTCCACAGGATGAGTCATTAGTGACCACAGTGGGTTTGTGTGTGTTTGTGTGAGTGAGGGAATCAGAAGAAGGCAGCCGAGGTAAGTTATGTGGAACTGAAACAATCTGGTTTCCTCCTCTTTACAGTGAACAATATTACCCCCAGTCACCAGCAGCACACATGCAACACCCCCTCATCCTGTTGTCATGGCAGTAAGGCATGGGATGACAGTTAGATCTTCTTTGGAGTGGGTCAGATGTTTATTTCCAGGTATTTCAGCTGAGATATACTGTATTTATCGGCTGTGATAGTAGAGCTTGTGCTACATGAAAGAAATTAGTGTCTTAAACAAATCACCTGTCTACAAGAAATCTTTATTCAAAGAATTCTTTGAATACCTGAATTACATTATGTACAGCTGGATGATAACTCAGTGAGCAAAGCAGACATAAATATGAAAGACAAAAGACTGCAAAAGAATTAATGAGTTAATAAATAAGTTATCAGATCGGTGTGGAGCTGCAATCTGCTGTTGAAACACTTGGTGCGCCCATGATGATTGCCCAGAACTTCTGTGTGAAGTGGACCACACAGGGTTTTCAGCCATTTTAAGTAAAATACCAATCCATAGGAAGCTGAATTCCTCAGCTTAAACCATCAGGCATTGCAGTCATTTAAAAAAAAAACTGCTGAACGGTTTACATTTATTTATCATGATAATAATGAAAGTTATCACTATTGATGTGATTCAAAACAGAACAAAGATGTTCATAACTATAAAAATTCTCAAGTTTGTTTTAGAAAAATAAATAATTGCTGATGTTATAATTGGCTTTGTTCTTAGACATTATGTATTCATATTCTGTATTTTACTGAATAACCTATGTTCCCACTTTGTACTTTTTCACTCTGATCATACAACACAATGCATGTCCTTGAATGGTCCAAGACTTTAAGATGACATAGCGGGACAAAATGACTGGGTCAGATAAAGCGTCTCTATTAGGTCAGATAAGCCTGGTACATTAGATACATGCCTAAAACAACACTCACACACACACGTTGTTTATCACATCCAAAGAACACGACGAGGACGGTGGTTGGCCTGCCCATGTCACTAAAAACTGGCCAATTATTCTCTGTCGAGTGTTGTGAGATAAAGGTGAACATAAATATGTTTCCGGATATCAGGGCTCGGGCTGACGGATTTTACTGCGAGAGCTCTGTCACTCCGAGTCCAGCGCTGCCATACTTTACCTGTGACCACTAATGAATACTTTGTTTGACTTAAAGGGGCACTAGGTAGCATTTTCACCTAAAATTATAGCCTTCAGGAGTTTAACAAAGGTTAAACAAGTCAATGGTAAGCGAATGAAGCCTGTCTCGCTCCCAACAGGGGTCTGTATGCTGAAAATCCCATATGTAACTTCGGCAGGAGCGACCCGCTTCTGAAGTGTCGTGATGCGCGAGAAGAGTCGTTTGTGTTTACGGCACTTAGCTAGGTACTGTATGCTAGCTGTAGTTGTAGGCTATGTGTTCGCTTGCGTTGAAGAGCCAACACCAAGCGTTTCATATTCTGCCTTTCACAGACTGAATATGAAACGTTCGATGTTGGCACTTCCCATCTTTGTGAAATTTCTCCAAGCGTGATCTTGTTCATCTACCATAGTGTCTGATCTGCGTTTTAGATCGCAAAGAGACAGGTGATGACGGTGCTCTAATTCCTCCTGAGTTCGAGACGTAGCCTAGCTTCAGAAATACACGGACTGACCTGATTATAATAAGAATAGCGTTTTGATCCGAACAAGAATTGTTATCTACAAATGAAAATTGATTAATTTGTGATTGTAATCAGAATAGTGTAGAGCTAGTCTGCGTTTATTGCGGCGTGTATGTTGGTAGTGCCTGCGCACATCTGTCTAAGATGTAACTTTTGTAAGTGTCTGCTAATACAAAGGAATCACTCCATGAATACACCATGATGAGGGAAGAATCCCATTCAAGATCAGCAACAGTCCATCCATACATCCATACATCTATTATCTTCCGCTTGTCCGGGGATCGGGTCGCGGGGACAGCAGCCTGAGCAGAGAAACCCAGATGTCCCTGTCCCCGGCCACTTCCTCCAGCAACAGGATTATAGCATATTATCTTGAGTTCTCTCTACAGAAAATCTCTGATTATAGTATCTTACGTGGGCAGTCTACACTTGTAAATCAGATGACCTAACTGCACTGACTAAATAACACAACGGCAGCATTCGCCACGATGTTTAGTTAGTGGGTGTGTACAGGTGGGCATTTTTACGACAGTGTAGAATTTCAGTTTGACCAATAGAGATCGCTATACTGCCGCTAAACTACCTTGTATCCCTTTAAAGGGACACTGTGTAATATATTAAGTCATTTATTATCTCAAATTAACATATTCATTCATAAATTAGTCCTCATTGGTGTAAAATTATCTCTGTCAACAATCTCACTTATCGTCCTGAGCGAAGAATCCCTTGTCTGTATCTACATAGAGCGGGCAAGCTCTATGGAGGCTGCCATGTCCTTCCGGTCTATGAAAAACGCAGAAGTGCCGAGAGGGACATAAAGCACTTCGAATGGCGTTTTCCCCAACGCCAGGCCTGCAAGCGGAAATGACGTCATTTTGACGTCACGTTTGAACGCAGGTATAAACAGAGCCAGTCTACGCCATTAGACATTCTCTGGCATAAGCCAGCCTGAACGGCCTGCACTTTTGTTCGCAATGGAAGACCATAGTTATGCCACGCCACAGGAGAAGGGATCCTCGTTGCCAAAAAAGCGAAAAAGAGAATCTTGACACATACCGCCTGCCGTAGTACAACAAGTTGCAACGCACATTTGAAAACGCGAGGCGCTAGAGAGCAAATTCATTCGACTTTGCAAAATAAAATTGCACCACTAGATGGGGGAAGAAATTACACAGTGTCCCTTTAATATTTCTCCAGCTTGTTCTTGGGCTTCCGACAAAAGAATCAGGCTAACACTGACACTAAAATTAGCCTATTATCAAGTTAAGCTAACAGTGGTTGGGCTGTGGAACTAAGTCAGCATGGTTATGTGCAGGGTTGAGTCAAGCTAAGGTCACAGTTCCACTCGGCCATTTAATTGAAGAAGCCACATGGAGAGGACATTAATGCCATGACTGAGTGTGTGACTGACTATATAAACTTCTGTGTGGACAACACCATCCCCACCAGAACAGTGAGATGCTTCCCTAATGACAAACCCTGGATCACCAGTGAGCTAAAGGAACTATTGAACAAGAAAAAAAGAGCCTTTAGGGAGCGAGACAGGGAGTTACTGAGGAGTATACAGAAGCAGCTCAAAGTCAAGATCAGAGAGAGCAAGGAGGTGTATAGAAAGAAGCTTGAGAGTAAACTGCAGAGGAACAATATCAGAGATGTGTGGTCAGGAATGAAGAAGATCACAGGCCTCAAGCAGAGGGAGGATCGGATGGATGGAAGTCTGGACAGAGCAAATGAGCTGAACACATTCTTCAACAGGTTCAGTTCAGGAACAAGCTCACCATCCTCCCCTCCTGTTCCCAGCCAAAGAGACATCCCACCCTCCTCTGACCCACAGCTTTCCTGTAACATCTCCACCTCCACCTCAGTCATGGATTCTTCTGCTTCCACTAGTTTGTCTTCAACCAAATCAGGAGATGCTGCTGTCCCCTTTGCCTCCCCCTCCCACTTTTCTGTTTCTAGAAGTCAGGTGAAGAGGCAGTTGGAGAGACTGAACCGGAACAAGGCTGCAGGTCCAGATGGTGTCAGGCCCCGAGTCCTGAAGGCCTGTGCAGAGCAGCTCTGTGGGATTCTGCAACACCTTTTCAACCTTAGCTTGACCCAAGAGAAGGTACCACTGTTGTGGAAGACATCCTGTCTGGTTCCGGTACCAAAGAAAACTCACCCTTCAGTCATCAATGACTACAGACCTGTTGCCCTGACATCCCACATCATGAAGGTCCTGGAGAGACTCCTGTTGACCCACCTGTGTAAGCAAACCAGCACATATCAGGACCCCCTGCAGTTTGCTTATCGCCATGGAGTTGGAGTTGAAGACGCTATCATACATCTGCTTTAACAAACCCACTGTCATCTGGACAAAGCAGGCAGCACTGTGAGGATCATGTTCTTTGATTTCTCCAGTGCATTTAACACAATTCAGCCTGATCTGCTTCGTCTGAAACTCCAGAAGACTCAGGTGGAGGCCTCAACAATCACCTGGATTAATGACTACCTGACAAACAGACCACAGTTTGTCAGACTGAAGAATTGTGTGTCTAACCAGGTGATCAGTGTGGGAGAGGAATGTCATGACATGTCCTAATTACATCGTGTGCCTTGTTGACTGGTTCATATGAATATTGTTGATAGTTAGAATAAGCTTGTTTATGATAATGGCGAGAGCTAGGCGCCTCCAGAGAGGGCCACGTACGCTTGTTATGATCCAAGGCAGTATAAAAGGGTGTCGCAAAATGAGTTCTTTGGACATTTGTGAACATTCTGTAAGCACGTTTGCTGTGACGACTGTTCCAATAAATTCCCCAATGGAAGGCTGACCGACGCGTATTCGACTCCTTTTCTCCACAACATCAGCAGCATAGGACGGAGCACCACAGGGGACTGTACTCTCACCATTCCTTTTCACTCTGTACACTTCAGACTTCCAGTACAAGTCAGACTCCTGTCATCTACAGAAATATTCAGATTACTCTGCAGTTGTCGGGTGTATCAGAGATGGACATGAAGCTGAGTACAGAGAGCTGGTGGACCGCTTTGTGGCATGGTGTGGGAACAATCATCTCATCTTGAATGTTAACAAAACAAAGGAGATGATTGTAGATTTCAGGAGAAACAGGGTCAGATCAAACCCTGTTTCCATCATGGGAGAAGAAGTGGAGGTGGTTGAGGAATATAAATACCTTGGTGTTCATCTGGACAACAGACTGGACTGGAGACACAACAGTGAAGCCATCTAGAAGAAAGGACAGAGCAGACTGTCCTTCTTGAGGAAGCTAAGGTCCTTCAAGGTTTGCAGCAAGATGTTGCAGATATTTTACAAGTCTGTTGTTGAGAGCATAATTTCCTCTTGCGTCATCTGTTGGGGCAGCAGCATCAGAACCAGGGACCTAAAAAGACTCAACAACCTGATAAGGAAGGCTGGTTCTGTTCTGGGGACGACTGTGGAACCTCTGGAGACAATAATGCAAAGAAGGATTTTGCATAAAATCAAGAGATTATGGACAACCCTGAACATCCTCTCCATGAGACTGTTATCGGAAAACAGAGTCTCTTCAGTCAAAGGCTTCTTCAGTTTGGATGCAAAACGGACCGCTACAGGAAAACTTTCCTGCCCACAGCCATCAGCATCTATAATAACTCCTTGGTTTAATTGAGTTACATCAACATTTAATTTCCCTCTGGGATAAATAAAGTATTTTTGAATTGAATTGAATTGAAATTGAATTGAATTGAACCACTGTCCTTGTTCCTGAATACATGCACAGGAGGGGAATTGAGTCATTGACTGAAGTGTATCCAACGCTGCTACGCTGTGGAGAACCCTTTAAAGACATTCTGCCACTTCTAACTTTCTTTGTGGGAGATCATCATACATGGACGTATTACTGATTTAACTGCACAGACTTGGTCTTTAAGTAACTAGAATAGTGATTTTTTTTCAGAAGGCAAATGAAAACTATAGTTGTGAAATTAGGGTTTCATTTCAAGCACAGGGACTGTTTGGAAATGCTTTACGTGACCATGAGCTGGTGCACGGTTGATGAGGTGAGAATCAGTCACAATTTCTGACGTGTTCAGTTGAAGACACACAAAAACATCTGAATCAGAGCGGCTTTACTGGACTTTTAGCTGTATTCATATCAGAGGCGTGACTCTGTCATAACTCGAGTCATAATTTTAAGGACTTCTGACTTTACTTGATAGAGTTATAAAGGACTTTGAACTCGACTCTGACTTTAACATCAGTGACTTGCGACTTCACTGAGACTTGAGCCTTTTGACTTGAAAATACTTGATATTTCACAGCAAACAAAAAGCTTTATGTGTATTTTTTTTTTAAAGTTTCTAATACCTTATTCAAATCAACTAACTCAAAATTCAAATCAATTGACTATTCATTTCCAGTCTGTTTACACTGCCTGTGAAGTCACAGAAGATTTGCAGTGACGTTACAGGGTCCCGGTTGGGAAAAATGATACCTAAAGTAATTTCGCCTGCTTACCTAAATTACCAGGTGGTTAACTGCAACATGCAAAATATCCAGGTTGAAAATTATGGACGGGGAGGCAACAACGTCCAACTTCAACATTTGAAGCTACATACAGAATGATAAGTTAAGGTTGTCACAGTGATAAGTTAACGTTAGCTTAATGGCTAAGTACGTTTTCTAGCTTGCTAGTTTAATAATGGAGGCTTTTAATCCATATTTAAATTTTTTTTGTAGTTCTGGGTTATTATTTGCTGTTCAGTGCAACCCCAGCACTTTTTTTTTTTTATTTATGATCAACTTCAGTTGCACTTGCTGCTTACTTTGGCAAATAAATGCACCTTTTAAGAAGCGCTTAATTATTTTTCCTATTATTATTCTGCCTCAGGACTCGAACATTCAAAGTTTAGGACTTGGACCCGACTCTGGACTTCCACATCTTGACTTTGGACTCGACTTGGGACTCACATATTTTTACTTGGGACTTGACTCGAGACTTGATTAAAAAGACTTGAGACTTACAAAAGAGTGACTTGTTCCCACTTCTGAAATATAAACGTTCGCTTTACTATTTTTACAAAAAGAAACCAATACAATGACAACTAATACAAATATGCATCATTGAGCAATGAACTGGTAAAAACCGACCATTTACAAGAAAGACCATAAGTTCCAATAACCTGTACATCTAAGGATTAAGACATTTTCAGGCACCATGACCAAGGAGGACCTTTTAACATCTTTAATAGAACAATACTGCAAAGATTTTAGTCACAAAATGTTTTTTAAATCACAGGCACGTTTTTTTTCCCTTTTGATACACATTCATGGTGTTTTTTTTCAAAGACAAAGACTGTAAGGCATATAATATACAGATTAATCAACCATCAAAATAATGCCCAGTTAAACTCCTAACAATTTTATCATAATAATCACAAAAGCAAATGGAGACTGGTAGGTGTATTTTGCTCCCTGAGGGAGAGCTTACTCCGCTTCATACATCGCAAATGGATAATTATACTGTCAGAGCAGCCAATAATCATATCTAATTACCTTAACTGGGCAAGAGTTGTTAGTATGATGGCAGTCAGCCTCCCTGCTGTAAGACATACAGAGTGAAAAGAGGATTTCACAGCAGCAAATCACATAAATGCATGTCATTTATGTCTCCTGCACTATATAACCAAATATAATATAGAGAATTAGTCCCAAATCTCTCATTAAAGGGCAGACACAATAAATACACAAACTCACTGAGAACACTCATATGTGTACAGGCACACACAGGCTCACGTTTGCAGGCGTCACCGAGCTTTCCTCTGGACACTGCGTCACATGATGGAGCAGGTGAAGCCGCAGCAGTCTTTCAGCAGCGTGAGACCACTTTTAGAGATAAAGGGGCCAGACGTCCGCTGGGATTTGGATGCCACATTTCGATCTAGCAAAGCACCTGAGTGAGGAGACATTACAAGAAACATTTAACCTCCACAGTCTCTTCTTTACAGTTCCATTCCTTAAAGACATGGTTGGTAATCCTGTTCAGAAACACATTTTGTAATACTGGGTGAAATGGTCCGTCTATCCTGAGAGAAATCTATACAAGATGTATTTAGAAAAAGGGACGAAAATAATCAGACCTCTGTGGCAGCTGCAGGACTGAGAAAAAGCTGACCAATCCGAGATCAGCGTCCCGCTGATCTCGGATTGGTCGTCTACAAAAAACCAATCAGATGCCTCTGCTTTCTGCCTACGTCCCCCTCTGCCGGCTCCCTGCTCCATGTGCGCATGCGGTTCTACCGGCTTTGGATGAAGCACTGACGGAATGGGGAGGGGGGGGTGGAGCTTAGAGGAGGGGACACTTTCGAATCTTGCTAGCTCTCTTGCTAGCTCTCTAGGATTACCTACCATAGCTTTAAATAAGACGCCCAACATTTTGTGAATTTTCTTTTTCGCCTTCTTGCTGAGTGCGGCCGTGAAAAATGAAGCACGCACTCTTTTCCATTTCAAAGGTTTTTTTTTTTATATCAGAACGTGATAAAGTTATATCTGGTCCTTAGAATTAGGTAATTACCACCTCAGATGAACAACACATGACATGTTGCATCATGTCATTATCACTTAACAAAAACTAAACCAAACTCCAGAACTGTATGTGAAAAAAGTAAGTACACCCACATTTCAGTAGCTACAACCCTGTTCAGCAGAAGTATCTTGAAATAATTGTTTTCTGTATGATGTTATTCGTCTTTTATATAATTGGAGGATTTTTGGCCCGCTCTATGTAGGTCCCGCCACAGCATTTAAATTTTTGCTTTCTCAGACATTCTGTTGTAGATTTGCTGCTGTGTTTGGAATCATTGTCCTGCTGTAATGAACCAATTTCAGCCAAGCTGTAGCTGTCTGATAGAGAAAATATTTTGGTATTTCAGAGTTACTGACGACAAGGTGTCCAGGTCATGTGGCTGCAAAGCAAACACAAATCATCAGCCCTCCATCTGTCTAATGGGAGGAATTTGTGCTGATATGCTGTGTTTGCTTAATGGGACGTCCATTCCTAAAGACTGTCAACTGTCTTGAATGTTTGCCACTTGTGAATAATCTTGAAAATGGCCTTGTAACCCTTTGAGGCCTTCCAAGTTACAGTTCAATTTACAATAAATGAGTTATTACGTGTTAATTAATGAGCTTTAGGTGGGTAGGAGGAGTCTAATCTTCTCAGAAAGTATTTCCATTTTTGTCACACAATGACGCTGGCTATCAACACTGATAAGCCATAACATTAAAACCACTGACAGAAGTGGTTTAGTTGAGCCATCTGTGTTACATGTAGCCTGGCTAAGCACATCCTGACATGGCAGAGGCACCCAGGAGCTGATGTTTAGGCTGATCTATGTGCAAAAGTGTTTGACTGCTTGTTGGCTGCAGTAGTAATCACAGCGAAGGCCAAACATTCAGAAAAAAACACCTCCTGTTTCTTTGTCCTCTCAGAGATTAATGGTGGCTACAAAGACCTGTTTTAAAATCAAAGGTTTGCCAATGAGACTTTACGTGTTAAACTCACCTTTTGCAGCCAGTGGTTTGGGAAATTTAGATTGTAAGTAAGCTGCCATCTCTCTGTCTTCTTCTCTTTCCCTGTGAAAGAGAATATTTCTAAATTGCTAATCTAAAACCAGGAACAAACAGCGTGTGTGATAGTGGTTGCTATAATTTGTAGTGACTGAATGGACAGGATCACCACTCAGATAAAGTCCTTTTGATCGAGTCGTCCCACCTTAGCCTTTCAAACTCCACATCGTCCACGAGGAAGTCTCTGGTCTCCACCAGTTTGTTGATCTGCTTCAGCAGCTCCTCCTCTCGCTCCCTGTCCTCGTTGGACCTGTCTTTGTCTGTTTAACAGTCACACGATGAGCATTACATGAACTGCGGCAGAGTGCTGAAAACACAGACTAGTTTGTGAGCCTTTTAGTGATTGCAGAGTACTCACAGAAAATTCCTATCCGATCCATTAAAGTTTAAGTTGGTTTGATGTTTTACATATGGACTGCATTCATTTGTGCAATTCTGTGCAATCTGCACTGTGTGTGCATAGACCTGAACAAGACAGCGAGTGTCGAAACAAAAAGTGTTTCTCACACCAAGTCAGGAGGCATTTGATCACGTCAGCCTTTCTCCCCCTGATGGATGATGGAGATCTGCTACTCGTCAACACTTCAGCCCAGCATTTGAAAAAATTGGATACTGTGTATCACTGTGTTTTATGACCGATTGCAGCTATTGTGTACATCACTGTACTTTATATGCTACAGCAAATTGTCCGTCTCTGTCTGACTATCAGACTCTCTCACTGGCTGTTTTTTTATTTTTTATCTATGAATGTATTCTTGGACTTGTTCCTACATATTTATGCTCATTTATGTGTAGGAACTTATAGCCATTTTCATCCAGGTCCCAAAATTCAGAACTGAATTGGGTGAAAAGGCCTTTAAAGCTTCTCCCCCTGCTACCTGGAATAATATGCAAAAGGTTTAAAACGGTCATTTCTTATAACTTTGGGGGAATTCGAGTCAACTTTAAAGGACAGAGACATTAGCTCACTTGGATCCTGTAATTGCCCTAATGTTTAATGCTTTGTGATGTCTCCAGGGTATTTTTCATGAAATGTGAAACTGTTTATGTGTTTTGTATTTTTTTGGTCTTGTCGTTTGTTTTACTGCTGCCGTCTTGGCCAGGTCACTCTCAGAAAAGAGGTTTTAATCTCAATTAGTTTTTTTTCCTGGTTAAATAAAGGATGCGTGGGGCGGTCGGTGGCGTAGTGGGTTGAGCAGGCGCCCCATGTACAAGAGGCTATAGTCCTCGCTGCAGCTGGCCCCGGTTCGAGTCCCGCATCGGATGGCCCTTTGCTGCACGTTATTCCCCCTCTCTCTACCCCCTGCTTCCTGTCCCTCTCCACTGTCCTATCCAATAAAAGGCATAAAAAGCCCCCCCCAAAAAAAATTCAAAATAAAGGATGCGATACGAGCGGTTTCAGCCAGTCCAGTCACCAAGAAAATACGATGTATGTGTCTGGAAACCAAAAAATACACACAATACTAACAATCTGTACATACTGTGGGGATTTTACGCACATGCCACATGGTGCCTACTTCAGAGTTGTTGTTTTTTTTCTTTTGGAACACATGCACAACCAAAAGTACATGGTTGGGTGTTTCATAACATCCCTGTCAATGCAGAATAAAGCATGCAAACACTGTGCAAACAAGAGAAAAAGATACTTTCCTGAGGACTGGGCTGCTGCAACAGGGAAGAAGAAGCTAAGAGATGCTCACAGCTCTTTGCTGCTGCTTTCCTATTATGTGCTGAATCCTCTGAGCTGATTGTAGGCTATTGTTCTCTGGATAAGTCATGTCTTCACCACTCACTACCAATGCTATCGCAATGATGTTAAAACAGAGAGGTTTATTCTCTTATGTATGTGCGTGCTCAAATTTGTAGATCATCGGTTAATATTAAACACAAAATCGAATGCTATATAGAAAATTTATGTCATAACATTTACCTTAAAACTAATAATAACAGTCCCATGGTGGCACCAAAGGAAAGGTTAGGGGATTTTTATAAAGACTACAAAATACTAAACAATGTAACCTTGTTTATTCTCATTTCGTACAGCAACAAGTATACAAGTTCTGTATAAGACCTGATATCTGAACTCAACGAAAAGAGGAATGTGAGCATTGGTTAGAATTTTTTTGAAAAGAGAAAAAGCCTTGACAGAAAGATTTCTTTAAAAAAAAAAAAAAAACTAAATGTCTGCAGGTCAAATACAGTGTGACACAAAAAGCCCACATAGAGGTAGAGTGTTTTTTTAAGATTACCTGGAACTGAGACGAGCTTCTGCAGCTCCTGCTTCAGCCTTGCGATTTCCTTGCAGAGCTGGATGTCGTCCATCCTGAGCGGGAAACAAAAAGGTGGTGAAAATTCTGCACCCCAGTCGAAAAAAAGGCTGAGTGTTATGAAAGAGACTTCCATGCAATTTGACTGAAACTATTTCTCCCTCACAAGGCTTCATAAACGAGATGGATTTTATCTTATCGTGGTAGAGACACAACTTCCCCTTTAATATCACAGACAAGCATCGGTGTGAAACTGCATGAGCAAATCAAACAGAGAAAAAGAGTGGACTCGGATTCTGAACTCGGTCACAGGGGACACAGTCTCGGTGCTTATTAGCTGAAATAACATTGCCAAGCAGACCTGTAGGAGTGAATCCCAGCTGACAGTATCAGATCTAATTTCACCCTCTGACTGATGGCAATTTTGAAACATGAGGGGCCAGTCGCCTGTCAGGAAAATGGCTGTTATTTGTACACTTCGAGCTCATTTAATAAAACAGACGACTTTGTTTGTTTGCCATGCAGGCAGTTTTCCGGCAGGTCGCATCAACAGATTACAGAGTGAAGTCAGAGAACACATTCTGAGGTCAGTACATCAGAGAGCCGTGTTGACACTGACCAACTGCTACCTCAGCAAAGAGCTAAGAGTCAAAAACAGTGTTCGTTGTCCGTTATTATCTGGCCCTTAGTTAACATGACACCAAAACCACAATGTTCTCCAGTGGAAATCCCAGGATAGGCTCAAAAACAAAAAAAACTACTGGAAGCGAACGCAGTTTTCCACTGTTTCCATCAATGCAAGGTACGAGTCAAGATCTGAATTTGTTTTGGAAGTCCTCCGGACATAACTGAAATGTTTGGAGCAACATATTCCCCCTTCCAGATTAAATATTTGTCAGGGAAGGTCTTGCTTATTTCATTTACATTTTATGTGGTTAATCCAACTATTTCTGCACACTTGAGTGATGTCAAGGTTCAAGCAGAAGTGTTGACATGTTTAGCATTTTGTTTGATGTAACAACTTTTACTCAAGTACTTGTTTTTCATCAAAATCCTCCTTGTTAAAAAAGGATTTTTGTCGGTCCACTAAGTAAGCTAATGCGTGATCTCGCTCTCACTGCTGTTAGCAATTGCTGCGCTCAAGCCTCAGGCTAATCCCGGTGGCTTGAGAGGAAATCACATGCACATGGCTGCTCCCACTGCTGACATCCATCCATTTTCCGCATCCGCCTAATACAAATGCGGGTGCATCAACACAGAGACAAACAACCGTGCACACCCAAACTCAGTCCTATAGGCTAAATGTAGAATCACCAATTAGCCAAACACCACTGTGCAGCTACAGTGATGGATGAGGGACTAATAACAATCTTTGCATTCAGATCCCTCTAACACACAGTTAGATCTCAACATTAGATCTTATCATAATACAGGGCCTAAGGACGGATTTTTTCCTGACTATTGACATTCAACTTAGTTAATTGTCTGTGTTGTTTAAACGTCTCTGACATAAATATGCCGATCTTACATGTATCTCAGCTCTGATTCTCTCCGCACAAGGATGTCTCGAATCCGCTCAATTCTGACCAGCTCTCCTTCGATGTCCTCAGTCGTGACTGCGGAGTCAGCCATCGAAACCACATAATCTCCTGGAAGACAGATATGACCGAAATATGTTTGTTTGCAGCCCAGTGTCATCACAAAAGATGCAACAGTTACCTTAGTCTGCATGTCCAAAACGTTGTCAAGTCACAACTCAAGGTTAGAAAACGGGAGGTGGCTGTCCTAAGTGTGTTATACAGGGAAGGGAGGGATGTGAAACCCATCCCAAACCACGAATAGTTAAATGTCATATCAATTCTAACCCCAACCAGGTATCTTTAACAATCCTTACTAACACAAGCGAGAAAAGTGAAAGACTGTGGAACATCGGATGGATCTCCAACTAAGGTGTCTTGCATGGGAGTCGGCGACCGAGTACCTCCGCCTTCCTTTCCTACAGTCACAAAGGCATTCACGGCCAAGTCAACAGGGTTGAACGTCTGCATCATCACGTAGCAGAATCAGTTGTTAATGTTGAAGTCAATGTAGACATAAAATGTTTGTGTTATTACGGAGTGAGACACCAACATCATCACATAGTGAGACGTAAGCTGCTTCTGCGGAGTCCCTGTATAATTTCATTGCACATTTATTGTGTAACTGCAAATGTTTTGTGCTGTGAACCCAAAGTAGATACAACATTAAGTTGTTCTTTGAGTATAACTACCCTAAGGCATCATTAGTGTAACAAACAGAAGAGTGAGGAGACTTCAAGTCTGTCACAGTAGATATGTTTATGTGCTAATAGAAAGATAGATGTGGGTGTACCTTATACATTTTTTTAATGCCTGCATTTCATTCAGATTATCCAGGTCCATACTTGTGGCATTGTGCATACCGGTTAAATAGAGTAGCTCACTGGGACACTGGAAAAGAAAAAAATTGTGAATTGCATTAATGCTTTTATTGGACAGGTTCAGGTGTCTGTCTTTTGTTTCCCAGTTGCACCAACAGAAAGAGAACAGTGATTAAAGTGGCCTTTTAGGCTTTCAAAACGGAGAGGGCCTTGTAAGTCAATTAAAAAAAAAAAAAATAAAATAAAAAACTTGTGTCAAAAAAGGCTAACAAAGGAAAAATGAATCAAAACAAGTGCACTCTAGTGCACCGACAATCCAAACCAGCCGGCAAATTCCGGGAAATACCACCTGCAGTCTCACATACCTGACCTGATGAAGAGTTAAGAGCAAACAGCAGAACAAACAACACTTTGTGTTTTCATTAAATGCGCTTAAAGTAAGGACATTAGGGTATGAAAAAGTTAAAAAAATAGCAGCTGGACAAATCACATTCACTTTCAGCCAGTTTAGAAGATTAGAATCTTGTTCTAGTGATTATGCAGGGATGCTACTCTGTCTACCTTAATGTAATAACCTAACAGGGTTCCTGTACTGGAGTGATTGGATAACAACATTTATTGTAACAGAATCATTATAAATGGCATCAAGACTTTTTCAATTTTATTTCTTGCTCCGAGCTAGAGCCAGTTCACTGTCACATGTATGCACTAACTATGAAGCTAGCAGCCATAGCCAGTTAGCTAAGGTTAGCATAAAGACTGACAGCACAGCTTAGGTCTGTCTGAAGATAACAAAAACTTTCCCACGGACAAATGACGCTTGCTAAGCTAGCATGATAGGCTGTGTGTGTACAGAAAGATATCTTCGTATCCAATTCTGAGCAAGAAAGCAAATTACCATTTCTAAGAAGGCAACAAAAAAAATCTAAATGCTGCTTGTAAATATTATTACCGCTACATTTGCCACAACTTTGAAGTGTTTCCAAGCAAGTCTGAGTCACACAACACTCAATTTAAGAAACTAATGCACTAAAATATCTCCACTACCACTATAAATAAAGGGATAGATGGCTAATGAGAAAAGATATACAATTAAATTTAAATAAACAAGATTTTCTATGATGTTGTTGTCCATTTCCTTGATTTAGTTCAAAATAGCAGAATTGCTGGATGAAAGTAATTTTGTGTCCTCCAATAAGACATCTTTCATGTATACGAAACCTTTTGATATTCATGACAAGTGAAGGTTATCGTGTCGGACTATCTAAAAGCCCAAATAAAAATAATTAATAAGACACTTAAGTCAGAATTGCTCCTTATTTAGCTCTAAAAACCTCCCTGGATCATATTCAACAGGCTGATATGATACGATCAGAGCTCTTTGGATACTACGCCCGAGCAATTCTTCGAACATCCCCGTTCCCCTTCCTGCAGCCTCCTACTCCTCACCAGGGGTGATGAGTCATGCAGCAGAACTTGGATTGGCTTTTAATTACCTGACCTTGTGTGGAAAGACATTACCGTCACACTGCCTCACTGTGAATAGCAGGGATGTTCACAAACACAACCCCTCTAACTGCTTGAATGCACCTTGCGATTCCTCTACGTTGTTCAACTTGCATGTATGTTTCCGTGTCAAAAAAGAAAGCTTGAGAGCATTCTTTTTGTTTTCTTCTACTTAGCCTCAACCCCCGAAAAAAATATTGAACATGACTGATAGATTTTTTTTTTTTTATTGCTACAGTATTTCTTTTTCTTACAAGAAAAACTGCAACATAATCTGCATTTCCAGCCACAGTTTGATGAGCGGCTTTGTTTTTGTTGTTTTTAAAAAAATATATAGGCCTATATCAGAAAAGTGAACATCTCTGAATGGTTTGATAAGCAAAGAAATCAATTTAATAAAATATCTGAAGTGAATGTATTTTTACAATTTCCTGCCATTTTATACAACACTTATGAGACAATAACAGTCAGATCAATAGATAGCATTAATAATCACAAGTTTTATCTGACATTGAAATTAATTCAACCGAATACCAGGACAAATTGTTTTTAAACAACAAATTACAATGGCTCAGTTATTTATTATTTATAATATAACAGACCTGACAACAACATTTCGACCTAATCTGGGCCACTTTTGATCCATCTATCCATCCATTATCTTCCGCTTGTCCGGGGATCGGGTCGCGGGGGCAGCAGCTTGAGAAGAGAAACCCAGACGTCCCTGTCCCCGGCCACTTCCTCCAGCTCTTCTGGGGGGACCCCGAGGCGTTCCCAGGCCAGCCGAGAAACATAGTCTCTCCAACGTGTCCTGGGTCTTCCCCGGGGTCTCCTCCCAGTGGGACGGGCCCGGAACACCTCACCAGGGAGGCGTCCAGGAGGCATCCTAACCAGATGCCACTTTTGATATTTACTTTAATTTCTATTGTAATATAACTAGAAAAATATTTATTCTAACGTTTATTTGTAACACTATAACACACTCTCCACCCCATGACACTTTTCAATGCTGTCATATTTTCAAGCATCGTCGCTCCTTAAAAAAACTATTTATTCAGTTCTACCTGCTCCATGCAAGTTCATCCCGGTTCACATTGTAGCTTTTCCTCTATGGTGCTTTAGCAGTGTCTTGCTGATCGGTGATTCTTCTTTCAGTTTATTTAAGGTAAACACAAGAAACTTGTGCTAAAGAAAAAACAATGAAAATATAGAGGGTGCCAGAGGTGGAGGCAGGACAAGACACACTAGCAGATTCAGCAGACAAACTCACCTAAACAGTCCTACAATCACTAAAAATGCCAGCAAAAACAAAGCCATTCAACTCACTCAAAGCCAACTCACCCAAAATGGCCGCCTGGTTTCAAAAGGCTCACATGGGCCACACCCTCCACTTAAATATCTTTAACTTCTTCTTTGCTTTTTCCAAAAGTCTGTTTACCCTAAGTGCTGCCCCTGCTGGCCCCCCAGCTGCTATTGCTTCTTCTAATCCAAATCCACTGACTGGACTTTACTGCCTCATCTGACACTTCCTTCACTATATTCCTCACACTCTGTCCACTTACACCCAGCTCCCTCAACAATGAGACTACAGACTTCGCAACAAATCCTTTACATCCTACTTCCACTGGACATATCCTAACTTTCCATCCTTGCTAAGAAATCAAGTTTAAATAGTGGCTAGAAGAGTAAACAAATGTCATGTGTTTCATATATGAAATTTCAGTTAAATTCCACTAAATGGTACATGTTGCTACATGTTGACCTAAACCGGTACCTCCAATTTCCTTTCGGGAGTAACACAATTAACAGTAACAGTGCTTTTGTCTCTGGAGTTCAGTAAAAGCTTATCTTTGGGCTTGACATTCTTTTCTGTCTGAGAGGGGGGGATTGTGACACAGATTCTTTACATTTGAATAATGTAAAGGCAGTGAAAAACAGTCAAACGGAACCTTGTGAAAATGATCAAAAAGGTTCAGACCATCAGCACACATGCAGAAAAAAATGCTAGTTTAAAAGTTCCCATTTTGGTAGACCAGTGTCACAAACAGACTTTAACATCTTAAAAGTAGGACTTCCCCTTCCCAAAATATAGTGGCATACAAAAGTCTCCCCCCACCACCCGGGAGCCCCTGAGGACTTTAGTTATGCTGTCTACGGCCCTGCACACAACTTTTACATGATTCACAGTGAGTGTCGGCACGTTGCCACCACAGTTATCTTCCCAATTCA
Organism: Odontesthes bonariensis; assembly: GCF_027942865.1. Lineage (NCBI taxonomy): Eukaryota > Metazoa > Chordata > Actinopteri > Atheriniformes > Atherinopsidae > Odontesthes > Odontesthes bonariensis. The sequence continues at coordinate 24,672,359 of NC_134526.1, read as the reverse complement.
CTTAATACTAAACGCAGTGATTTTTCAAGCATGCACCCGGTCATATACAAACACAGAACCTGCGCCCAGTGACAGTGAAAACTCACCTGATTTCTCCGCCGCTTCATCCACCCGCGTCGTTTCCAACGCGCCGTACTGTTGAGAGGATTTTCTCTCCTTTTCCATTCTCGTAAAAATGTGAATATGGAACGTTCCTGCGGAGGATAATTCAAATGAGATACGCACGAAGCATTAAAAGAAAAAAAGAAAAAACATGCAACGTTACCGTGTGAGGAAGGAGATCCGCCGGCTGATGCTGAGTCCAGTCACTACAGCGGTGGTCTCTGCACAAAGCCGCTCGTGGTGGTTACACGAGCTCAGATGCACCACCTTCCGGTAGCACATCTGACGTTCAGTGCTTCGCCACTCAGCCTCCCTGCGACTTTACAAACAGTACAAGTAAAACAAGGATTAAACACACACACCTGCTGACCACATGAGAGTCGAGTTGTCTTCCATTCCGCTGTGCTCCATTGCTCCTGAATGAGTGGAGCTGCTTACAACAAGATGATATTAATTCATGCAGCCAGGCCCCCCGGGCAGAATCCAGATGTTCTGGGAGTGAAGCTCACATCTGTCTGCACAGAGGAGCTGCAACTGTGCCCAGGACAATTCACACATGCTGTTTTAAGTCCAAATGGCAAAAGACAGCATAATTATTCAGTTTATTGTCAGGAATCAAATGTTAAACTTAAAACTAGGATGCATTTTAGAAGTTTAAGAAATTATTGGCGAATTTTTTTTTTAGTCTTTATTTCCCTTCCCAGACACTCTGATATCTGAGCGATGAGTGCACTTGACATAAAATATGCCGACCCCCATATCAGTAAAGGTTGTGACAGTAGAAAAACAACACAAACAAACACGTTTTCTCCTTTCAGTTTGATTTAATTTGTTTCTATTCATCCATTTTTTTTTTTTTTTTTTTTTTTTGCATTTCAGGCCTGCGAGTGGAGATAATTTATAGCTGGAAATGAGGTTAAAAAAAAAAGAAAAAAGAAAAAAAGAAGCATTTCAACCATTATGTCAAAAGGCGATTGTAATGATTTGGTATAAAAGGCATGTCATCATGAAAGATTTAATGTTTGAAGAGCAAATAGGAACAGAGGATTTCCAGTTTGTCAACAAGTGTGTGAGAGAGAAAAAAAATCCTTGAAATATTCAATAACAACTCTCCTCTAAGATTGGAAGGACTTTAGCCTGAGCTGGGCTCCAGACCCTCTGACAGAGGTGCATATCTACCATTACCGGGAAGCCTAGGAACTACAATACAGAGGGACATTCACATGTCACATAAAACGTCATTGAACAAAAAAAAAAAAAAAATAGAAACTTTATGTCAACTTTGTCCTTTGTTTTTTTTTTTGTAAAAAGCAGCATTTTCTAAACCGGATTTGGGCTCGTGCTTCACGGCTCCCTCTGGAGACACAAAACGTCGATCAACCCGTTTCATCCCCGCTGCGGTGCCTCCCAACATCTGCTGACCGACTCTGACTTTGAGTCTTGTTTACGGAGCAACGCGCACGTGAGGTGCGTTTAGCACGAGCTCCTGAAAAACAGGTCTGACAAACATATGCTGCCACCCGTCAGACAGTCTTCATCACACAAAGGATCAAACGGCTCAATCCGCTTATGCGGCAATCATTTGGCAACACGCTAAACTTACTGCGGTTCAATACACAATCATAGAACAAACACTTTTCAGTTTAATTGTTGATTTTTTTTTTAGTTCACAGCTTGGAGTCCAATGACAGGGACATAGATGACACCTGCAGCCAGTGGAAGATAAACACTTTGGGTGTGGTGTGGAACGACAGGAGCCCAGTCCAGTTTGGCATGCCCTGTTTGCGCTGCCTCTTACAGGATTCCGTGTTTCTATTGTCGTGATGGCTTAACAAAACTCTGACTTCTTGGCCTTCCCACCCATAATCCTATACTGCCCTGTTTGCAATAATAATTAAAAAAAAACACCAACAATGGTCGCTTATGCAAATATGCATTAGAAAAAGGACGGCATAAAATGAACATCTGATGTTTACAGCCAATGATTGGACTGTAATTAAACCTGTGAGGTTACAAAACAAACTGCCCCTGACTGGACTTTCTTAAGAAAGACTGATGAAATGTCCCATTTCCATGCTAATAGAAATAATTTTGTCATTTGATTTTGTGAAAACAAACCCTCTCTATCCCGCCGCGTCTCTTCTGTTACCACAGTGTGGAATTAGTTGGTTTTGAGAGACTTGTTCTCCTTTCGTTGCTGTTTTTACTGCAGTCGTCTGCCATTGCTTTATCGAGCCAGTCTCTCTCCTGCTCAGACTCAGAGTCACTTGCTTCACTTGCATCGGCAGCCAAAAGGCGGGAGTAGTTAATCCTGCGCTGGTGAGGGATTCTCCACTGGAGCAGAGGCAGGCACACACACCACGCCATCAGGGCCACGGCCACTCCTCTGTAAAGCCACGCCAGCCCGAACCTCTGCACCACAAAGCCTCCCGCAAAGCTCCCCAGCGCGCTTCCCATTCCCAGAGACAGAGAGTAGACCCTGCTCACACTCCTCTCGGCTCCTGGTGTGGCGACATCCTCACACTGGCTTTTCACGGCCCACCAGAGGGCCCCGCTGCTGAAACAGCAGAGCACCTGCGCGGGGAGGGCAGCCCAGGCCCCCGAGAGGAAGGAGTAGTAGAAGCACTGCAACCCCAGACTTGCAGCCCCAACTGCGAGCACTCTCCCCGGGCTGAGGAGTTTAGAAACTCGGCCAGAGAGAAGGGGGTAGGCGGCCTGTGAGAGCAGAGCCAGGGATAGAGTCAGTCCCATGTGCAGCTCGCTGCTCCCGTGGTCCTGCATCTGCCACAGGAGGAAGTTACTCACGGCCGAGCCTCCCGCTCCAACCAGGAGGATGGTGAGCGTGCAGAGCCGGGCGCTTGGGGAGCCATGGACCAACTGTGTGGCCTTCAGGAGCCCGTTGGCTCTGTCTCGCTTCTTGTTCAGGTAGAGAGGGAGGTAGGCGGCCACGGGCAGGGCCAGCACTGCCAGGCCGGCGTAGCTGTAGAAATGCACAGCTGTCCTGTAGGTGTGAGCCGCTATGAGGCAGCTCAAGTGGCTCACGAGCAAGCCGGTTCCTCCGACCCCGCACGCTGCTCCGAGTAAAGCCCACACCTCTGTGCTGCTGTGACGGTCCGAGGCGTCCGCAGAGTCCAGGTACTCATACAGGCCGTCATCTGCCGTCCACTCCAGGGGCGCTGAGGCACACTCCCACACCGACACGATGATTAGTATCATGAAAAAAAGTTGCTTTTTAATGTCCATGTCCTTCAGGCTGCCCAGGAAACCAAAGCCTCTCAACTCCTCCACACGTGGCATGAACTCAGACCTCTTGTTTCTCGCTGGAGTCGCGAAAGAGCTGCTGGTGGAAGAAACAATCGATGCGTTCATCTTTGATCCTCCAACACTGCTGCTGAGCACCACCGATGCCTTCCCATCTGTGACATTTCGATGAACCGGGGGGCTGTTGGTCACAGCAGGAGCAGCTTTTACATCAGTGGAAGCAGAGGCGAAAGGGGGTTTTGGGTGCGTCCCAGCTGATGATGCCTCAGGCGCAGCAGCAGTCGCCAGCAGGCCATCACGCAGACTTTGGGTCGGACCGACACTCTGAAGCGTAATATCTGAGGCGTTGCAGGTGCCGGCGCGTGCACCAGGCACATCTGTGGGTGGGAGAAGCAGCAGGAACAGAGAGACAGCAGCAGAAAACACGAGAGAGCAGTTTATCACCACGCGCCTCTTGTTGTAGTGTTTGGCGAGCAGACTGGCCACGGGGCTCCACAGCAGCGTGACCAAATGCTTGGCACCCATCACGACGCCCGTCATCGCAGGAGACAGGCCCAGCTGTCTGAAGAAGAGGGTGAGGAAGGGCAGGAGGCAGGCTTTGGAGCAGGAGCGCAGGAAGCTGAAGGTGCCCGCGAGGGCGAGGGCACGCTTGACGTCGATCTGTTTGGTTCTCTTCATGGTTTCCCCCCCGAGCAGCGTGGTCTCAGCCGAGGGATGTCACATGGATGCAAACTGGAAGAACCAGCAAATAATAATTCAGTGAACAAATATACAGTTTGTAAAGTATCACCACTTTTTCAGTTGGAAGGATCCAATGCTACAGCTCCAGCTGCTGTTTGGATTGTGAAACAGTAAGAAAAACAAATATGTCAATCTCAAAAGACCAAGACGAAGTCCCCAATTGTATGGTTTTTTTTTGCCTTTACTTAAAGATTAACACAACGAGTTATTTCATCTGGTTCTATATGAACGCTTTTCTGCAGATGAGAGAAGTAGACAGAAAGCTGCGGCTCAATCCAAAACATTCCCAGCACGGAACACATATTACTTTTAAACGTGCGTCCGAATCACAGAGACGGGTGGAATCTTCTCTGCGGAAAATATGCAGGTTAAGTTGAACCAGGAGGGAGACGGTGAGCTACACCTGTCTCTGCAGGATGTCGGGACGTGGAACGCTTTAAGTCCACGTCACTCCAAGTCCACAAGATAAGGGAGGAAGAAAAGAAAAGAAAAAAAGAGCGACAAAAGTTAAAGATTTACCTCCTCTTTCCGCGAACAGCTCTTTATTCCCTTCTACGGATCACTCTCCATCTCTGATTCCGACATTACACCCACCAGTTTGTCCGCTTCGTGTTCGGGTCGGAGCTGCACCTGTTGCAGACGGGGCGGCTCCAGCGCTCGGCAGCAGCGCTTCTGCTGGTTAACACCTGTGGAGCCGTGCGCATGAATGCAGCGCCCCCTCGTGGTGTGGATGCCCCTGTGTGGCGGCAGAGAGGAAGGCGAATAAATTCCCAGAGACGGGGAATGAGAAAACAGGGGGCTGATCTGAGAGCGAACACAAGAAGCAGCTATTACAGGCCGTGTGATCAAATAAACATCCATCATGCTGATGTGTGAGCCGGGATGATAGGACCCCACATTCCTCATCAGAGTGTGATTGTAGGATAGACACGACAACAAATGCATGCGCTGAAAAAAATGTGTATAGACTAAAAAGTGCTGCATTAATGGGTGAATGTGGCTTGTTATGTTAAGTGCTTTGGGTGATCAGCAGGACCAGATGAATGAATAAAATTATAGAAATTAAGTTAATCTAATATGCCATTTTAAGAGTAACTTTTGATTTTCATACATTTCTCTGGAAGCACCTGCATTCCTTTAGCAGGCTTTTCCTTGCATCATTCAAAACTGTACCGTGAGTATTCCTCCTTGGACAAACGATCTCAAACGATCTCATTATGGCCCCTATGAATGTTTGTTCATTGTTCAATGTAACATTATTTAGGTGACATACAAATGCTGTTGATTGGCTCCTCTGTCAATGACAACATGTCAGCATACTGTATGTTAACAGTCAGGAGTCACACACACAAAAAGAATAAAAGTGATTCACGAAAAAACACAAAAACCTTTCTTTGTGGTGTCTGAACCCACGGGATGAACATCCCACTGTGATGGAAGTCAGTTAAACATATATTGTGTCTAATTAGACAAAAAAACTTCTCTGAACTCTTTGAATAACTTGCTTAGCTTAATCTGCGATAGGACAGGAAGTTAGTTTGGGAGATCTAAACAATGATTTTAAAGGAGGGTATTAACAGAAGGAAAAAAAACCTGTTGCTTAGGGAGATTTCAGAGCCTTTTCTCTGCTTTTCTGTGTTTTCATAACTCGGAGAAACTCAATAAACACTCAATTATTCTGTTTGTAACCAATGAGATGCTTTTCATGTGTCAAAGGGATATTTTGTGCAGCCACTGTTGACACATGAAAATCCTGCCTCGGCTTAGGTTTTAACTTAAAACCTTCCAGGAAAGCTTTGTCCAGCTCAGTTAGTCTCTAGATTTTGTGGTCTTTTTTAATAACCATCAAAGTCACACTCAATTAGACCTCTGTTTTTTTTCTTTTCTTCTTTTTTTTTGGACAACGTTACTCATTTAGATCCCCTTCATCTCTTCACAAAGTCCCTTTCCCGTCTGCTATGTTGTCTCAGGAACTCGCTCCAATATAACCAGCGATAGCTTCATATTCCAGATAGCGTGTGTGAAAAGAGTTTGCGTGGGGAGAAACCTCACAGAGGAAAGGGAAGTGTGAGAAAAGCACTGGCTGTCTAAGGAGTTAGAGTAAAGAATTGGCAGGGTTTTATTTAAGTTTTGGGACTAAGAAAAACAAATGAAATTTCTACTTGACACGCTTTTATTGTCAAATCATCAAAATAAATAGATTACATTAATACACATATATTTCTATGAAGTCATGGATCAAAAATGTACACCGATGTACTCAAGTAGACAGTGATTGTGCAATCTGTCACTGATGGCAGATTTAGTGATATATCTGTTGAATCTTATAAAGCCCCGCTTAGACCTTTTATCACATATCTTACTTTGGAGCTTTCATCTAACCTTCTCTGTCTGCCCATCACCTACATCCTGCATCCTCAGAGGGCAGAGCCAAGTGCCTCATGGACACGAGGCAGAGAAAGAGGTAATGGGAAGACAGAGCAGAGAGCAGTAAGCCGGGTGCAGAGGCCGGATTTGGCCCGGCAACGCTTTGTACGACCTCCAGTCCGAACTGCTTCCTGGTTTGCAGCACAGAGACACGTCACACCTGAAGACAAAGACAGAGAATCAGTGCAGGAGTGTATCAGGTGAAAGGAGGGATTTTACATGTTGAACTTTGTGGTTGAAGTACAAGATCAAAGATGATGGATGGAAAAATGGCTGTCAGAGAAATATTTGTTGCTTTTCTCTTTTCAGACTACATAAGCGAACCTCTGTTCCCTAATGTCTGTCCTTGTTCCCTGGTGATCAGGATTCCCTTCTGTTACTCCACGTCACATCTGTTTTTCCACGCTGCCACGCTCATTTTATTCTTAGATTCAGCATCACCACACCGGCCCAATGGTCTTCTTGCCTGTCACTTTATTACTCAATCAGTCGGATCCCCTTTCCTTTAGGCTACGGCTACACGAAAATGAAACGAGGCTTTTTTTGAAAACGGGTACGAAAATTATTGCGACCACACGTGAAAGCTGCTGTAAAGACTCAGGTCCAGATGGAAACGATGAAAACTCTGAAAACGATGCAGTACACACGCCACACCTCTATGTGCGCTGTAAGCCACCCCCACCGGTTACACCAGAACAATAGAAGAAGCAATGCGCATGTGTGTACGCCCCTACTTCTACCAGCGCGAAGCTCACGTTGTTCCTTCAACAACGCCGCTGTAGTTAGCAGTGTCTGCAGCAGTGCTGCTATCAATGTTGTGGGGTCCATGATGATTGCTGTCTGTCCTTGTTGTGTTGTCTTCTTCTTCCGGATTTTGTTCTGGTCACTGACGTATGTGTATACGTCACTGGCGTTGGCCATGTGGCTGTGACGCAGATGTAAACAAATCCGTTCTGGCTGTAACAATGGAAACGAAACGACGCCGTTCTCAGATCTTCCCACTCTGGAACCCGTTCTCCAAAACTATCGTTTTGGGGTAGTGGGAACGCCGGCTCCATGTGGCCGCGACAGCCAAACGATAAGCAAAAGTATCGGTTACAGTGAAAAACGTTTCCGTGTAGCCGTAGCCTTAAACTAATTTGTGTTATTCTCTCTGAAGACTGACTATCGTGCCACACACCTCCCCCACAGCTCCACCTCTGATGACCGGGGAGCCTCACCAGATGTCCCCGCCTCTTCCTAACTCGGCTCCTCCACCAGCAACATAGGACTCCAGGGGTCTCGTCCTATCCCTTTCATCAATCTCACACTCCAACACGCCATTCTGTCAGTCTGATCACCAGTAATGTCGGCCAAAGACTTTGTGTATGCATAATTTTTGTTCCACCCTTTCAACGGATTTCTCCAACTGAAATAATTCAAGGACAGTCTGCGATGGCGCCGCTACCTGGTGACACTTTGAATGAACTTCTTTTCGTCCTGATCCAGACAAACAGCAAAGGTTGTTCCCTCGTCTCCGCCAATCACCTGCACGTTATCCACCTTCACCTCTGATATCGAGATGTGCTGCCGGCAGGAGAGAAATGTCATTAGTGAGTGCTTCAAATTGCTAGTGCTGATATTGTGTTTTTTTTCCCAGGGTGTTATGCATCCTCCACCTGGTTGTAGCACTTTTTAGACTTGGAGCACTGCCGCTTCAGGACCTCTGTCATTGCCATCTGCAAGCTCTCTTTTGAATCTGTACAGAAACCACATATGATAAAGAAGATTAATTTTAAAACTGCCACACGATGAAAAGAGGTGGACTGTGGTTGTGTGCCGACGCTGACCGAGCTGCTCAGGTTTCATGCATGCTTTGGAAAGATTAATCGATGTGCAGGCTATCTCTTTCTGGATCCACTGACTCCTCCCGCTCACAGCAACCTGTAATTACGTGTAAACAGGACAGATATAAAAATAGATCTGGCTATGAAAGTAGACCCATGTGTTATTGTTTATAATTGCAGGGAATCTGTATGAAGGAACAGTCTTGTACCTTGTTGTATGCAACTCTCAGGTTTAAAGGGACAGCCTCCCGCTCTTCATCAATTCCAAACCTTTTGCTGGCAGCCCCTTCAGAAAGAATGAAGCACTTATCAGTTTATGGGTGCATGAGGGTGTGCGAGTCGATATGGTGCTGCTGTTGTCTGGGTATGTTTTTCTGAGTGTTACTAACCCATGGCCTTAACAGCTCTGATTCCAGCTGTGTGTCCGAGCTCCAAAGAATGAATAAACACTTCCCTTCTCTTTTCTCCCCCAACCAGGGTCAGCTGTGTGAAAGAAGGAACAACAATATTTCATTTGCAAGCAGATAAGCTCGGATTAAAGGTCACTGTGTCCTGTCTGTGTGTGTGTGTGTGTGTGTGTGTGTGTGTGTGTGTGTGTGTGTGTGTGTGTCTGTGTGAGATGATCCTCAGACCTCAGCCTGGTAGAGCTGCACCAGAACCGGCTGGTCTGCATTTCTGCAATAATAAAGCACCAAGTCGGCCAGCAGGGGGAGATGCTCCGAGTTCCCAGAATTCATTGAGAAATCTTCGTCCTTTCGGGGAGCCTGAGTCGCATGGATTTCAGAGAATACAGATTGTGGTGAGGGCATTATATGCATACAGTTACCCAGCTGTCAGAGATCTTAAGTATACTTTACCAGAAAAATAGACTTTACCAAACGAACACTTGATATAGCGTATCGATAACTGGCATGCATGGGAAATGCAAAGACATAATAAAAACACTGCAGAAAAAGAGAGTCAGGTTTTATTCGAGCGTGTCTTTAACAGCCGGATTTATAAATAGTTCTCAAAAGCATTCGTTCTTTTCTGACTTTTGGAAAATGAAAAGAGTTTCCAAAATCTATCCTGTACAAAGCAGTTGATTGAATTATATTGTCAAATTCAACAGGAATTTTAAACCTGGTGATATCCTCTCCACAGCACCCTGGCAGGACAGAGGAGCAGCTGCAGTGAGAGGCTCATCTCTCTGCGCCGCAGGACTGAGAGGTTCAGGAGGTCCTTTGTTCCCACAGCCATAAGGCTTTTTAACAGTGACTGCTGAGTTCTTCTCAAATTGATTGATTGATTGATTTTTTTAATTTATTTGTTTATTTAGTCATTTATTATTATTATTATTATTAGTTAGTAGTAGTATTTTTTACTAGAATTGGTATTATTATTGTTGTTGTTAATACAATCGTTGTAAATATTTTAAAAAATGTTGAGCTACTTGACTAATTTGAATTTCCCCCATTGGGGAATGAATAAAGTATTTTTCTATTTCTATTTCTATTTCTATTGAACATTCATGCAAATCACTACAAACTCAGACAGGTAATACATCATTTGCATATTTTAGCATCAAATGTTAGAAAGCTCGATATGTGGAACATGATAACTTACTTAAAATCTTCAAATAGGACCACCAAATATGGTGGATGTGGTGAACCTCAAGGGTCCATTTTGGATCCTATTCTATTTTCATTATACATGCTGTCTTTTGGATCGATTTCAGAAAGTACAATATTTCTTTTCATTGTTATGCTGATGACATCCAAATCTATTTCCCCCAATTAAATTGGATGTCTCGATACCACTGCATCCTCTGTGTAACCATCTACAGGATGTCAAAGACTGCTTAACACAGCGTTTTCTTAATGAAAACAAGTCTGAAATTGTTGTATTTGGAAATCGCTTCTCACTGTCCCCCTATTGTTATAAATCTTTGAGTGTTTTTAGATATTTCTTCTAAATTAGAGAAGCAAATCACCACAGTTTTTATCAGTTACGTCAGATTGCCAAAAGCAAAATCTTATCTTGCGTCATTTTGAAATCCTCTGTCCTCTATGCATTTCAGTTAGCTTTGCTGGTTTTCTCCCTCACCTGTTGGGAGTTCTGCTGATTACAGCCACAGCTCTTTTCCCAACATGCACCTCTTTCATATTCACCGTTACTCTCCTCATGAATACACTCCCCTGGTTACAGTCACTCCTTGCCAGACTGTATAAGCTCTTTGCTAACACTCCTCCCTGTGTTCAGTTTTTCACCTCCGCGTGTTTATATCTTCAGCTCCTATCCTGATTTATATCACAAACTGCGAAGAATAAGGAGAGTACCTGACAGAGCACGTCAGAGGACAAGCTGAGCAGGCTGAGGACGTTGCGATCGTACCAGGGATCCATTGCGCCCAACATCTGGGCTATATCTGTGGTGCTGTCCTCCGCTGTGCCATTTGAGTCCTGTGACAATAAAGAGAAACGAAATGCTTCAATCATTCTCGTAAAATGAACCTTCAAAGAGCTAAATCACTTCTTGGAGGAAAAACACTGATGCTCACCAGAAAGTTGCACAACACATACAATTCAAACTATAAGCTGCTAGTTTTTTTTATCTAATGTACAGAAAACAGACTGTTATCCGGCCTCTAACAGTAAAAAAAAAAAGCAAAGGAGAGCATTGGTCAGGAATGTTGAACCCTCCTCTTTATGTCTCACCACAACTTGCTCTGATTTATGGTGCATAACTGATCGAAGACTTATTCGTAAAAATAACTATCACACGTGTGTGTATATAGAGGTAAAGTAATAAAGATGGGAGGATGTGATGGTGGCTGAAGTTCTCACCACAGAGTTGGCAGTTTTGCTTAAACTTCCTGTCTGCCCTTCTGTTGGCGTGTGTCCCCCTCCTGGACTTCCACTTCTCCTTTTGGCCGGAACAAAGTAAAACTGCAGTTTGCACATCCTGGTGAGTTGTGGGCATTTAGTCTCTTTCTGCTGCAGGTCACTGTAGGCTCTGGCCAGCCTTCCAGCCTCTCTGTCCCCTCCGAACACCACCACTTTAACCAGGGTCGGCCCTTCTGCCACATTTCCCTCGTCGCAGCTCAGGATCGGCCTCCTGAAGATGCACACGTGCCTCTGGGGGGAGAGAGGATCTAAGGGAGTGGTGGACACGTGCCGGGGACGAGCCTGTCTTGAGATGGACTTGGAGTCTTTGCTGACATCACCGTGGAAGCCCATGCTCTGGGCACGGCGGCATGTGCTCGGACTGCGAGGAGTCTTGAAATGCAAGGAGAAGCGCTCTATATTCAAGAGGGATTTGGACTTCTTCTTGGGTTTCTTTCTGGGTTTTGTTAGGCCGTCTTTGCCTTCCTCTGTGTCCTCGTGGGCTATGTCCTCACTGAAGTCACTCTCCACACCCGATGAGCCGGATGGCACAGACCAGCTGGAAGAGAGAGACATGCTGGAAAAGGCAGAGTCCCTCGAAGAGGAAGACACAGTGGAGATGCGATGGCTTTGAAAGTCATGATCCACTTTCTCCAACTCATCCTCCTCATCCACACTGGTGTCATTGTCATCCTCATCCATTCCTGTTTTGAAGAAACACTCTGGAGGAGAATCCAGGTCGGAATCGATTGCAAGAATCTCTTTCAGAACATCTGTGTGAATAAGAAGAGCCGGAAAAAAGAGCTGGATTAAACACAGATGTGCAGATTGTACACTAAAGTCAGATCTTATTTGAAGAGTTGTTCAAACCAGGCGAATTACCGAAGTTATCGTTGTCCCATGAACATGTGTGACATTTGGGGAGGGGCAGCGTGAAAGTCTCCACACCTCCTGACCAGAGAAGATGATGATGAGATTGAGGAAAAAACTGCTTTTATTCCAGTTCTTTTGTGGCGTTTGCTGTCTTACCAGTCACCGTGCAGCCCTCAGCAGGACCAGGAACACCGAGGCTTTCTCTGAGCCTCTCCATTCTGCCGAGTAGACCCTCTCTAGCCGTCCTGTGATCTGCTGTCGAGGTTGCCATCTCCATGCTGTCTGTTATCGCCTCCAGGAGCTGCTGTAGTTCTTCTGACTGCTTTCTCTGGAGGAACATTGAGAGAGAGAGAATCTTAAGAGCGAGAGAAGGAGAGAACGAGGAGGAGAACCAGTGATGTGACGTTGCCGGTGATTCACCTGCAGGGCCGTGTGAAGTGCCTGCCGGTCGTGCTTGTTGCCCAGAGCAGCCTGAAAGCTGTGCAGGATCAGAGTGGTTCTGATGTCGCTGCTGGAGTGGTGGGAGGTGCTCAGCTGCACAGAGGCCGACTGGACCTCCGGGGGGTCCTCATCATCTGGGCTCAGCATCAGCACCATTCTAACAAAGACATTCATCCGCATGCAGATGTATAAAAACTGTTGTTTGTGGCATTTCCACAGCTCTCATTAAATAATCGTTGCAGTCTGAGTGAACTTACATGGTTTTAGAGCAGTGAATGTCATGGGAAACGGCCTGCTCTGTCCTTACCATGCGTTGAAAAGAAATGCCTGCGACAAAAAAAGGGAGTTAGAGACCGTGAGCACCATCAGGTGAATACTGTTCCCTTATGGTTACAGAGATGTATGAAAAAGCTAAACTACCATCTGCACATTTACCAAATGCTGTTTGTCAGGTGAACCCATCTCTCACACGAGTCTTATTCCTATTTAACGTTATCAACTAGTAAAAATGTAACATTTTTGCATTGATACAAATGTTGTTCTTTAAAGTCTGTGTGGTCTAGCTTGCACTGAACACGAGCATCTACCCATCATGTAATCTAATGATCTGTGCTATATAAACTACATTTCCCTTAGTTTGAGCAAACTCCTGAAACCATCTCTTCTCTACTGCGAAAGGTAGACATAAAGAACTGTGCAAAACTCTCGAGTCACCCCTAATTTCTTTCGTTTGAAGTGGTCCTGAGCAATAGTTCTTCAGGCTTCCCGAAAGTTTTTTTCTGGCGTTTTCTTTTTTTCTCCACACATTTTCAGTCCGGTCCTTTTTTTTAAATTGCATCTTTAGGCACTTTATTACTAGCAGCCTGTTGCAAAGGCACATCCTTTTTTTCCAACTGCTTTAGTTGCATCTGTGAAAAATATCCAAAGATAACACAGCTGTACAGACATAAAATACAACCCTGATTCTTAAAATGTTCTTACACAACGTTAGTGTAAGAACATTTTAAGCAACAACACGGCGATTCCCAAAGAGCAATTAGTCGAAAACTTATACTGGAGAACTATTCCTGAAGACTACTTAAAAGAAATGACAGAAAGCTTGTCTAAGAGGGTTGGAACTGTGTTGGAAAAGACATTTTATTGCAGTGTAAATGAGTTTTAGTGCAACCTGGTGCCCGGAGCTCCTGCTGGATGATATTTAACAGGCGTTTGCAGGCAGAGCTGCAGGGCTCAGGCCAGGAGAGGAACCTATGGAACAACAGGCAGGCCTCCTGCAGCACACCGCAGTCTGGATCCACATAAGGAGTCTGAGAGAGGCAAAGAAGAAACCTGGTTAAACAAGGAACCAAAGTCTAGAAATGTTGTATTCAGTGAGTACCCAAAACTGACACCAACTCACTCCAAGAAGAGCTGAAGAGAACATGAGAGTGAGGGGAACCACCAGCTCATACTGACACTGCTCCAGCACCTGAACGAGCAAGAAAAATCTAAAGTGAAACAAAGTGCCACCCCCACACATTACAATGAAGAGGTCAAACGGTGATGGTGGTTTTTCAGCTCTGTACCTCTTTGGTTTTCAACAATATTTTTTGAAGAAGGATGAGGAAGTGATGGGGATCTCTCTTCACGAGTTCCTCCAAACACCAGCGGCTTATGCACAGTCCAGCTAACCCGAGAGACAAAAACACAGAACCTGAACTGAAGTTCTCCTTTTGGGTTTCATTCTGATGTCAGTCGGTAAACACAAACCCACCGTTTCCACAGAAAGGTGAGGGATGCGATTCAAACGAGTACACACGTTGCTGTTGCTGAATTTCTGAATGAATCCGCTTTTGTTAGTTATTCCAAAATCATATCTTGCAAGATACTCCCACATGCTCTGTGTCACCACTTTCAATTCCTATTTTATACAGACAATACGTCTCCTGTTGTTTAGCTGGATATTTGAGGTTACAAATTGATTTGAAATGGTTCAGCAGCTTTTACAGATACTTAGCGAATGTTAGTTTTAACATATTATCGCAAGCTTTTTTTCCCCCCATACTTGTTTGTCAGCTTAGTCACTTTGCTTGTATATCTATTCATTTTTTTATGTTAACATTAAAAGCAAGTATGGTTTTGGGGTCCTACCGTTCCAGAGCTCTTTGTCAGGAGTGTCGAGACCCAGGTGACAGAGGCAACGCTCGAGGACATGCTCGATACGATCCTCCGTGCACGAACTCTGCTCCATCATCTGGAGGAGAATCTAAAACATCCACAGACAAGTAACAGAAGATAAACCCACAGGAAGTCTGCTCTCTTTTACTGTGTTCTGGTAATTCAGAGTGCCTCTTCAGTAGTCCAAACTTCCTGTTCGCTGTGTCGCCAACAATTAAAAATCCTTGCAGTTCCTTTCCAGAAATAGTCGAGCCCAACACAGGATAAAAGACCTGTTCGCAGACAGAAAAGCAAACACCAGTGTCCACGGCACAGATGTCAGCGCAGACTACACAGCCTGGCACTTCCCACTGGTGAGTCACAGACTGCGTGAGTGGACCGGAGATGAGCTGGTGGAAAGCAGCCGACCACAACTTCTACTTTTTCATTCTTAAAATTAGCAGCTGACATCTGATTTCATATGACTCAAAACTGGCCTGGAAATGAACATGGCATGACCGCTTCTTATTGGATCCCCACCTAAAGTCTCCTATGACATCTGCTTTTAAAGGAATTTCAAACAAATAAATATGATTTAGCTGAGAATTTCTGAAGTTTGCTTTGAAACAATCACATGACGTCTGTGGTTGAGATAAGTGAACAACTAAAACCACAATGACTATGTCACAATATAAATGACTACTTTGTTGAAAGCGGGAGTTCTTTAGGCAGGTGTTGCTGCGTTGCCGAACTCAAATGAGACCGGCCTGAGGTCAGTGAGAAGGAAAACTCCCCCTGGTACCACTCAGAATGTTGAGGTGCATGAAGAAGCTGTTACTGTAACTAAAACAGGAAAGGCCCTCCAAAGAATGCATTATACAACTCCTATTTAAAAAAAAAAAATTTAAAAGCTTTGAAAATGTAAATAAAAACAGAATGATTTTGGAAATCTTGTAAAACAATATTTCATTCACAGTATAACTTAGCGAACATATCAAATGTTGAAAATGAGAGATTCACTTTGAGTTATTTACCACAGTGTTATTATTTTTCAGTTGGTCAAATGTCTGGACTTCAGGCAGGAGGGTCCAGAACCTGGACCTTTCTACAATGAAACCATGCCGCTGTAAAAGATGCAGTATGTGGTTTAACATTGTCTTGCTGAAATATGCAAGGCCTTCCCTGAAAAAGATGTAATCTAGATATGTTGCTCTAAAGCTTGTATATACTTCTCATCACTCCATTAGCACTAACGCAGCCCCATACCATCAGAGATGGATGGTCCCACTACTACACACAGTTTTCCACTTTGCCTCGGTCCATTTTGAATGAGCTTTAGCCCGCAGAGGATGGTTGCGTTTCTGGATCATGTTCACGTGGCTTCCTATATTCATGATAGAGCTTTGACCTGTATTTGTGGATGGCACGGTGATTTCTGGAAGTGTTCCTGAGCCCATGCAGGGATTTCCAGGACAGAATCATGTCTCTTTTTAATGCAGTGCTGCATGAAGTCCCGAAAATCACAGGTATTAAATATTGATTTCTGGCCATCTTCCTTGTGCATACAGATGTCTTCAGATTCTCCACATATTTTTGATGATATCAAGCACTGTTGATGCTGGAATATTTACAGTTTAATGCAAACTGCTGAACCACTGCCCTTCTTTACTTCTGAGAGACTCTGTCTCTCTAAGGTGCTCCTTTAATAGCTGGTCATGCGACTAATATGTTGCTAATTAATATGATTAGTTTCAACGTGTTCCTCCAGCCGTTTCTTTTTAATACCACCTGCTTTTCCAACCTTTTTGTTGCCCCATGTTGCTGGCATCAAATTCAAGATGAGTTAATATTTTCCATGAAATAGTAAAATGTCTCACTGTCAACATTTCATGTGTTTCTTTTTATTATGAATGCACGAGGACATGCGATTCAGTAAAGAATGAGTGCAGACAGTTGAAACAGAGGAGTTGTGCGGTGGTACTGAAACAGGATGTTTCAGCCATTCATCCACACTTAGCTGTAGATTTCAGTTGTTTATCCATTACTTCCAGACAGCTGTTTCAACCCTGTCATCATTTACACACTCAAACACACACACACGCACACGCACACACACACACACACACACACACACACACACACACACACACACACACACACACACACACACACACACACACACACACACACACACACAAAGAAATACACAAAAAAGTCTATGTGCTCACGCCTGTTTGACTGCAAGGATGTTTAGGATATATATCTTATTTTCGGCAGCTCTGTCCTCTGTGTACCTGAATTATCTCACATCAGCAAGCAAGCCCATCAATTGTATACTGAGGAAGCAGGTGTTGATCCATTGTATGCTGCCTGCCAGGCTCTATTGTCTAGCCTTGCCGTGTAAAATTGACCACAATGCAGAATCACCAGTCGTTGCAGAGGCTGCCTGAAACAATAAGCTTACTGCTGCAATAGTTTGTGTTAAAGAAGAGCGAAGACATGCAGCTCTTCTCTGCAGCTCTGTAATCCATTCTACCAATGTGCATGTTTAAGGCTGCGAAATGCTCATTGCGCCAAACATTGGCTTTTGGGTTGTAAAAGAAGGGGAACAGGAAATGTGCAGAACTTGAATAACACTCGATCTGATGTAAGCTCTGTGACAGAAGCTTGCTACTACATAGTGTATATATTAAACTGTAAAATAGATTAAATGTCACTTCGTCAACCCGAGACGCACGCTGGAAATACAGTATGACACGTGTGCCTGTTGGGCAATATTTTAAAGAGATTGAGATTAAGACAAAATTAGTAGAGAGAGACATAACGCTTACCTTCTAATGCAGGAATCAAAGTAATCAGCGGCCTAAATCATCCCAGATCGACCACAACTGAGAACCACCCTCGAAGGGAAACAATACAGAGACCACATCCTCCCGTGTTAGTGCTTTTCAAAAATAGACCCTCCGACTGCACAGTCAAGAAAGCATGTGCTGCAAAACAGGAACTCGATGAGCGTTTACATATCGCATTGTGCTTATTCTGTAGGTGGAGTCTCCCACCTGACAGAACTCATTAGTCAAAGTCAGGTATGCCCCATCTGCATGATTAACTGAAACTGGCAAGTCAGCAACTTCTTTAACATGACTAAAAATGCAAATATTTCTATTTGTGAAAATTATTTTTTACTAAGTTATGTGTTTGGTTTCCTTTCCTTTTCTTTTTTTTTCTTTTTAAACTTTATATCTTCTCTGTACATTTAGTAGCTTGTTTTTACTTATTGTGTTGATGTCAGAGATGTCAGTCTGATATCCTTTTTGTAAGTTGCTTGGAACAGCGCAACATTATAATGGAACCTATCAATTCCTGTTCATCACACGCCCATATTCGCTGAATCACACGGCTGCAAGAGGTAAAAGGTAAGCACCCACATGGGACATTTTAACCAGGTCCTGCAAAGCACTCGACAATGTGTTTTTCATTTACACACACACACACACACTCACACACACACACACACACACACACACACACACACACACACACACACACACACACACACACACACACACACACACACACTCACACACACACACACACACACCAATAATGACAGAGCAGCAATGCAAGGATCCCACCTGCCTTTGAGAGCAACTAAGGGCTCAGACTGTGTCTTGGATCGTGAATATGATTTATGGACAACCCTCTAACCACCTGAGCTTCAGTCAGTGAGGTTAAAGTTGAAATAATGTTGTTTCACACTAAGATGAGCCTCACACACACACACACACACACACTGCTGTGATTCATAGTTGAGACCATGTTCTTATGTCTAAAAACACTCATTTCCCAGCTTTTTTTTTATCATGCAAAAAATATGAGAAAAATATTGAATTATTGTAGAGTAAATGCTTTAAATACTCCTCGCTATTGTTTTTTTGCACGAGTCTTTAAGACAGAGGAGGGCAGTTTAACTGTTAGGAGACCAATGTTTGCACATGAAAGGCGCTCCTATTGAATGCTGCAAAACCCTTGCAGCAGTTGCTGCATCATGAGAAAAACTAGAAAACGGAAGGTAGAGTCTCTGCTTGCATCATACTGAGGCTAAAGCAGCTAACTTCCTTGAAACACATCAGTTGTTGATTAAAGACTCACTTTTAGGGCCAGCTGCCGTGTAATCTAAAGCAGGCATCTAATTGAGACATCTAGAAAAAAATCCTGTGGTCTCAATAATACACTTCTTACTCTACATTTGTGCAGTTAATTCAAACCAAGTAAAATTGTTTAAGGTTTTCTAACACTGTCTGAGTCGGAAAAGGGGTTCACCTGTTGGGCTAAATCGTGACACATATCTGAAAAGGCTGGAATTTCTTCTCCTGGTTTTTGATGTTTTAGTACCAATTAATGAACTAAATAATAATAATCTAGTCCAAATAATGAGCACTCTCACAATTTTTTATAGAAACTTTTCACAAAATTATGTTTGTGTGCTTGATGCTCTTTGTGCCACTGAACCAAAAAAAAAAAGGGCCTCTGAGGCAGATCACATTGGTTGTTCTCCAACAAGAAGGTGAGAAGGTGAGGGACACCGACGGGCCCAGGATGCTGCGGTGCCCTCAGATATGCTCATTGGTGTGTGGTGGTAAAAAAGAAAGAAAAAAACCTCTCTGCAAATATAGTGTGTCCATATAAGAAGTGTTCTATGAGTGTACTGTACATCAGGGTAGACAAAAGCCCTTAATGACTATCAAACAATCTCGAAATGGTCATGTTGAACCAACGCAGGAAAAGTTGAACAACTGAGAGCAAGCAGTCAAAAAAGGAAACACTCTGCAGGTGCCTAGAAGTCCCTGGATTGTAAAGCAACACTGGAGATGTTTGTGAGCCTTAAAACTGTGTGCTTCTGACACGTTTCTGAAGCATGTTGACTTGTTTTATCCACATCCTGAAGCCGGAAACTATCCTAGGCCAAGTAGCAACAGGGGGCTGAGATACCACAGTACATAGGGACACTTGTGAGGGCCACTTTGGTGGCTTCTTCAGCATGACAAAATGTATGTGCATGTGCAGGGCTCACAAGGAGAGATTATTTTTGCCAAAGTGCAAAAGTTTTGCCATATTCTCCAGTGTTACTTTGACAAAGAATCTCTTTAATGGTGTGCAAAATATAGACTGTGGTGGCGGATGGTTGTCAGTCCAGTTTGATGGGTGACAAAGGCCTAAAACTTCCTTTTTTTTAAACATGCTTTTGTTTACAATTTACAAAAATGACCCAGGTAAGGAATTTAGGAACAGCATCGTTCAACTGCATGCAGGTGATGCTATTCTATATACCTCAGTGCACTCTGCTGGCCAGGAGGCTCAAAATCTGCTGATTTTGTGCTGTCCAACTGACCATCAGTTACTTCCTAACTCACACAAAACAAAATGCGCGCGGTTCCCCAGACGTCGGTCTGACAGCCCTCTCACAAGTAGATATCACAGCTTTTGACGGGACAGAGACAGTCAGTTGATGAGTTACGTTTAAAAGAAACATATTGACAACGTAGAAAAGTAATGAAAACCTTTGTTGGTGTTTTTTCTGAAAGAAAATGCATTGCCAAGAATAAAAAAAAGCAACATGTTTAGTCGACGTTTTCATCCATCTTTGATTACGGTGATGCAGATTTTATGCATGATTCTGCTTCTGTTTCTAAAAGCTCTGAAAGCAGTATATCATTCTTGGTCATCTTAGATTTATGACTGTGGGTGTCATCGTATCATAAAACTGGTTTGGATCTGTTGGCAGTAAGAGGTGAATGACATTTATTCATTTATAAAACTTCAGAGTTATCTCAGATAGATAGATAGATAGATAGATAGATAGATAGATAGATAGATAGATAGATAGATAGATAGATAGATAGATAGATAGATACTTTATTGATCCCAAAGGAAATTCAAGCATCCAGTAGCAAGACATAATAAAGCAATAAAAATGTTTATACAATTTAAACACTTTAAAAACAATCTAAGAATTTAAAAAACAATTTAAAACAGTTTAAAAATATAAAGTGACCAGTGAAATTCAGAAGTGCCAT
The DNA here is from genome assembly GCF_027942865.1 of Odontesthes bonariensis. Taxonomy (NCBI): domain Eukaryota; kingdom Metazoa; phylum Chordata; class Actinopteri; order Atheriniformes; family Atherinopsidae; genus Odontesthes; species Odontesthes bonariensis. The sequence goes on along the minus strand of NC_134526.1, from coordinate 24,651,611 downwards.
CAGAGCTGTTGTACAGCCTGATGGCCAGAGGAACAAAAGAGTTTTTGCATCCCCCTCTAGGATCACTATGTTAATACAAAGACTGAAATATATCTTAACTTCTGTGTCCCTAATGAGTGGAACAGTGTCTAAAAACACTTAAAGTTGCATATTAATACCTTGGAGTGTTCCTGGGTTGCAACAATTGTGCCATGCTGTTTTACGTTTTGCTCTTATGAATGGATTAATCAGTTTTTTCATATCACTGTAACTCGCAGCCCATTTCTCTGCAACATTTCGACCAAAATGTTGTCTTTATTTCTTATTTCATTCTACGTGCAGTTGAGGTAATGAACCGGAAGATGTCGCCGCGCCCTCTTCTTCAGCAGAGAGACGCTCAGCGGACTTAAATTCCGCTCCTCAGACACAAGTGGTCCCCTTTTTTTTCTCTGATAACAGAGGGGGAATGGGACAGAAAGAGATAGAGGTGGGCAGAGGTGTGACTGACTGGACCGGCAGAGGCAGAGAGAGACTCGGAGCCAGCTGGGCATTTGCCATATCTTGTTTTTACTTGATTTTTCAAAGAGGGTGGAAAGTTGAACTATAGCACCTTTGTCTCGTGCGTAAACGGGATAGGCTGTTTCTCCAAATTCTTTGGAGTCCAACACTTTCAGACTGAGCGGTATATTTGGAGGTTGTTGTCTGGGTGGAGTTTTCTTTGCCTCGTAAGATTATTTCTTACACATTTAGCATCTTTCATGCTTTGCTTCGCCTCCTTCTGCCACTAGTTTTCCTCGTGCCTGTCTCACCATCATTAGATGTAGGCTGTTGTTTTGATTTCCTCTCAATGTTTAACTCCAGTGCTATCATCTGATAATCCTGTCTTTCCTGCATTTCAGCGCATCGGTCCCTGCGGTGCTCGGATTACAATGTTAGGGATTTTGGAGATTTGGAGCGCCCTGCTGACAGTTTCTGCGCTGACCAAAGGTGCCCTCGGAGGATACGGGCTGAGCATGTTTGCTGCGCAGTCTTCCCCTCCGGACCCGTGCTATGATGAGAACGGGAACCCTCGGAGATGCATCCCCGACTTCGTCAACTCCGCTTTCGGGAAAGACGTGCGCGTGTCCAGCACCTGCGGCAACCCGGCCGCCCGGTACTGTGTGGTGAGCGAGAAGGGAGAGGACCGCGCCAGAGACTGTCACACGTGCGACGCCGGGGACCCCAAGAAGTCCCATCCACCTGCCTATTTGACGGACCTCAACAACCCTCACAACCTCACCTGCTGGCAGTCTGAAAACTACGTGCAGTACCCGCAGAACGTCACCCTCACCCTGTCGCTGGGGAAAAAGTTCGAGGTGACCTATGTGAGCCTACAGTTCTGCTCGCCCAGACCCGAGTCCATGGCGATCTACAAGTCCATGGACTACGGCAAGTCGTGGATGCCGTTTCAGTTTTATTCCACTCAGTGTAAGAAGATGTACAACCGGCAGAATAAGGCGACGATCACCAAGCAGAACGAGCAAGAAGCGATCTGCACGGACTCCCACACCGACATGCACCCTCTGACAGGTGGCCTCATCGCCTTCAGCACCCTGGACGGGAGACCGTCTGCGCACGACTTCGACAACTCCCCGGTGCTGCAGGACTGGGTGACGGCCACCGACATCAAGGTGATCTTCAGCCGGCTCCACACGTTCGGAGACGAGAACGAGGACGACTCGGAGCTGGCGCGCGACTCCTACTTTTACGCCGTGTCTGACCTGCAGGTCGGAGGACGGTGCAAGTGCAACGGGCACGCTTCGAAATGCGTCAAGGACCGAGAGGGGAATCTGGTGTGCGAGTGCAAGCACAACACGGCGGGGCCGGAGTGCGACAGGTGCAAACCTTTCCACTACGACCGACCCTGGCAGCGCGCCACGGCCAGGGAAGCCAACGAGTGTGTCGGTAAGCCTGAGTCTCTTTAAAAAAAAAATAAAAAAATGTATACGTCACCATGGAAATGGAAGCTTTTATAACATATCACCTGACTAAGTTATTCGTCTCACATCTGGTGCAACCAACGAGTAAATTTGTGATGATCTGTATCTTTATCGTGTGATTTCTTTTCTTTCCGAGAATGAACCGCGCTCATCAGAATGTTCCCAAATGTAAATCTATCTCGTGTCTTCATCCTTAAAAGAGAAACGTGTGCCTTACTTGTTGGCCAAGATGAACAGATTGTGATCTGACTTTTAAAAGATGGGTATAAATTCGACTGGGTCTATTGGTAAATTCTAGATTATTCACCGAGAGAGGAAGGCCACGCATCTCGAAAACATGCTGAAATTTCAGGCCCTAAGCGGCGAAAATGACCGATGAAATCATCTGATTAAATTTGATAATACCGCTCATGGGATGGCTTATTCAAAAATGAATTTACACTCTATCAGATTGTTATATAACTCTCTCCATGTCCGAAGGAAAATAAACTAGGTCCAGTAATTATGCTGGGGAAAAAAAGCCCAATTACAATTTAGGACTAAATAACTTCCAAGTAGCGGAGACATACTGTGGAATTTACTGCTTGTACTTTTATATATTAGATATATAAAATTCAGAAATTTGAATCTCCTCGGTGCTTCTAATTGGTTATCAAACGAATATTTTCCAGGAGACGGAGTATCAGGGTTCCTTGTGTGCAAAGACGGGATTTTCAGGTTTAAACTAAATATATTTTTGCTCAGTGAAAACACCGTGAGCTTATCTGTGATCTTTAATCTGCATTCAAAATAAGTTCTTAACAGGGAAATAAAAGGCAGGAAGTCTTTTCAGCAAACAAAGCGCGCCTGTCCAAACGCGTAATTGCGTCCTGATTCCGTGTTTCCGACTGTAATAGCGGCTCTAATAGGAAGGAAACATTGCAGCTGCAGAGATAGACTGCAGGGGCGTGTTGTGTTTCCATAAGCAGGTGCTATTACAGATTGGGTGGGCGATTAGGGCGGTTTTATTGACATTTTTGGCGCGTAGAGTATAAACTGGCACTTTGAAGGCGGCAAAACTATTCAGAGAGAAGGACAAAGCGTTAAGTAATTTGAAGCCAGATCGGAGTTTATGTTGTACAGAGCGAAGTGTGTTTGCTGTGATGCTTATTTTCAACAACAGGGCAGCGAATCTGGAAACGCAACAAGCCCCGACACTGCCATGGTTTGCTCAACCAAACGGAACAAGTGAGCAAGTTGTTCCCTTTGGCCTCCGACTTTCGCCCGCATGTGAGCGCATTTTACTAAAACAAAAGCTTGTCACTTGCGGCATCCATCTCGCTTTTAGTGGGAGGCTCTCCCCTTTTCACCGTCTCACTTCTTGTGCAAGCGGTGTCATCAAATAAAGCCGCAGAAGAGCCAGACTGAGCATGTCTTCCACAGAGGAAATAATAGGAATTGTGGCCTGACACCTTATCGTGAAAGAAGAAGAGCCAGGGGAGGGGCTGTTTCCATTGAGCACTGAGTCCATATGGTCTGGCAGTGGGGATGCAGAATGGCTGCTTTGGTCCACCCTGATGTAGGACATTGTGAAGCAAGAGAAAGAAAAAAGGTGCGGTTATGGGAGAGTTGGCCTCACTTATTGGTGGCAGGCATCAAGGAAGTAAGACAAAGTCAATTTCCCATGACTTTGCGTGCAGGGTTGCCATCATTTTGTCAAAAAGGCATTTATGTTGGCAGCAGCAGCCCTCACATTCCTATCAGCTGGAGGCACATGAGTAGCGAATTTGTCCATAACACATGGGCGTCACAGGTCCCCCTCCTGAGGAATCTGATCGGCCACACCGGAGTCAGAAGGTGGAGGGGAGTTAGTTAGTTTTGGATGGATGGTTGAATTGCCTACAGGGGCAGCAGGCCGAGGAGCATCTGGAACGGGACCTCTGCGTGAAGTGACTGTAAATATTCACAAACTGTTACAAAATGCGTACAAAGAGAGAGATGCACAGAGAAGAACGATGTTAAATCCCTTAAAGAAGATGTTTTGATCTTACATTAGAATAGAAGTAAATGTTGAAATTATTATAGTCTTTGGCAACAACAATTTTTAATTTAAAGCCTTTTTAGTTATTCGGCGTTGTGCATTGTTACGAAGAAACGCTTTAAATGTGAGACTTAACCCATCAATTGTCCGAACGTGCTCCCACTCTTCCCACACGTTTCTTACTACAACCCCACGTATGCAAACATAAACTTTAGCCTTGCACACGATTCGTTATCATTTCTATAAAGTTATGAACATGGTTGGAAAACACACACACACACACACACACACACACATATGGTGACAGGTCAGGCCCTCCTGTCCCAGGCAGCTGCTTCATATTCTCTCCATGTTCAGCGTAGCACTGACCCCTGACAGTCAAGCCCCCACTCCTCTCCGGCCTGACTGATGGGCTGTGAAGGGGAACTGTGGGAAACTTCTGCTTGCCAAGTGGGCTTTGAGGCAAGATGAAAATGTAAGCCTCGGTCACTCATACGTGTAATTTTGCACTTGTTCAGTTTCAGCGCTGTTTTCGCTGTCGCCCTGCCATGCGATGCTCTGTTTTATTAGGGCTGTATAAGTCAGCTGGAGGCCCAGTCAGTCTCGCTTCCTGATGCTTTTGATTTATTCTCCGAGTACACCTTGCTTTCACCTCAGCATGTCGAGTCCTACGGTTGGCAGGCTTTTTATGTGGCTTGAGGTGTATTTCATGTGAAAGAAATTACATGGGGGACCTGTGATTTCATCAAGCCATCGAGCATTGCAGGATACAGATCTCTGTGTATCTGATCACAGGCTCGGTGAAGAGAAAGTTGTACTTTGGCATTTGTTAAGATATTTTTATGATAGAGCGCCAGCATGTTTGCCACCCACAAGGTAGCTGAATCAGTTTATGATTGTATCAACTGGCTGATAGCTCTGCTCCCAGTCTGTGCTGCACATTTCTAGCTCTCCTTATAATAGAAGGCAGGATATAAACACGATCTTCAAAGAAGCATGAGGTTTATTGGTTAAAATGGTAGGTGGATATGTTAAAATGAGTACTATTGCTGTCTGTTAGCAATTCAAGTCTGGACCACAGGTCCTGAACCTTTTTCTGTCAAAGCACCAGTGACAACACCGGCCATGCTCAAGATTTCTTCATCTGTTTTAAACTGGCTCATTAGCGCTGCTATGTGGCTATAAAAGTATTCGAACGCAAACAAAGTCAGTTTATAGGTTGATTTTTATTTGTACTGTCACTTGGATTCAGTTTTTACCACATCGTAAATTCAGTTTTATATCCCAGCGGAGCTACTCTAGATTCCATCCTCGCCCAGACACTTCAAATCAGTCAAAGCACGAGTACCTTTAGAAAGAAAAGCCCATTTTCTGAGGAAACGCTGCTAAGGACTGGAGGAAACCAGACCCTTACAGAACAAGGTCAACACGTTTCCATGTGCAGTTTGCAACTGTGGCACGTTGAGTTCAAGCCTGGACCTTTTATTTCTCCATGTGGCTGGATGGGACCAGTGGCAGCATCTGCACTCAGCCTATAGGTAGTCAGGTCATGGCCTTAAATACGACCCATAGCGGCATCCTGTAAAGCACCGCCACTAAAGGCTGCAGGAGGTAAAACAGCTTTGTCACTTTGTGGTTGGATTTAGGCAATTACCAAGTATTTGGTTTGGCTCAGAAGAGAATCACGATTAAGACTAAAATGCATTCTTTGTACAGTGCAACCGTCACAACCCTTCACGGACGCCATTCCAAATTCTTCAGAGGTAATAATAGTTCATTTCTGCCTGCGTGAACAAATTACCGGTGGGGACATACTTTGGCGGAGGACATTACCGTACCGGCGCTGGCGGTGCCACCTGTCCCCCCTGCTGGGTTGTCAGGTTAGGCCAGGCCAGACCTGCCCACCATCTGGGTCTCATTTCAGCTGCATGGCAGCGGCCCATGTGACAGCCGAGGAGAATTATTCTCAGGTATGATGTCATAGATTTTCGTGTAACATAACCTGCATTTTGCTTCGTTCGCTGCTCTGTCCTCTTCTTTATGTTCGTCTCTGACTCATCTCTGTGTGCCCGTGCGAGTGATACCGAGTCTTCTATTGCTATTGTCTGGTGTGTAAGCTGACACATATTTGTGGGTTTCCTTTTTCTTTCCCCGCCCCGAATGAATTTTGGCAACAATAGCCAGAGGATATGGCTATTTCTGGGGTTGGTTTTGCTTTCTTGACTTCTGTTTTGATGGGTTCAGTGTTTAAATACATTAGTTTAACATGCTGCATAGTACAGTAAATTAAAACCGGCTGTGTTTGCAAATCAAGAGACAGACTTAATTTAATCCCCTTGATAGTAAGTAAGGTACCCACAAGCAAAGCACTGAGAAACTTCTCCTTTGGAGATGAATAAAGACAAATACGCCCCTGCCAACATCCAGTATTAAATATTTAAAGAACATCTGAAAAAGATGAAAACAAATAAATGTCAGTGCGAGCATCTTGCTCCTGTTGTGCCTTTGTTTCCATCCCCATCAATGGTTGCACGGGTAACACAAAAACCTATGCTGTGCAGATAAACAACATAAGACCAAGCCCTGAAGGTTTCATTCCAAACCGCATGTCAAAGATTAAAAGTTCAAGTAATCTGAATAAACACAAGCAAAAAGAAAGAGCAGTTAATAGAAAGCAGGTGTTGTTCAGGTTTGAAAACACAGCACACAGCAGCATGGAAAGACCAACATCACTGAGTCCCATGAGGAGTCCTCTGCCAGATAGATGGACTGATGAGTCTCAGTCATTCAGAACACGTCAGTACTGAGCGCGCCTCAGAGGCACAAGGGAGGACGTTTCAAATACTCCGGCCAATAAGCAGGAAGAAAAATGACTTTGGGCTGTAGTGACCCTGAAGCAAAAACTCCCAGAGAACCAATCAGTTTCAATCAGCAGAATCAGATGTGAAGCAGACCCCGTGTAATTTTCTTCTGAACAAGAAAGAAATATCCAACTTTATCAGCACAGCCTGCATGACAGCCGGCTCTGGAGACGAAGGGAGCTTAACCAGCTGCAGCAAACTGGCAACGCACTTTTTTAGAAAGTGATTTATTCTCTCGCATATATATATATTTTTTTAACCATCAGTTTTCATACATTAAACTACAGCCAATAAATTTCACAAATCAGACGTACTGCTGTTTCATTGTAAGGTGCGATCCGTTAACTTGTCTTCACTGCACAGAATTGTTGTTTTATTCAAGGATTATTGTGTAAAACGGATTTTTAAAAAAAATAAATATGGCTCAGCTGTAGGAAAGGCACCTTTTTATACATTTCCCACGATTTAGAAAAGAAACCTCCTGCACTCAATATGTCCCAAAATCTGAATGAACTGAACAAAATTCAAGTTGTCCAGCTCATATGATCATTGTTTGTTAAAGGAAGCTATAAATAATTAAATTTCCCATTTAAACCACCATACCTTCAGAAAAACAATTATTATAAAATGGCCACTGAAACCGCAAATGTCAAATCTATTTACGTAGGGAAAAATTATTTCCCCCTTTTTCCCCCTAAAGAGCTGGAAGGCAAACGCAATGAGTGACTTTATTTTGATTCTAAAAACATGCAAGTATAGCATTGTTATAGTATTGCATTGTTTGCTGTGAGAAGCTTTGAAAAAAAAATGTAAAAAAGACTCCATCAGTGAAAAGATAAAATCAGTTGAGAATAATTAAAGAATTAATATGAGCATGAGCCGTAAATAACCCCCTTTTTTTAAGTTTAGTTAGAGGACAAAGCAACACCCCCCTTTTATGACACCTCAAATTCATTTCTATTGTCCCTGCAGACTATTGTTGGTACCGGCCGTTCATAGAGACGCTCCCCCTCTTTACATCCGTCAGCCTCCAAGACATTTCAACAGAAGCAGTATAGTGACACATATATTCCCAAAGCTTTGTAAAGAACGACTAAAAGCGTCATTTCTGTTCTTAAGACTCCATGGTGTGGATGCTCCATGCTAACCCTTTCATGATCACAAACGCAGAACAATGCTTCTAGAACTGGCTCTCGTGCTGCCGCCTCCGGTCCTTCTTGCAACACAAGCCTCTGTGACTTTGGTGAGAGGTTTCTCTGTATACAGCCAGACCATAAAACAAAGAGATGCAAAAAAAAAACCAACAAAAAAACCCAACAACAACCCTCTTTTACAGTCCACTGTCCTCTGGGTAGAGGTTGCGTGTTTTGAGTTTTGTTTTTTAACTTAAGCTCGTAATTCAAGACAGACGTGCTGTTTGGAGCGAGGAAGGTTTCACTCGGGCTTTTAAAGGCGGGCTGAAAAATGGTTTGCAGCTGAGTTGTGGAGGGCATTTTGGGAGAGGTGTCTCCGTGTTTTGAGAGGCGCATGTTCACTTTGATTTAACGCTCCCATCTTTCCTGCGCGGGCTGTTGGATATTATAGCATTAACACTGATCCGTGTTGAACGCAGCGAGTCTGATATGGGGTTTGAGAAGCTGATGCCATGTGTGTCTCGGTGTTCACACCAACCATACTGTAAACAACAAGCGAGAGACGTGTTGTGCCGTTATTGACTTTGACAGTGACGCAGGTTCAAAGTACATCTGTAGGCAGCGAGCAGCTTGGATTCCTGAAAAAGCTAAGAGAGCCTTTCCAATATTTGTCGATTTAGTATCCTTCCACCAAGTTTTCCCCTCCCTCCTTCACAGACCTCTTTCCAAATCGTAGAATATGACCTTATGAGTTACAGATCCTTTCCAAAACAATAATGCAAAACTACTGAATAACAAGTGAAAGCCTTGCCCGAAATATCTTCTGCAAATATCACCAGCAAAATGTAATGAAAAGTGCTGGTTTGTTCCCCCTGACTGTACAAAGTATTATTATGCTACACTGAAACTTACAGCTGCTCGAAGTTCAGCTTGTTTAAAGTACTTTGTACAACAAATGTAAATCTGAGGAGGTGGAAATCTTTGATTATTGGTGAGATGTTGGATCATTTGAACATTTACTGGCATCACAAACATTTAAAGGCATCACAAAAGAGTCTACTACACTATTCCTTTTTGTAAGATTTTTTTGTACACCCAAAATCTTGAAAGACGGATTTAATCTTTGATAATGTGGGGTATTGAAAGAAATTATGTCTCAACCATGAGAAATGATCATCAAAAAGGTGCTTATGAAACTAAAAGTGTCCAATGTGTTGGAGGAGAAAGTGTAAAGTTGGAGTTTCACAACTTTGATCCCACGGCTGTGCGTAAGTGAGGCGCCTGAGGAAAAATGTGCTCGGTTCGTTTCAACCACTGGAGTTATGGTAACTGTTATTTTCTTTTTGGAAATAGTTGTGTTTCTCAATCCCAAAAAGTTGTCAGAATGTTTATATTCAACTGGTCTTGCAAAATGATTTGAATACACAAACTCCATATTCAACAACAAAGCAGTTTGGTGTAATTCTGACTGAGCAGCGAGGGTCCAACAGTCTGTGTGAGGCAGAGAGGAACTGCCCAGAAATAGGTGCACGACCTATACAAATCTTTTAGGATTTCACAAATCCTTTAGAGTCAACAGAAAAGATTATGGTTCGGTAAGTTGATCCTGAATGGCTTGAACATTTTGAATTGTTTGTTTTCGTGGCTGCTTATTTTTGTTTGCTCATGAGACGCTTTATTGTTCACCGAGCCAAGATGAAATAGATGCATGTTTGCGTGAGTGTGTGGATGCTCAACTCTTTGTGTCCACTGTCTGTCTACATGGAGCTGACTTGACTGGGGCCTCCGGGGTGGCATCAGGACCACCTAGTGCGCGCACACCGAGCCCCTTTGAGGCAGGGCAGGCTGGGAATGATTAATGGGCCAGAGGAGTGACACGCTCCGCGGCTCAGCTTCAGACCCCCAGCCAGCTCCCCTGCTGCGCTGCCACCCGACACAGCCAGCTCAGTGACAACGCTGCTTGTACGCCCACACACAACACACTTCAGTGTCACTTACCCGACTTACCCCCGGTGCCACGGCTCCCCCTCTCTCTGTCCCCCAGAAAGCATTGAGGAACTCTGCAGTGGAGGCAAGGCTTAGCTGCTTTGACTGGTACCATCTTTCCTGCTGCGCTGTCGACACAGGGGTCTTTTTACTGCAACACAAAGACAACAGCTCACAACTGGATCACTATAGATGGAAAAAAAAGCCTTGAAAGAATCATATAGTAACATGTAGTATAATATAATGCATGTAATAACTCTGAAGTCTGCTTTATTGTTGTTTTCAGGGGGAAATCCCTATTATCCCAATAAGATCATGTACATGAATGTCAGCGATGTCAGCTTCTAATTACCCCACACCTTTGTTCATTAAAAGCAACTTACCCACAGACATAAAAAAGTCTGCCTTAAGAAGGAAATGGAGTTGTCGGATCCAGTTTCATATTTATTTCTCCATATAACCTCTGTGGGGGTGTCTCCAAGTGGCTCTGTTACCCCGTAATGGATTTCTACATCCCCCTGTTCGCTGTCTCCATCCCTCATGCACCCCAGTGTCCAATTTTTCTCCCAGGGAGAATGAGGAACCACTTATTGGATTTGAGGGGATATCCAGCAGGATTGATACAGGAGAGGAAAAATCACTGGCTACCACATATCGCTCCCAAAATGACCATAAATATCCCCGGGTTCCACATCTGCTCAAAGACGGGAAAACCTGGGGATCCATCAACCTCCACCATCCCTCTGCTCACTGCGTGTGTGTGTGTGTGTGCAACTGAGGCAAATCTCTCGGTCAGACTGGGAGTAGGGAATTGTCCGCAGACGCACGAGGATTAAGCTGTCCTCCAGTCTGCCGTAACTCTTTTAGTTCGAGCGGCTACATGTAGACTGTTTCCATCCTCCTCTCATCTCTTCTCCAGGTCACCACAGCTACTGTGGGGCAAACGGCTCATGATTCCTTCACACGCTCACTCCAAACTGTAGAAAGTGACTTCCTTCCTCTCCCGACCGGCCCAGATTTGAGACGTACAGCAGACGGCTTCCTCCCTCCCCGTACTTGCAGGAAAACAGGCAATCTGCACACATCTGCACGTGTGTGTCTACGTGCGCTGCAAGGCTTATTTACACAGAGAGGAAGGGTCACTTTCACTTGATAGTGGGTCAGAGATAATACGCCGTATCTGCTTCCCACTTAGGAAAAAGAATGACCTCAGAACAGTAAAAGAGCATGTTAAATCACACCGTGATGTGCAGCAACCCATGAAATACAGGCCTCTGTTACAGTAGCTTCCTCTGTTCAGTCGTGGCATCAAACCAAAGATAGCAAAGGTGCTGAGATGAGAGCAAGACTTGGATCAAATTTTAATTTATCTAGCTCAATGTTAGATAAAGAGAGATACTCTCCCTCTTGGGTCTGGAGAGTACAAGAGAAAGATGCAAGTGATAGTCAGGCCCACGGCCTACTCCTCTTGAGGCTGTCTGTAATAAATATCCGGGCTTGAAGTGTAAAATGAGTGGAATGCATCTTAAAACAGCACGTAGAAGAAGAAAAAAAAACTGACACCGTCTTTCCAAATGAATTAGAAGGTGTTTTTGCAAGCAGTTAAATCATATGATTGACAGCTGGGGGCCCCTCATACTGGATGCCTTCATTAATCTGAGACTCATTGGAGAGTTTGTTTTACTCATAACTACCGTGGCTTTAAAGTTCAGCGAGTTCCTGCTGAGATTGCCTGCGGCTAATGCGCTTCAGGAAGAAACCAAGCCTTTTCCTCTTCAACTCAATACCATGTCCTGGAAGCCACCTAGCAACCAGAGCAAACTTTGGGTGGAAAAAAAATGAACACAGCAGTGACAAAACGTCCACAGCGATCTCTCAGTGTTTCCATTAAAACAATCATGAACCACTAAGTCACAGACTTTTTCCTTCCTATCTGCAAAAACGGTCACGGTGGGTGCTCAGGCTGCAGCACGTCCCGGCCCAGACTTCTTCCATTAATTCACATCCTTAACTCAACCCCAGATTTGACTCGATCACAAGCCACCGTGTGAGATAAAGGGTTAAGTGTCGATGCAATCCAAAACACACAGGAGAGATATTTCTGAGATAGGAATGTGGACAGTTATAAATAGGCCTTTGGAGAAAAGTGTAGAAAAGCACAATAAACATGCCACAAGAGCGATGGATTGTCACCTCAGCTTCATGATTTACAGCCTAGTGGCTTCCTGCCTCCTTCTCCCATACGCCCTCCACAAGAGAGAACACAGAGGAGCTGCCGCGTGCCGGAGTGTTAAAATAACCTCCCCTGCTCCGTGGGGGAGATTTGGAACTGGGCCCAACGCAGCAACCCGGCTTTGTTTAGCCATTTGGGACAGGTTTAGTCTGGAGAGTGTCCCCTCTGACCACAAGCTCAATTAGGCTGCAATCATGGGATGTCAGGTTTACTGTAAATACAAGCTTGCCTACTGGAGAAAAGCGGTCAGCTCTGCCTCAGGTTCGCAATTAGTTAGTTAGAATAGATGGGGGATTTTCAGACGTCTCACAAATGTGTTCACACTCAAACCTAAATGCCTTACTGCCTAATATTACTCAAAAAACACAGCGAGTAGGAAATATGCAGTTAGTCAAACAAATGATAGAATAAGTAGAAAAAACATTTGGTGCGATAATCACCATACTCCCCACTGATATTATGCTATATATGACAGAAAATGTGGACTTTGGTAATGATATCTGCTGTAAGGTGGGAAAAGTACTTCTACAGATTAAAAATCCCTGCAACACCCGAACACCACATGTGCGGGACTAAGAGGGTGTGAAAACTTGCAAGCAGGAATTATGGTAGAAAAGTAATGTATAAACAATTGGAATGCTCTTTCAGGACAGCTCAAGTAGTTAGATAAAAGCAGTGGATATATATAGTGTAAACAACAGAACTGCCAAAATAGTTACATACAACCCATAATTACAAAAAGTTGGGATGGTGTGAACAATGCAAAGAAATCTTACAGAAGTTACGGACCTAAGATATTCCATGTTTTGACTTAACGTAGGGTTTTATACAGTAGTTTAAGCAACGGATTCCAAAAAACGTTTGGCCAGTAAAGCTTTTAACATTCTTTAATGTTGTGATTCCTTCTCATCACACTTCAAAGGTGTTCTTACATTTGGCGATACCAAGTAATGGAGCATTTTGAGTGCCATCTTCCCCCATTCTTCCTGCTACAGTATGAAGCTGTCGTAAAAATTCTCCAACATTCATGTTGGGGACAGATTGGGACAGCAGACAAGGTCCTTTTCAATACTTGTCCTTTTTTCTTTCGCAACCATGATGGTGCAGAAGGTGGTTTTTTGCATCATCTTGTTGAGAAATGCAAAAAAAAAATGTGGTCTTGAATGCGGCATGTGTTGCTCTAAAAATACACTGTACTTTTCCGCATTAATAATGTCATCCCATCGGTGTAAATGAGCTTTTCCAAGAGCTCTGATACAACTCCACACACTCACAGAGGCTGGCTTTAGGACTTAGTGCTGATAACAGTCTGGATGGTCCTTTTCATCTTCGGTTCAGAGCGCACGTTTCCTATGTCTTCCACAAAAAGATCTTGAATACTGATTGGTCTGACCACCACACACGTTCTCTCTATGCGGTGGTTCGTCCCAGATGCCTCAGAGCCCAGAGAAATCAGGCTTACGCTTGCACCGATTCCGCGTTGACATTTGTCAAAAAAAAAATTTAATTGTCAGAATATTCAGACCTACAGCTGAATGACAAAACCTGAATCCCTCATTTAAAACCACATTTGTACCCATGGAGTCCATATACAGTAACAGCAAGGATGGAGTAGAATTTGCTTTTCAAGCTTAATGACCAGGGACATTTTTTTCAACAGCTCTCTTATAAACTCAAGGAAATAAGCTTAAGGGAGGAAGGAAACAGACCGGTTCCACACCTACAATGTGAAAGCACTCATAGTTCCTGAGAGAAAATTTACAAGGCATCACACCAAAACATACAAATATATAAGAAATGAATACATTTTTTTGTGATTATTACTCACATATAAGAATATTTCATCAACAGGCGCAGCAGGAATGTTCTATTACTGACGCAGTTGTTAGCCTGTTTACGCACACCCTCACAGTGTGAAAAGGAAGTATTCCCAAAACCACTGTCGGAGGGATGTTTCCCTAACAATCCATCATCTTTGCACATTAAGTACAGCTTTGTTTCCTCCTGTGGTCAGTCAGGAAGCAAACCCCAAACATTCATAGTGACATAGTTTGAGATTTATGGGAGGATCTGATGAGAGAACAGGCCTGGAGCTCTGAGGAAAACCTAAATCAAAAAGATAGCAGCCAGCATGAAAATACATGCTCTTCTTTGAGTGCACGATAGTGCAGCTTTTAATTAGCGAGCTTACTGTATCAAAAGAGGACAAAAGCGCGATTGAAAACGGGTGACGCGCAACAAAGATCTCAGGCGAAGCTGTTGCAATTACACGGCGTACGTTCCAGCAAACTGAACCAGTAGTACGCCCACTCCCGCCTCCCCTGGACTTCTCCCAACCCTGCAACAAGAGGATAAATGGGCTGAGATATGCTGGCCATTATGCATTATTATTCATAAGAGAGGGTGTGTTATCATTGGCAACACCAAGCAGGGGCTGCTTAGAGCTGGGAGCGACTAACTCTGGTCATTACTGATTGCACAATTACAAAATGTAGCCCCAACAAAACGTCAGGTCTTTTCTTTTCTTGTCAGTAAAAAGGGTCACGGCACAGATCAAACAGTGCTCACGGACAATGTAAATATAGAGAAATGTTTTTGTTTTTTTTACCCCTACATTTGTATAACATGGGAAAAGGAAATTCACGAGCAAGTACACTTCTTTTAGCCTGCGCAGCCACTAAAGTGTTCTCTTAACTTGGCTTCTTTAAAGCCTGCTAGAGGAAAAAAACTACTGTTCCTGTCAGAATACCCCCAAACAGGTCATCATTCGACCCACACAAATTATTACCAGCTAATCTTTAATTTGCACTGGCTAAGGGTGCATTGCATGGGCTGATGTCACATTGCATTACCTAATGACATACACGGTGCTGAGAGAGGAGCCTGCAGTGCTACTGAAGCCAGACTGACTTGGGTGGCTGTTTATGTTGAGCCAGTGCATTCCCTGTTCGCCAGGCAACCGAACTGTTTACGAGCAGTTACTCACACAAAAGCACAGGGCGGGCTGATTGCTCAACTAATTGATCCCCACCAGAGATCACAGAGCTGTGCTCGTAAAAGAAAGTGAACGCCTCCCATGACATCAGCATGCGCGGCGAGACAGAGCCTGCAAGTCAGGGGGAGAGACTCATTCCCAGTCCGAGTGATGCCGTCTAAGGTAAGAGGAGAGGCAAACCGTCAGGTGGAATGCATGCACGTGTACACAATCTGCAACTATCAAGCGACGAAAAAGTGCTCCGTTTTCGTGGTATGACGGTATCTGAATTAGCAGTTTCTTAATGTGAATGACAAATTCCAAACAAAATCCTGATTATTCCCAATACCCACAGGGACATCCCCAGAGGTCAGCCTGAGCTACGAAAGTTTTCTTTGGAGCTGATAGGACTCCAGCATGACAGTTAAAAACAGGCTATTTGTTTAAAGCGATGTTCCTAACTACTATGAATCACAGGGCAATAACACTTTTTTTTTTAAATCACTCGAGTGGACCGCTATCATCATATTTCCTCAACATTTAATCTCGGCTGGAGCTGCTACAGCCTTGTTGTGTTTACAGAGGTCTGACAGGTTTGAGGGGAAATTTTTGCACACAACACAAATTGGCAACACTCTATTTAACTCCTCGATTGGACGTCTCTCAAACCATAACCCCTGATGCAAATATTTACCTTGGTGACTGACAGGCTTTGGCTGATTTGTGTAATGCTGCAAAAAGCCTCAAGTTCTCCATGTCTTATTGACCCTTTAATGTTTCTAGTGGCTCGTGTAGCACATTTTGGGGAACATGCTCAGGCCCGGGTGAAGCTGAAGAGTGAGACTGCTTTAGTAAGTAAGTCTTTCATCACGAGGATGACTCAGTTCAATAGCTCATCTCTTAGCTTTTCATCTCTTATCGGGCCTCGGGGCACACAGTTTGCCCCTGTGTGGTCTGACAGCTCCTTGGAGGTGAAAGGTGAGCTGAGTGATGGGTCATGTTTTGTTGGTGTGCTGTTATGGTGGCGGAGCAGACTGAACTCACTGCGGGGAACTGAGGTGTTACTGCCAAATTAGCCGTGATCACATAGACTGATAGCGTCTGTCATCTGACAACCAGGCAGACGCAGCTACGTGGCTCTGTTTAGGTGCTGTTTACACATACCCGGGTATTTTGAAAAACGCATATTTTCTAACCTTCGTTTGCAAAAAAAACTAGGTGCACACAGCCCCGTTTTTTAAAAAAGCTACGTCTACATTGATCCGGAGAAATACGCTATCAGGAGCTGTTAAATTACGCCAAGCCTGACGGTGGCAGTGTTAGAACAATGAGAATTCCACACAAGCCAATCAGAAGCCTAATAGAGAACCGCTGACAGGAAGAACTTCCGGATCCTTTTCAAGAAGAAAATATTGCGCTAGGCTCATGTGTGTGGACTGATAGCGAGACTGAGCTACTTTTACACGTTGCGCTGGACTATAAAACTGCTAAAGCCGTGAAAAATGTCTTTGTTGTTCAATACATTGTATGACTGTAATTTTCAAAATCACACAAGCGAGTATAGCTCTCAACAACTGAAATGCTGCTAGTACCTCCATGCTTGCTAGATAAACAATGGACGGAGAGAAAGGCGTTCTCACGCTAGCATCCTGCCAACAAGATGGATAGGGGCGGG
The DNA here is from genome assembly GCF_027942865.1 of Odontesthes bonariensis. NCBI lineage: Eukaryota > Metazoa > Chordata > Actinopteri > Atheriniformes > Atherinopsidae > Odontesthes > Odontesthes bonariensis. Next base: position 24,634,771 of record NC_134526.1, on the reverse strand, counting down.
GCTCTGTACTATGACGACAACTCCGCATTCCATTCTGAAAACTCCATTTTCGTCTCTTTCAACCAGTTTACACACAAACGCTAAACGGAGTTTTTAAAAAATCTCCACTTTTGCCGGAGTTTTTTTTTAGCTTCGTTTTCTGATAATATTTCAGAAACTACTTTTGAGTATGAATGACCCGACACTAACACTAGCCTGAGTGTTGATAACTCCAACAGATTCTCAGCCGGAGTCCAAACTCCCCATACTAATCCAGACCTGGCAACCACACTTGTGGTTTTCCCATTTGGCCCATCAAATGGCCGAACACGGCCCGCGGCGCCGATACCTGATCAACCTGAGTGGACTGGCCACCTGGATTGACAACGTGATGGAGCCCGAAGGCAAAATGAACGCGATAGCCTGAGAGAACACTTAGTTAGGCACACGTGTCCGAGTGAAATTAAAATGTTGTTTTGCTAAGAAATCAAGAGACACTTCTTCCCTCTGGTGTTTGTTTTGATATGTACATGTCTGGTTAACATGTTCCCAACATAGGTGTAAGTGTAGTGAACTTATGAACTTCACTTGATTGGTGCAGCGTGTGTGAGTGTGTGTGTGTGTGTGTGTGGGCCAGCACTAAAAAGGATCCAGAATGTTGCTTCAATTCCAAGTGCCACAGATGCAGTTAACCAGCTGGGGATTATTGTTATTGTTGGTCGGGTCTAGCAGAAATTCTTGAAATGAGCGCAGCCTCTTAACGCCACATCATGTGGCTGAGACAATCTGTAAAAACATGTACCACGGAAAGCTGCGAGCTTGTCCTCCACTGATTTTGGCCGCCCGCCCCTCAAGGTGTCGATGATTGAAGCACCTCTGTGAAAATGTTGTTGGCTCATTCATTAAGAGGACGGCGACAATTGAGTTCTATTCATCTCGGACTGGCCAAACCACTTATCCCTGAACCTTAAAAGACCAATTTAAAGTGAAATTAGAGGAAATGGAATTTCAGTTGCAGGGTCTCTTGGTCAAAGGTCTTGTGCTGTAGGTACGCTGCTCCACCATGGTCCACTCCTGCCTTGTGCTTTTATTTTTTCATAGATTTCTATAAAATCAGGTTGTGATTTTTGCGCATCAGTTTAAAAGATACCACTGTGATCGTTACACTTGGTACATGCTTATTGGGCATCCTGCTTTGCAGAATCTAATCCCTCGGTGGAACACAACTGTAAAATGTAGCAGGGCGTAACTGAACCTGGTTAGCTCATAATGCTAATGCCATAATGCCAGGCTTCGACCTGGAACTATTTTCTTATTTTAAAAGCTCCAGCAGTGTGATTTAAAATGTGTTCACACCGTCTCCTCTAACATTCTCTCTCTTTTTAACTGCATTTTAATCAGCAGTTTCAGTAGAAGCGACTGTTGTTCGACACTTAGCTCCCCACGTGGTTTATGAGCCGGTGTTACAAAATTCTTCAGTCTGAAAAAGTACTTTTTGAATATTATTTCGTCACTTTTCTTTAGTTTTGACTTGGTTTACCTTCACTGTCATTTTTTTTTTCGATTTTCGAGTTGAATTCATTTCAGTAAAGACATTTTTACGCTGCCAGTTCTCACTTTACAAACATAGAAACCCCAAAATCTCTTTCAGCACCAAAACTAGTTGGTCAGAATGCGACATGGAGCGCTTCTTGAAAAAAGTGTCAATACATTTTAATAATCCATAAAAAGGTCCATATGAAGTGAAGATGGTCAATGCATGAAAAAAATAAACTATTTGTAATGTTTTTAATACTTTACTTTCAAGGCTATGCTGACAACTTACTTTCGTGCCTTCATTGAGAAAAAGCAAGTTAAAAACAAGTCATAGTCAAAAATACTGTGAATGTGATTAGAAAATGATCGTCCTGTGTCATGATTCAGCCTTTACTGTGGTCAAGCAGCAGGGAGTATAGGTTGGGAAAATGAGCATCCTTCCAAATTGTCAGTAGTGTAGAAGAAGAAGACTTTGTCACTTGTACAGTTGAAGTTTGTTTGCCATTTAAACCATCACCAAACATCAGCAGTTATGCACGGCGCTATCATGCACCTTCAATACACCTGTATTTGGTCAAACATATGACTTTTTTTTTTCCTCTTCTGGGTTACATTCACTCAATAACACAACCATACTCTAGTAAAATACCTTTGGCACTTCCTGGTTGATCTTAGGCAACAATATCACACGGTTTGAGTTAGAAATCCAAACTTGGTCAGGGTTAAAAAAGGGTTAAAAAACAAAAAAGGTTAAAGCTAAAATATGTGCTACGTGCTACACGACCGTCACTGGTCAGGAGGACAGTCTAAGAATAAATATATATATATATATATAAAAATGTAAAGGAAAAGTTAAAAAAAAAAGTTGTGTAATGGAAAACAAAGCATCAGATTTTGTTTACTGTCTTGAGACTGAGTTGTCAAAATTTTTTGTCTTGAATGATAACCTTAAAAATCTTGGAAAAACCACAGAAATTTGAATATGAACGAGGCCCTAATGTCAAAACGCTCTTGTCTCAACCCTGTTCAACACATAAGAAAGTTCTGCTCCTCATTTTTTATTTTTTTTACCTCTGTTATGCGCTTCATTAAAACCACATTACGTAGAATAAGTCATCATGTTCGAATTCAGTTGTTTGTCTCCTTCGTGCCGCCTCTTATCAACTTGATCGAAGAAAACGATCTCTGAGTCACTTCCAGTTGGCACACTGTTTTCATACTTTACTTGTTTATGTGACACCAGAGTTGCAGGTGCAGAGGTCTTCGCAGGAACCGCATCCTTTTTAATCAGAGATAGAAATCTCCTAGTTCAGCTACAGTTGCTTCTCTCTGACTGTTTACATTTTTTTCCCGAAATCATCAAAAGCAGTCCCGGAAACTTGTAAAACGAGTCATCATCTGGGGGCGCTTGTTACCAAACTCCTTTGTTGTCGTCTTTGCCCTCGTGAAAAATTCACAGCTGCTGCAGTGATGTGTGATCGAAATATTTATTGTGGCAAACGCGCCTCTGGTGGAAGCGGACCCTCGGGCAGCTCAGGGTGATGGATCGTGACACTTGCTTTTAATGTTTCTGCATTACTGAGTCCAACAGGCTTTATCAAAGAAAGTCCACGGATGCCGTATGACAGAAGCGGCTGTTTGTTAAAGATCTGGCTTCAATAAAGATTCGTCCAAATGCACTGTTTTAAAGTCATGACTGTTTCCAAACTGAATGCATTACAATGATTTATTCGCAAACCTTCCCATCAGGAATCATTTATTTATCCCAAACCAGTAAGATACTGTATTTCCACTGTCTTTTCTGCACAACTTGATTCCATCAGTGACTGTAAGTGACGTCTTTATAATCCAAAGGAGTAACTGCTTCAGGACTGTGAAACATAATCTATTTGTTGTGTCATCAGCAAGATCCCATCTTAGTTTCAACTAAAATATTTGACCATGACCTTATCCTTAAGACCTCCATTACTGGTTTCCATTACATAAAACATTAGATCACAGCTGAGATTAGTGTATTTTGTTCATTATACAAAGGGCCTGCAACAGTGTGTGCATACATATGTGGAAATATGTGAGGAAGAAATGGAGAAAGAGTGCTTAGTGGTGCTGATAACTGTGAAATTATCGTCTGATGATTAGGATTTATGTACAACATATCCTCTTTGGGAAATAAGAATGCAACACATAAAACAAAGCTTTAAATTTGATATTTCGCAATAATTCTTTATAGTTGCCGGGGAACAAGATATTAAACAAAGCCTGTAAAGATGGGTGTAACTCTGTCATTGAGTAGTTAAACACATGCTTTCAACATCACGATAAAGTCCTTTGGAAACATTCATGTATTTTTGGGACCAACTCTGTGATCTATCTAATAATCATAAATAATGCTGGAGAAGCAGCTAGAACGTCTTTTATGCTTTGCCATACGATTACCAGCAGTGGTAACGGCTGTCATTTTTAATACACAGAGGAAAAAACGGTGACAATGTGGGGGAAAAAGCTCACGTCGTGTAGTGGAAAACCAGTATGTGAAATGAGAATGTGGATTTTAAAAAAGCGAACTTTCCAGAGTGTATTTCCACTGAACCGTAAGATATTCCAAGTGCTAGTGCAATGTACAGGCTCCGACGTTAAGTGTTCACCCCCTTTTTCTTTTTTTTTAAATAATACAGAAAAATATAAAGCACAAAGGCTCTTCATGGGCATTAATGAACTCTTGTAAAACAGCATCACCCACATTATACAGCTCAAGTGTTATGCAGGTATTGTATAAGCTCTGTCTACTGTGCACTGAAACACCGGAATCAAGTGCAACCGACACACATTGACAGAAAGTATAGTTTCTGCTTGTGAGTCTCTGTGTGCCCAAATCATCCTCAACTCACAGGCTGCGATGAGACATGACCCCAGTTTGATTTGGCACATATCATCATCCTCCTGATATGAGTGACTGCACGCGATTTAAACACACCGAGAGAGTAATTGGCCCTGGATAAACAACAATTGAGCTGGAATTCTGTCCTTCTGCATCTCCGAGGAAGAGCGCATTCTTTTCAATCTAGATCACACAAGCCCAGCCTCAAATCTCACACAGACACCCATAAATGTTGTACGGATAAACAACTGACACCCAATGACAGGGCTGGTAACTTCCTGCTGCTGAGAGGCTCTTCTAATCATCTATAACCAAATATCTTCAAAGATCATCGTGTACAGATGTTTGATTGTCCCTGAAGTGTAGACAGAGCAAAAAAAAACGCCTCCATCAAGCTGTGGGATGCGTGATTTTCATCCACTATGCACACCCACCAAGAGCGCTTTCTATACAAAGCCTGATAGATGGCACTTGAACATAAATAGATTGAAATAGCATAGCTCTAAGTAGGCCCTTGAAACCAAATGAAAGCAGACCCAGAAAAGACACCTTCCCTTTTCGGATGCCCAATCACAGCATGCAGCTGCCCCACAGTTATATTCCTTTATAAACTTGTAAAGTCAGAGCTGAGTGTGGCAATCATTCCCACATTTGAAATATCATGTGTTACACCTAATAAAATACCTTACATATTTTACTTTGTAGTGGAAAAAGAGCCAAATCGTCTACTCTAATGACACATTTTATGGGTCATCCAAACGAGCGCAGGCATCGGTGTGTGGTATAAGGTACAGTTGGGATTTAGCCGTGACCCGAGTTTTCATTGTTTCTCCTTTTTTTTCCTGACAAACACGCAACAGATTTTTTGCACAACTCCTCCCGCGCGCAGCTTATCTTGGACTCTGGCTTTTTGAAACTGCAGGACGATGGCTGCGGTGACTGTGAGCAGAGTGGGGATGTGCAGATGAGATAGCACAGCGCTCATTCGAGAGACCTGGGGACAGCTGTGGAGATAGCGTTTATTAATTAATGGCACTCTCACTCACACAGAAAAAAAAAAAACGGTTCATTTTTATCGCTGTGAGATAGTTTGCAGATACAAATGTGTGCCAGGGAATTTGTCTCTGTTGGCATCAAACACAAGAAAAGGACTTAAGTTAGGAGTTGCAGCCTGCTTTTCCCATCTTTGGTTGCTTTTAAGGGGTGATCGTGTGCATTGAAGTGACAGATTGCATTGTTACAGTGCACACGTTTGTGTCAGAATATTCCAAAAAGATGAAAGCACGGTTACCAGCATCGGCTTTATTGACCACAGAAAACTAAGAGCATTCCATTACCTATTCACGAAAAAAAAAAGCCCTGTTGCATTTTTCCTCACACTTCCCTTAAGTGGAGATAACATCTGGGATAGGAAAGCAGCAAAGACTGAGAGGGAAAGGGGGGAGGGAGCGTGTGTGTATGCGAGAGGGTTCTTCAAAGCTCAGTGTAGTGTGTGCCGGATCAGCTTTGGGGAGGGAAGTGTGGGAGATAAGCCCGTGACAGCTGCCAAACACCTCTGAGTTGTACTGTGTGTGTGTGTGTGTGTGTGTATGTGTGTGTATGAGTCTGGGCCCCCCATTCAGAAGGAGTGTTTCTGAATCCCAACCACCTGCCAGCCCTGGTCTGCCATGGCAGGTGTGAGTCAGTATGTACGTGATTGTGAGCGCTGATGAATACGGAGCATATGTGACATTCTTATCGCCCGCATCTCTCTGTAATAACACTAAGACGGGCGCACTGATGGAGAGATTACTTAAATGTGAGGAGCTGTGAGGGCTGCCTGTATGAATGGTATGCGCGTAATCCAGCCAATAATAGGAAAAAGTTCATTACGTGGGAGAGATTTTGTAAAATGTCATTATGTATGAAACAACAGCAAAACAGAGACTGGAACTAAAGAGGCTATCAGTGTGTATTTTGCAGCTTGTCTTCCATGTATCACAAATGCTTTGAAAACGTTGTCGGTCGTGCTAACAGCAGCTAACAGAAGCTAGCAGGCTGCATTTAGAGCTAATTTATTCAAGCTTTCTAACTGAAAAGAGTAAATCGTCTCTTTTTTTTTAAATTTCGTGCTGCCTGAGAAAGGCAGTACAATCTTCAGTTTTAGCAAATCAAAACAGAGCAGACACTTCCCCACAAAATCCGAGTCTCTCAGATGTGTTCGGGGGAGCGGAAGAAAGGTTTCCTGCTTGACACCAGCAGGGTTCAGAGGTTAAATTCACAAGCAGGTGGCCGAGCCTGAGAGAGAGCCTGAACCTGGACGTGTCTTTTCCAGGCTTCATTATTCTCTTGCCAGACCAAAGCTGGCCACTGCCATCTGTTTCAGTACACGGCAAAACTTCTGAGCCTTATTGATCTTTTTGTGAATGATATCGTGCAATAGCACATTGTGTAGGGTTTTTAAGATAGTTCAAAAATGATCGTTTTTTTAAATTTTCTTTCCTTTTTTATCAGTTTGAACATCTAAAAAAGGTTGTCATTTGGCACGCACATGAAGCTAAATCACTGTCAGAGCCAACGAGGCCATGTGGTGTCTTTTAAGACTGTTTAGCCGGAAGAACTTGTTTCTGTTGTCAGGGCAGGGTGTGTCACAGCAACATAGTCTAGTTAAAGATCTCGATTCAGACCCAGAGACTCATCGAACTGACATTCTGATGTACTTCTTACCACAGCGGACAAGTTACTTTACTGTGGTTGCATGCTGCATGCCATGAGCCAAATAGTTGCCTACAAAAAATGAATAAATAAATCAAATTTGAAAAGAGAAATGAACTCAAATGAACTCAGTAGTACATCCATTATTTACCAACTGCCTGTTCGTTTGTACATCTAATTTTGACGGCTGAGTTGGGGACATTTTTCACAGTTACGCTGAGATAACCACCGGCGGTTTGATCTCTGGACACTCCCGGTGTCCTTGGTTACTCACACTGATGCGTTGGTGTGCATGAGTGTGGTATGTAGCGATTTTATAATCTCGATGAGATGGTGGTCTGGGAACTAGGTGTGCATTTTCTCGTATTTGAGGCGTGGTTTACGAATGCCTAGAGCCGTTTATTGGGCGCTACGAATGTCTATCAAATGGCGTCTGGTTCTTCCCATGCTGCTTTGCGCGCGATTCATAGCCAATTGTATCACTTATACCAGATGACGTATGTAGAGCGACAGAAATTCGACAAGGAAGAAGAAGACGCGTTGCTCTTTTTTAAAAGTAAACTTGCGTTCTAATCTACTTAAACACTTTCTAAGGCTGCATCGAACGGTAACGTTGTGTCCGCTGCCATGTTGGATTAACACTCTACAAGCTTCGGTGTTGCGCATAGACGTCGTCATCGTCTTGCTGCCCCCCCCCGTTCTGTGATTGGTTCCCTAACTCAGGCAAAAATAAGGGCGGTGGTTTCCAGGCTGCCTTTGCAGTGTGAATGAAATCGCGCGCAAAGCAGCATGGGAATTCCCAGGCTACACCACAGCGGTAAATTAAAAATAAATAAATTAATTAAAAAAAAAAAAAAAATCAAACAAACTGTATTTGTAACGTTTTGCAGAAGCTATGAATGACACGGCATTAAGTTTCCTGCTGGGTCTGACGGTTTTGAGTTTCTCAGATCTGCATTGAGAACATAACCCTGCACCTGCACCTGCTTTCACACATGATGCTGAGCGGAGCTGCAAAATGTCATGGCGGGACTGAACACCTCTTTCTCTTTCTCCCAGCCTGCCACTGCAACCTACACGCCCGTCGCTGCCGTTTCAACATGGAGCTGTACAAGCTGTCAGGCCGGAGGAGTGGTGGGGTCTGTCTCAACTGTCGCCACAACACAGCGGGACGCCACTGCCACTACTGCAAAGAGGGTTACTACAGGGACATGACCAAGTCCATTTCTCATCGCAGAGCTTGCAAAGGTAACGTCAGCGCAGTCGCTACTCTACGATGAGATATTAACTGTGACAATATTAGAACGAGTGGCGTTTCTTGCTGGAGTGTTTAAAGCAGAAAGCAAATGTAATTCCATTTTTTGCATGTAGAAACATGCAGAAGTTTGAAATACCCACATATTGCTCTAAGCTTCATAGATGACAAACAGTGCAGTTAAAACTAATCTACAGACATCACCACTTGCAACCAAAAATTGCTGTAGAAAAAGTGATGAAAACTTCTCAAAGCAGGGTTGGTAGTAGTGTCTTCTACATACATCCTTTAAGGTCATAAAAGAATTCCTAAAGAAAAGTTTAGAGAAAGGCGCTCCCCCGCCTCGGAGTCAGTGAACTGACCCGTGCAACTCCCGAGCTGTTTGAGGTCCTCTGTGATTAGCTTACAAGACAAACATAAAAAAAAAAAAAAAAGGGCACAAGTGTGAGCTGATCCACTGAGCAGAGCAGTGGAAACAGCTCACTAATCGCCTTTCTCTCCTATGCATACCTACAACACGCACGCACATGTGTACGGGCAGCAAAAGCCAAACATACCCACAGGTGTGAGTGCGTACGTCAGGTTTGAGACCGAGCTGCCAAGGATTAATATGTGGGGGAAACAAAAGCCGAGCTCCTTCTGTGTCGCAGCACCTCTGGGGAGTAAAGACAGACTCTGAGGCCCCGATCAAACAAACTGCTGTCACTCAGCCTGTACTCTCACCAGTAAAATATCCCACTGATGCACAAACTGTTCGCACATGTCTAGATGTCTGGTGTTGTCTACGAACAACCGCAATTCTAAACAGGTTAGAATGCTGTGTAGAACGTAAATAAAGACTGAGCGAATGATTTGCGAACCTTTTAACCAAGACTTTATTCACAATAGAACACAAAAGACGTATGAAGTGTTGAAAGAGCGACATCTTGCTATTTCATGAGACAAATCTGCTCATCTTGAATTCGGTGGCAACAGCGTGTCTTGAAAAAGTTTGAGACAGAGGCAACAAAAGGTTGGAAAAGTCATGCTAAAAAAGGAACAGCTGGAGGAACATGTTGTCACTAATCAGGTTAATTGACAACACCTGAGTAACTTGAGGAGGTATAAAAAGAGCACCTTAGAGAGGCAGAGTCTCTAAGCACTAAAGATGGATTCAGCAACCTGCTAAAAACATTAATTTTCCTCAAGATGAATTTGAATAAAGACTTTGAATATTCCATCACCCACAGTACATAACTTCATCAAAATATTCGGAGAATCTGAAGACATCTTTGTGTGTAAGGGACACGGCTGAAAAAGAGTCGTGTGTGATCTGTGATCTGCGGACCCTCCAGCAGCACTTGGATAAAAACCAGCATTGATTCTGTCATTGAAATCACCGCTTGGGCTCAGGAACACGTCCAGACATCATTGGCTGTGAACACAGTTCGCCATGCCATCCACAAATGCAGGTGAAAGCTCTATCGTGCAAAGAAGAAGCCAAACCTGATCCAGAAACACTGCCGTCTTTTCTCTTTGCCAAAAACATATTTTAAATGGACTAAGGCAAAGTGGAAAACTGTTCTGTTGTCAGATTAATCAAAATTTTAGATTATTTTTGGAAATCATGGCGTTTAGCCCTCCAGACTAAAGAGTAGAGGGACCATCTGGTCTGTTATCAGCACATAGTTCAAAAGCCTGGATCTCTGATGCTATGCAGGTACATTAGTGCCTATGGAGCTCGCACCCTTCACATCAGGGAAAGCAATGCTGAAAGGTATATACAGGTTTTAGAGCAATATATACTCACATTCAGCTGATGTATTTTTCAGGGAAAGCCTTGCATATTTCAGCAAGAGAACACTGAACCACACGTTGCATCTCTTACAACAACATGGCTTCATAGTCCTGCCTACAGTCCAGACCTTTCACCAAATGAAAAACATCATGAAACACATCTTACCAACTTTAAAAAAAATTGGGGTTGTATATTATAAGAGCTCTCCAACATAGGAAGATGGAATAAAGAGATTAGTTAAGATAAAGAAGAATAACAGCACTGCCATTTCCCCTCCTATGTCGTTGCGTGCCACGTGGAAATGACAAAATCAGTCATTTCAGACAGATGCACATAGTTCGATCTTTCACCACATCCACCGCTGAGCTGTGATTGGCTGGGTCTCTGGATGTGTATCCTCTGGTGTTCCTATCATTGGTACACCGCTGGCTTTTTAAACCCAAGAACAGCAACACGATATTTCCTGCTGTCCACCACAACATTCCTTCCCTTTTAATTCTTACTTCTTCAATTCGCATGAAATGAAAGCAAAGGCATGGGAAAGAGAGCCCACAGATGCCTTCACGGAGGCGAGTCATATCAGAGACAATCACTGTCAAACAGAGCGATCGGATCAGTTTACTACATGTGGCTGCTGAACACGGACCTGATTGGCCATCTACACGTAGCTTAAAAGATAACAAATGATTCGTTGCAGCATTACTTCACCCGCCAGCCTAAACGTTTTCATAGGCTTTATTCGAGAGTTCCGTTCAGGGGCTTGGAGCTAAAGGCAGGTTAGTTTAACAGGAGTTCTCACTTTGCCTAATGGTGTAGCGCCATCCATACATCTCTGGTAAAAAGTCTTTCCAAACAGCTGGATCAGTAACCCGAACACTTCCCTCCACATACCCAGCTCATTGCTCTGGGATCAAATCCAAACAGCCTGATTGCTGCCTTTCTACTCAGGTGACAAAAACGGGGCAATGTGACATCAGTTAAAAACCACTGTATTTATTGTTCAAATCAGCCAACCATCCCACTCTGCTGTTGTTGGACAGGAAATACAGTGCAGCGCCAACACGGCCAGGAGGAAGTCTGCTTTCATTCCCCATTCCTCAGCCCCACGTCCCTCTCAACACCCCACATCTCAACAAATGTCCTCTCAACAATATTGCTTGATAATTTGGAGGTTTTGAGAAAAAAAAAAAAGAAAGAAAGGAAAAAAAAAAAGGTATTCTGCTCCATACAGTGCATACATCTCTAGTGGCAATGTGGAATGCCTCATGCTTTATTCCCCAGATTAACAACTTCACCCCTCATCAAGTGCAGTGTAAACATGGCTCTTGGAGAACCACAGTTGCATGCCTCCCACCCCAGGAGGGCTGCATGTTTTTTTTCCTCCTGTAACCCCACAAACTTTTAGCAGTCTTAGGCTTTGGTGAGTCCACAGAGAAGAAGCTGGCACGTGGTTCACTGCACTGCAGTCCCCAAACCCCTCAGCAAGCATTAAGCTCTGCATCCCCCCACTGCAGCTTGAAATTAATTCATGTTTCCAGCCTGCAGAACCTTTTGCAAAGGTGGCAAGAATGAAATGTTAAGGTGGACTACCCATCATTACAATTTTTGAGGAAAAACAACCCAAACACATATAACACTAATGAGACAATATTTAGCTTCAGAAATCTTGCTGAATGTCGAGTTAAACACAAGTTACTAAGTGGATACATCTTACACATTTTGATTTGGCTTTGTCATGACCTCCACTGCCAGCTCAGTTTCGACTCCCATTCCGCCTCTGTTCCCTATAAACAGAATGGTGAGGCTCAAAGACGGTACAACAGTGCTGCTTTGAACAGGCTATGTGAAAAACGCCTCCGGATGAGCAGAGAAACACAGCTTTAATGTCTGTTCAATAATTAGGTAGCTACAGCCACAATCAATAAGTCACTTTGATGTTACTTATTGGTCTATGGACTAGTGTTTTGAAGTCTCTGGTTTGGTTTTCATTAGAAAGAGGTTGATGTGGCACTGATTACTAAGAACCTAAAAAAAAAAATGCTACGCAAGCCAACACAGTAGAAACGTCAATCCCAATTTACCCAACTCACGAATGTTGGTTCTTATAGTGTTCCAGGAATGTTGTTGGAAGGATTGCGAGTACATTCCCCAAAAGTATCTTTTGATTGTCTTGTGGTTCACTTTTAGTTTTATGTTTTGCTTCTGCTCTTGTTCTTTGAACGTCCTCCCGACGGCTATGACGTGTGAACCTTTGGGCAACCTTTGCAGATCATTCCCATTTGGTTTTCTTAAGGCTCCCTTTAAATATACGTTGCAGTTGCGTTACAAAAAAACCCGCTACAGTCTGGTTCTCTAAACGTGAATTGACCTAACTGGGTTCGTCCAATACTCAAACCGGTCAACCTTATCATATTCCGAACCAGGGCCATAATGCAACTCAAAGAAAGAGGTTGGAGCTTTTAGTTCCCCCACATTGTGGTGCCGCGAAACCTTGCGGAAACATTTGCTAAACAGTAATTTATGATTCTTGTCAATGTAACCTTAGGAGAACTAAAGGCCAACATTAGTTCAAGGTTCCGACCCCAAAGCATACCCTGCTTTATTGCCTTTTTTTAAATGAAACCATGTTTTACAAAATTAATATCCTGCGGTATTGAATAAGACTTCCAACTTGTGACGACGCCATAAATTAATTAGGAAATAGATACTGAGGTAATTTCCAGTCAATAGTTTCGGGCAATTTCTCACTATAAGGCACTTCTGCATTGGCTCAACTACTCAGACCTTCATTGAATCATGCAAATATGTGGCAAAAAGACAACCAAAGTGGTCAAAATAATTTAAATAATTCAAAGCTTTGCTTTGGAAATAAAACTATTTTGCCGCGTTTGAAGTCTGTGACAGGAATGTATATTTTCCACAGAAATGAACTAGATCCCAAAGATGTTGCAATTTGATTGGATTTCGACAAATATATCTATCAGAAATGTCTGCAATTCAAGTTAAACATGAAGAAGTTTGACATTCTCGCAGAAAGATTCAATAAGCATCATAAAGCATGTTCATAAAACTTCATGGATTCCAACAAAAAAAAAAAAGCCTCCAACATCTACTGGACCACTTCAAGCACATTTCGAATGACTCTGCTGGTACTTATAACACATGCAGGACTAATAGGGGAGGCTGGGCTTCCACTTCAAACACAAGCTTTATGGTAAAAGTTTGGCAGAGCACGCACACTCACACACACACACACACACACACACACACACACACACACACACACAAAACAAATTTCTCACATTTAACGTGCGATCCTCCCAAATAAGAGCTTAAACAGACTTTGAAGTGCGTTCCATTCGTCCCATTAATGGGAAACATTATTCAGGCTGTATTTGAGAGGAGCTCTTTGCCAAAACGCTTTACATTGGAAACCCGGCCCGAGAAGCAGACGGCCTGTCTAATCGTGACGAAGCGGAGGACACCAAAGTCTCGAGAAGCTGCTCGCACACTCGCATAACGTGCATAACACACGCTCAGATACATTCTGTGTTGAAAGTACAACACTGTAATTTATCACGTTATTTACTGTTCTGTGTGCGTTCCAGAGCAGTCCTAATGAAGAGTCGTATAGTCATAATGGGTGGAGGAAAGCAGTGTAATTTGATTGAGGTTTTATGCTGGTGCAAGGCCCAGTTCCCCATCTGTGATGGTCTGGAAAGAAAGCCCAGCCTGCTCTAATGTGAAAGATTTCTTTCTAGGTTTTAGTGCTAAAATGACTTTTATATTGTATGGAATATGTGCAGTCAGCAGAGGCCAGCCAGACTGTAGTCATTTGTAACCTGATATTTGTTTCGTCCTGGTTTTGTAAACCATTCATCTTTCTATTTCTTAAGTCACAAGTTGTTTATTTGTGTACGGTCTGGCGCGATGTGCATGTCATTTTCTTCTCCTCTCCCTCTGTAGCGTGTGACTGCCATCCAGTCGGTGCCGCAGGGAAGACGTGTAACCAAACAACGGGTCAGTGCCCCTGCAAGGATGGAGTAACAGGGATCACCTGCAACCGCTGTGCCAAGGGCTACCAGCAGAGCCGCTCTCCCATCGCTCCCTGCATCAGTAAGGACCACCAAAGTTTGCACACCTCGTCTTTTCACCTCATCTTTTAAACTGTATCGACTAATCCAGACGGCCCCATTGCAATAAATTGATTTCATCGCTCGTCTTTTTGCCAAACAGACTTTTAACTAGTTTACTCCCTGCTAATGATACAGTCCAAGCTTTGCTATCAAAGATGAAACAGTAGCTGCATAAGTATCTCATGGACGGGACGTGGACAGGTCAGTGCATGTCTGTTACGTATGACCCCATGGGTCACACTCATCTTGGCTTATTATTATATCCCAGCTCCATTATTTTGAATAGGTATTTGGCTATTCAAACCTGAGTTTGGATAAACAGACCATTACGGCTCAACTAACATGGCCTTGTTTGCATTCAACGCCGTTAACGGCCCGTCTCACAATAAATCCCCACAACGAGTCCAAGGGAACGATGGCTGATATGTTTATTGGCCGTATCTACTGCCTGCAGATTCCAGGCCCCCAGTAATAAACGCCAACGCCTCACAGAAGCAGAGACAGGTCACTAGTAGCTTCTTTAGCAAGGGGCATCAAGTGGCCGGCTGGCATGGATAGATAAGATAGCGCTGATATCTGGGAGGACATGTACACATTGATAATTGTCCACTATGTCACTGGGGTTGACACTACTGATAAAGTCTTTTGTGGAAACTGGACAAGGTGTGTGAATTAGGAACCTATCTGAGTGACATGTTTGGCCAGAATTTCCAACTACTATTTAAGTCTCTGACACAGCCTGAATGGGTTTTTCTTTCATTTTGCTGAGAAGGTGGTGCAAACATGTCGTGGAAAAAAGTTGGAGGGAATCGGTTCGGAAAGTATTTTGTTGCTCGTATACTTTATGACATGATGTCTTTTAGTTTTATTGGTGTGATATTAAAGTTTCGGGATATCTATCCATGCTGGCTCTGAATGTAACAAACCAGCAGCACTGGCTCTCTGTACCTTCAGTGTGCCACGATCAGCAGAGAGCAGCAGGTCACTGAGAAATTTACAGGCATGATATGTCACTTTCAGCACACTAAATTCAGCTTCATACCTGTTTTTTTTTTGTTTATTCAATTCAATTCAATTCAGTTTATTTATATAGCGCTAAATACAAAAAATTTCATCTCAAGGCACTTAAATAGTATAGTCCAATTCAAGCCAATTGGAATTCAATTCATTGTAATCATAATTACATGTTTATTCCATGCAGTGACGACAGTGAAAATGTGTATCTATTCATTTCTTTTACACAGAGATCCCAGTTGCGTCCCCCACTTCAACTTATAGCACCTATGAGGAGCCATCAGGTGAGTAACCAGGAGCTTAAAAAAACCAATGCTGTGCACATCTTGAAATCCTCTTTTGTTCCTGTTTATTTCCGTTATGTGATCTTATCTTTGTGGGTGGGATTTTTTTAAATTATCGTGCAACTAAACTAACTGCTCCTCCATGCATATAATAATAAGTGTATTTCAAGCACAGGCATGTTTTTCCACATTCCTCAACTAAACACATGTCAGTGTGATCGGACTGCTGCTGATGTAAACTCCAGATATTTTGCCAGTGCTCCCTGCGGCCTCGTCGCCTGTGTTCCCAGCCTGCTCAGCAGCCTCCCAAGAGTTTCAGCCCTAATCTGATTACATGCTTCATTTGCACCAGTTTGTATTTCAATCAAGGCCGGCTGTGCCAGCAGAGAGGACCTGCTGGACCCTATTGTTTATGTGCTCTGACAAGAATCTCCATGTCCCACTGTTGACATTAGATGATCGGATGAACAGAATTTAACTGCATGTGTAATTTACAGTAAGAGTTTATAAGTCTGCTTCATTTTGTTGTTTTTTTAATTAGCTGTTACTATGATCCAGGTTTGCTTAAAAAGGTCGAGTCACCTCTGGTCATCGATCAGAGTCTGACGATAGTGGCGCCAATGACTTCACTGGGCTTTGTTGCGAGTGCCACTTCCTGCTATAGTGACTGTGGAGGCTGTGTGGAGTTTGGACTCCTGTCAGAAACTCCAAACAGACACCACCCTCCAAATTAGGACCAGTGCGGTCCCCAGGGACTCCGCAGAATGAACGTGGCTCACAAAGGAGGCGTTTGTCCTCACAGCAGGAGATTGGACCATAATGAGAGCCGGGGGTGTAACAGGCCACAGGAGCGATCGCACTGAGGGGCTAATGGGCAACGTCAGCTATCAAAGGGAAGTATGATGAAGGCCCCCATGGGCCTGCGGGAGATAAAAAGCCCCCCCGCCCTCATCACTTCATTTACATGGAAATCAGGCGTGCTCGATATGGACTCGTCAAATTAATTTACTTTGGGATTTCCTCTTTTCTTATTTCTCCCGCCACCACAGAAAGCAGCCAGGCATTCCACCAGAAATGCTTTCTCTACATGCGTGAATTCGATCCTCATCTCACGTCCCAAACCACCCCTCCTTTTTTTTTTCTGAGGGGGAGTAGAGGGCGTTTTTTTCTGTCTCCATCATTACCTAGGCAACCTCATTCACACGGAGCATAATGGGGAAGAAAGGGGAAGACTGGACAGAGGGTTGGAAGAAATAATGAAGTTTGTCCATATTCAGGCAAGCTGAAAGGTCCCCTCTCCCTCTCAACTGCCCCCTCCTTTCTCTTCATACTGCCCAGCCCAGCTTTCCCACCCCCCCACCTCAGAAAAAAAAAAAAAAAAAAGCACAAGGCTTATTGCTCTGGGAGAGGCAGAGTGGGGGAGGGAGGTAGGGAAGGGGGCGCACTTGGAGATGGTCTGCTTCCAATTTGTGTCAGTCAGTGGAAAGTCGAGGGAACAAATGATTTCAATTTTCAGTTCGGCCCCGGGTCCCACCACCAGCTTCCTAATTACAAAAGGTACCTGGCGCAGTGACAGCGCAGCACCAAAGCCATCGATACAGTTGGCACACAAACTCAGGTGCAAGTACAGCAGCGCAGTGCTGCAGAACATGCAGCCTTGGCTTTGGCTTGGTTTGTGCGTCCACTTTCTTGCTCCATGTGGCTTAGAGGGTGCTACTTTTTGGTAGGTCTCCGGCTAATTCCGCCCCCCCACCCGCGATGGCCTTCTTTTATGAAGGGGTGACCTCAGTAGCTCTCAGAGCTCACACAATGCATGCCAGGACACTGACGAGGGAGCAGGCTGGAATGGAAAACATGGGAGGCGTATAGTAGGAGTGTGCTGACAGACACAGGAGGATCTGTGTAAGCTTTAATCTGTTTCACAGTGGCACTTTGAAGGCATCTTTAAGACCCCGGAGCCAGACACAGTGTGCCACAGGGGACCACATGTAAAGTCCGTCCAACTGGAGTCCTGCCTAATGATGCCGCAACGCATTTTTTGGTGTCAAGGGAAGCGTTTAATACTGTAAATCACAGGCTGAGCCTCACTAACTTTGCCTTTCTCTCCATATCTCTTCTTCTCCCCAGACTGTGAATCTCACTGTAAAGCTTCCAAAGGGAAAATGAAGATCACCATGAAGAAGTATTGTAAAAAAGACTACGGTGAGTGAGTCCAACACACAGGAATGTGTTCTGCGAGATGTTAGCCAGCAGTCATGCGGTCAAATGTCTCAATTAATCAGATCCCAACTAGGGCCAATCCACACCCTGAAGCTGGTCTTCTTGTTTTAGTGAAAACTTGCTTAAACAGCCCCAGGGCCACGTCCACTAATGCAGATTAATTTAAAAACATCTTTACTCTGATGTGGGTTTCCATGAACACTAAGCTAACATTTCCTCCCCGTGAAAATAGGGGAGTTTTAAAAAATGCTCTCAAGTGGATCATTTTCAAGTGTCGACAGGGAAAATTGAGCTTTTCAAGATGAACAATTGTCAGCCAACAATCTGTCACATGCAACTGCTCGTTTCGTGCGCAGATTCGGCTGATCCGATCACATTACGCAGGTGTTTTTGTAGACATATCTCCCTGTTTGACCTCCTGTCAGCGTACGCTGACGACTTATTTAACGAGCTTTATGCAAACATTTAAGAATTGATTAAATACCTTGATTTAATGTCTAATCAATAACGTTTGTGCAGTCATATGACGAGAGACATAGCAGGAAAGTCAGCCCAGCTCCTTACCAGATGTTTGAAATAATGGGCAAGTCGCTTCAAATTAGGAGTGGTTATGGTTCAGAAAAAAGCAAATGAAGATAATTAAATGGCATCTAAAGTTCTCTTCAAAAAAGCGATCCCAAGCCAGTTTTAAATGAAGTGCTCGTATTTTCTTACGCTCATGTCATATTTGGAAGAGATTGATACCATTCTCATCTCTGGATGAGAGATACGGAATCACTTTGGACAGATAGTGTGAATATGCACAACTTGTAAACTTATGTAGCGTTGGGAAACTTGGATTTCGGTTTGGACATCTGTTATCGGGATGTCAGCTGAGTTCAGAAATATTTGCTGTTGACAGTCCACAGTTGGACAGTTGGACTTGCCAAAGAGTTCCCAGATAAACAAATATAGTATTTAGCCGAAACACACGGCTAGTGAAATCAGCTTAACGCAAGAGTGACAATGGTGGGAAGCAGCTAGCTTGGTTCTGTTCATTGATACAGCAGCAATATCCTGCTTTCTAGCAGTTCTGAAGCTCATGAACTAATCTTGTTTGTGGAATTCCTTAAAACAAAGTAGGAGAGTGACACTGTGCGGTTCATGCCTTGGATAATTTCTTTGCAGCAAAAGCTCCAGTGCCATAGTGCGATAATTCAGGGATTGTCAGATTGAATGCTGTAGGTGGATTTTATTACAGCTGGAGAGCACCAAACTAACCGTCTCTCTTGTTACACTGGAAACAAGAGAGACAGCGAGCTGGCCTGCCAACTCCAGTATCAATGCCTTTTAGGCTAAGGTAAGCCAACAGGCAGCTGGCTCCAGCTAAAAATGTAGCATGCAGATGTGAGGGTAGTAGCCCATCCATGTTGGCATCACAAGGTGCCGAATTGTGAAATAAGTTCAGCTGGGAGAGTTATACTGTGTCAGCGCAGGTACTGTTTCAACTTGTGTTTGAGGACTGTGAAGAGAGTATGATCCGTTGCTTAACCAGTGGACATAAATCAAAGGCAATGTATATGAGAAAAGAAAATACGGTGCATGAAAGTCTCTGCACAACCTCACTCTGTTCCCCTTTTCCCACCCTGCAGCACCTATTGTCCAACAAGTCATAAAAGAATAAGAGTATGGCTGCGTGACCTGTGTTAAAATGATGGCAGAGCTGCTTCCTTTCAGACCCCGTAGAGCCTGTAGATGACAAAAAGATCACACGACTGCGTACGAGAAAGCTTTACCCAGCCCAGTCGGCCCTGAGGCATTTGGCAAAACTCTCAGGCTTATTCATGATTAATGATGTAGGTCCTTTATCTGTCAAACAAAAACACAACCACAGGGGGATAAAACACAGACAAAATAATGTTGTTGTTTTTTTATTTCTCTCCCCGACTGCCCAAACGATCCATTCTGTTCTTTAGATTTTAAGCGACATTAATCATCACAGTTATCAGTAACATCTGTAAATCACAAAGACAGAGAGAGAGAAAAAAAACAATATTCAGACAAGATGTACCTTAACCTTAGGCCTCAAGTTAAACCAGTGAAAGAGAAGATAAAAAACACATTTCTCTCTGTTTGAATGGCTTAAAAATACATGTTCTAAACGGTGAAATTCAAAGTGAAATCATAAGTAGCTTTTGGAATGGCTCCTGGTTGTTAACCACCATATCAGTGATTCAGATTCCAGTGGACTGTTAATGTCATCGTGTGCATGAACTACATGGAATGAAGGTTTTGTCTCAGCTGGGATCCTTCCAGCTCTGCTCATTGCGATCTCTTTCAGAGCTGACGAAGTTGTCTTCCACTCATAATCATCATCAGATAAACTTAATCCGTGTGACAGTGAAGAAGCTTTTAATACTGTAAATATCATCCAGCTGAAAGCTGGCCAAATTCATTTCAGTCCTCTTTGCATTTCAGTCGACAGTAATTCAGGACATTTGTAGCAGTTGGCCATGAAGCCATATGCAGCCATTTTTCATTTTTCCATTGACTTAAATCTTAATCATCAGAGCTGGGACCAGCGGCAGAACTATAAATCAGTCAGGCCGATTCAAGCAAAGCGCGTGTTTGCTGTTGGATTTCTCTGAAGTTCCTCTAAAAACTCTGGAAGCAGATGATTCTGCCTGAGCCGTGCTGAGGCAGTATGGCAGACATCAATGCTTAGCATGCATTCCTTTTGCTGCGGTCTAATTCATTTCTCAGGCCTGTCGCCTTGCTTTTTTTTTTCGGAACTTCAGTGTCTCTTTTCTATTCTCTGGGGGCCACAACCCCCCCGTGTGCGAGTGGTGATGCAGGCCCCCGGGGGTCACGGGAAGGGGCCCTCTGTTTAAACACAGTTGTGCGCTGCCAGCATCGAGCATTCCTCAGGGCACAAACAGGTGGTAAATTAAGCAGACGGTGACAGATTGCCACCCTGGAGAAAAAGAAATATGTTTTGTTTATTCAATTTTTGTTTTTCATCACTGCCGTAGCTACGGAGACGGGGGACACAAAGGGATTATATTCTCGCCTGACACCCTCCTCTGCACACACGTACCCTCCCTCTGCCTGCCACAAGGAGGACAATGAATCAAAAGGGTCGCGTGTTTACAGACGCTCCGGGATAGTGCTCAAAGGCAGGGCCTCCCAGTCTCCCTGGCCACCTCTCTGCGCTCACCCAAGGGTAACAGGTCCCTGATCATTCACTGAGCTGATAACCAGAAGGGACAGGGGCCTCTGCGTGGTAATTAAGCAGGCTCTAATTTCATTAGCCCTCGCCTGTTGGTGGCATTCAGTGTCAAGTCGCAGCACACCCAAAGAAGATCAACCCAGTGGGAAGTTTGGCTGCGAGGGAGACTCGGTTGGCAGCCATTGTTGAAGTGCAGGATCATCTCACACTTCCTCTCACAGCCTGTCTGACCAAACACTGAACTATTTTGTAATAGATTGCTTGACCCCGTGCTCCCATCTTCTATCCAGTGTCTATTTAGCTCAAACCAAGTGGCAAAAAGTGTGTGTGCATGTGGATGTGTGTGCAGCATAGACTGAAAACATACTTGAGAGGGAAAGAAAGAGGCAGACACTGACAGAGGGACTGAGCCCGGATGGTGTCGCCCAGTCTCCTCCACCGAGTTCACCGCAGCAGCTTGGGCAGGAGAGCCCTATCTCCGCTGGATTCTCACGCTGTGAAGTTGGATGGGGCTCTGGGAGCAGAACCCGGACAGCTCATGAGGTCGGAAACACATCCCGATTCTCCAGGAGCTTTTTCTGTGGCTGCGAAGACAAATAGTGGCCCCTCCTTCCAGACCCCTCTCCTCACACACCCTTTATGTGTCTGGATGAAGGAGAGGGCAGCAGTGAATGGCAGGGCTGTGAGAGCTCGCTCTACTCAGCCCAACAAACCTTCTTTCTTCTGAAACTGTGTGCAATTTGCTCACACCATGCATTGACACACATACTTAAACACCCCACTCCTCCAGTTTTCTTCATTCTTGGCAGTGACAGGAGACGACTGATGAACACCAAGAGCGATCATGTTACAAAGGCAAAGAAAAGGCTAACTTACGTTGGTATAAATCAATTCTTGCTCTTATTTTTCATTACGCAAACATTTCCTTAACCTCCAATTTTAAAACCCTACTATGTACAATAAAACATCCTCTATCAAGCAGTAAAAGGTTGTCCATCATATGTATTTAGAATGATTACATCTAATCCAGTTTTCTCCTGATTAAATGATTCCCACCGTTTTAAATGAACCCTCATGCTTACAGAGTAATAGCACAGTTCTGGCAGAACCTGCAGGATAATGCACTTCACTTCAAGCACCGATTATCTGCATTGCCGTTGAGCTGTTTGCCTCTTGTTGCAATCACAGTGACATAGTAATAGCTGTTTTGTTGGACAGAAACTCTGCGCAGGGGAGCTGCTGCTAAAATGAGCTTTACTAATTTCCTGGTATGAAAATATCTGCCACAAGTGGTGTTCCAATAGTTACCAGGTTCAGCGTGACTCAGCCTCCAGCTTCACACCGCACAGACCAGTTGGAGAGAATTAGTAATACGAGTAGCAGATGTGGCATTTTTCCACAAAACGCTACTTTTGGCCATTTATTTCTAGAGAACAAACAACAACAAAAAAAGAACCCCATGTCCTGCTCCTCCACCTTCAGACCAGCCCCGGCCACCTTCGTGGAAACGCGTGCTATCAGATGTTTTCAGTCGGGAAACATTGTGTTTGCACAGGCAGACGGCGAGCGCTATGGAAACGGTTGCTGTAATGGGGAGTATGCTCTCGTCAAGGAAAAGTCAGAGGTCAGAGATGAGGGGAGGAGCTGGTGACAGGCAGCAGATCTCAGGGTCATCTTTGCAAAGCTGTTCCATTGGCCCTCTTACACATTATTGTGGAAAAGTCTGTGGTTGGTAGACATTTCCTTTTGAATTACAGTAAATAGCATCTTAATTTATCAGGTTTTCGATATCTTTTATCTGCATTTGTACAGATCATTTGGGGTTGGCATAAGTTGGACATTTGAACTCTTTATTCATTTCCACTCAGTGGTTTATAACATTAAAATCTTGTTTGTGAAGGAAGTCTAACCCCTGCTTTTGTTTTTTCACTAGCTGTCCAGGTGCATGTTCTAAAGGGAGACAAGGCGGGCGAGTGGTGGAAGTTCACCGTCAACATCATTTCTGTCTACAAACAAGGCGAGCACCGCATCCGCCGCGGGGACCAGCTGCTGTGGGTGCGCGCCAAGGACG
Source organism: Odontesthes bonariensis (assembly GCF_027942865.1). Taxonomy (NCBI): domain Eukaryota; kingdom Metazoa; phylum Chordata; class Actinopteri; order Atheriniformes; family Atherinopsidae; genus Odontesthes; species Odontesthes bonariensis. Next base: position 24,611,719 of record NC_134526.1, on the reverse strand, counting down.
TAGCCTGCAAGTGCCCCAAGATCAAGCCCGGGAGGAAGTACCTGCTCCTGGGCACAGATGACGACTCCCCCGGACAGAGCGGCGTAGTCGCCGACAAGGGAAGCCTGCTCATCCCATGGAAGGACCTGTGGGGCCGCCGGCTGAGGAAGTTTCAACAGCGCGACAAGAGGGGAAAGTGCTAAAAGGAGCCGGGAGAGGAGAAAGAGAGAGGAATTGAGGGAGCGGTGACGGTGAAATAACGCCTCCGCCAGCATTAAAGCAAGGAAGAGGAAAGGATGGATGAAAAAAATAAACTGGAAGAATTAAAAAATAAATAAATAAATAAGTAGAGGGACACAAGTGAAGAGTAGAAGAAATGAGGAATGACTGAGTGCTGCTGCTCTGAGCTGGAGCGACGAGATTAGTGTCTTTTTAGGAACTTTTGTGAAGGAGCTCATTCTACAGTCGTTGTATTTCTTTGTGTTTCAAGGTGATGTTTTTGTTGTGTAATTGCAGAGTTTGCACCTAATTCTACAGAAATGTCTGATCCTGACCATTTTACCCAAGATGCCGCTGAACATTAAAGTTCCACGCCGAGCTGCGACGCATCGCCTGCATCGGCCTTTTGTCTCCTCAGAGGATTCGCTGAAAAGCTGCCCGTAGTTGTTCCACGGCAACGAGGGACCGTTCTCATGTATGATAAATTTCTCTCTGTAGTCTGCCAAACTTTGTAAGGATGGAAGCTGAATAGAAGAAACCGTGAACACGTTGTCAGCAGTAGATTGTGCCATTTTCTGCCATACGAGTTTTACCTCATCGTCCTGTGGGGACAAAACGCCATCGCGATCCTCTTTTCCATTCCGTAGAATAATCTCATTGCAAGCAAGTCTTTGCTCAGCTCTTATCAATATCGACGACATGCTGCGGTTGTGACCTCTGCAATGTAAAGTAACCATATGTGCATACGTAAAACATTATTTTTTTTTGTCTTTTGTAGATGATGATCAGCTAGACGTAGAGTAGACTTGTCAACCACGCACTTATTTTTCACTAGTCCGAAGTTTTAGAACATATGAGATATGTTCAGATTTTTTAGAGTGGCATCCAAAAAGAAAAAAAAAAAATAAAGGAAAAATCCCAACTTTTACCGTTAGATGTAAAAAAATAAATAAACAAAGAAAAAAGAAGAAAAAAAAAGTTAGCGTAGCGAGTGCATACCCCGCTTGCCTCACTGATGAGGGCATGGGCAGATGTGAACAACCCTCTTCTGATTCCTCACAACTACAGAGGAGTCCGAACTTTGTGTTGATGCTCTAATAAACGACGAGTTTAAATAGAAGTCAGACATTCCAAATCTTTGCAAGGGAGAGAACTGATGACGTGAACCATTTTGTTTCATTGAAAAAAAAAAAAAAGAGAGAGAGAGAACACCTGCCTATGAAGCAAACCTCATACCGCTCGCACGCAGCATGCTCACTATTTACTGTAGCTGAACGGCTCATAATGGTTGTGAATTATGCACATTTAAATTTGTATACAGTATTCAGTGTTGTGGGGGGGAAATAACCTGTGGAGTGATGGAATATCACAGATGTTTATTGTGCTGAGGAATCAGCACGACTGTGTCAAATGTTCAACACCTCAAAGTGACTTTTTGAGGACGGGATTTTATTATCGATACTTGGTACTCGACAAAAAGGCATGATTGATCGTCTGTGTTATATAGTTGTATAGTATTACTTTTTTTTTTTTTTTTTTTTAACATTAACCAGATCTATCTAGATGTGAACTTAACCAGAGTTTTAATACTAGAGGCTTAATGAGCAGAAATTCAAACATATTTCTTAGTAGAGTATACTAAGGCATTGGGCCACATTCAAACACACACACACTTAAACACTTAAGTAGACGGGTACACCTCAGTGCTCTGTGCATCATACTGTACGTATTTGAATACAAAGTGCTCATGAAATCTCTGTGAGCACGACTGTACCCAAATATTTCCACTTGTTTTGCAGGCGTTTGCAGAAAGGTACTCCCATACCGGACTTTTTGCTCTCCATAAATATACTCCAAACATGTTCTGCTCGTTTATAAATCAGCTTGTAAATGTTGTTTAGAAGTGTCCATTGCAAATGGTTGTGTAATGTCTTGTAATACTAATATATTATGTTTATCACAAATGAATATATTTAATGACACATGAAATAATGTGGCTTTTGTGGTGTTTACCGTGGACCTTTTATTTTCTACCCTTGCATTGGATCTCAGATGGCTGTAACAAGAAACCTTGACAAGTGGTTCGCGACTGGACCGCCTGAAAATCAATTCATCTAAAATAAAGCTGTGTCAAAATGCAAAAAAAAAAACAAATAACGAAGATGTTACCCAGCTGAAATCACGGTTTTAGTCCTTATTTCATCAATGGAAAATAACTTTTTTGCTATTGCAACACGCCAGATGCAAACATTTCTACGGTCGTGGTGAAATAAAGTGGTCTAACACTATTCGTGTTGTAATTCAGCTACTTTGTGATGTGAACATTTGGTCGCAACAAACAGCCAACAGCAGAAAAACGATGTCTGACATGTTGGGACAGAAAATCCTGATCAATCCATAAATTAGAGTGGAAGGATACAGCACAAGTATCTCAATATTTCTCGGGTGCAAACATGTGAGTTCATGTACAAGTTTGGGGGAAAAAAAAAAAAAAGAGAGAGAGAGAAACTTCAAGTTCACTATGCTCTGGCAGTAAAAACTATGAAATCTTTCGTCACTTCTTCTAGATCTTATCTTGGCATGCATCAGGAGCAGCGTCTGAGGAAGCACATGTTTCTCCTGCTGGAGACTCACTCAGACTTCGGGACAATTAAAACATGAATAAATCTGCAGCTTTTGCACCTTAAAAATGAAGTGCAGTGTGTATTTTGACTTCTTTTATGCTAAAGCTCATTTCCAGCTATAAAATTAAGCATTTGCATGTTTTCTTTACATGCAGGAGTGCAACTGACGACCGTTCAGCATTATCCACTGAAGGAATAAGTACTGAAAGAGAATAATAGACTTTTATTTTTATTGGGATATTACCCCGTTGTGATGTTGACATTTATTCGAGTGGAGGGTGTGTGGCCTTGTTGAGGCAATATGTGACTTCTCTAAACTGGAACCGTCAGTTTGACATGAGGCCAATAGTAAATCATTAGCAGCAAATGAATTAAAACATTAGCTGCTGCCAAAGAACTTGCACTGTGCCCTGCAGCGTAGATCATCATTTGTGTTGGATCCCGCGCCTCTGTAAACTTCACAGACAATAAGGACTGGACGTATGATTGCTAAAATGCAAGCATATTACCAAAAGGGTGATATCACCAACATGTCTAATCCAAACCACAGATGTTGTTGTTGTAGCTGGGAGGTTTTGGAATCAGTGGAAACCCTTAACTTATACCAATGGGAGTTTTACACAAAAACACACAATTCTGTAACCGTTACAAACATGAATCCATCTGTCCTGGCTTGCGTATGGGGGTATTGATGTACTGCTCCTGCGATGCCCAGTCCAAAACAGTCCAAAGGGACCCACCAATTATGCAGTCAGCGCTGAAAGTTTAAGCTGCGTTATCCATTAACATAAAACCGGGATCCCAAACCAAATTATTGCTGAAAGGAGGACAGAAAGCTGGGGATGAGGATATGCCCATTCGAGCTCACTGGCTTCTCTCAAGAAGAGGCCACAAAAAACCAGCAAGACATGAAAAATGTCACCTCAGCATATGAGGTCCAAGTGCCGAACAACACCGCCATGGGACTGGATGTTGTGATCTGGAGGGATGGGAGAGTTGGAAAAGAGATCTGGGTGCGTGCTAATTTTCCTCTCTGTGTGAGCAAAGACGAAGCTGGAACAACAAACGCTCAGACATGATACCATCCCAGCTTTTGGCATCCACTGTTCCTCAAAGCGGACTTAATGTTGGGGTCAGGTTTCCACCAGCAGCAGCAGCTTGGAACTTTCCACGCAGATGGGTCTCTCGGTCATACTGCTGCCATTGTCCTCCTTGGAAAACAAAGCCAGGCAGGGTGGTTCTGATATAGCACCGACATGCTGGGGTTGTCCTTGCTGTGGTGGCAGGGTGGCCCTCTGCCCTTCAATTGTGTGCGGGACCGACAGCTGCCAGGAAATGGAAACAGCAAGCGACCGTGTGAAATTGGCTCAAAATCCCTCAACATACACCATGTCTGCTGGTGATGTCAGGATGGAAAAGGCCCTGATTTCTTTGTCAGATTTAACCTGTAAAAGCTGTCAGAAGATTTAGATTTATTGTCATTTCCTTATTGTTCCTTGCCCTTTAGTTTTTCTCTTAAAGCTAACCGGTGAGTGTTACGAGGCCTCTGCCTCTCGCGTCGGGGCTTATGTGACTTCTGTGCATTTAGTGCATTTTAAAGCTCTGTGGAGACACTTGTGGTATGCTCAAAGGTCCTTTAGATCTCGGTAGATTCAAACCGGTGAACCGTTTTAAAAATAAATTGTTCTAAAAGGGCCTTTCTGCCACCTACAAACAGGGCAGGAAACAGCTACAGATTCATTTGCTGTGCAAGGTTGGCAAAAAAAATTAATAAAAAAAATAATAAATAAAAAATTTTTAAAAAAAAAATCAATAAATGAAGAAATCTATGGACAACTCTGAAGCCTCTGAAAAAATGCATTGAATAATATGACCACCATGATGGGACAGGAAGCGTCGCAGGAAGCCTTAATCCTATTCACAGACCCTCATCAAGAGGTCTGACAAAGCATTCAAAAGGAAAGAAAAAGAAAAAAAAACAGAAAAGAAAAGAGGGTGCTCACATTGTCAAATAACAATCTAATTAGCAAGCAATTACAGTGTATTGATGAGAAGTTCTTTACTTTCAGTGTAAGTGAAGAATGTTTTAATGGTTGATTTGGGTTTTATTGCGCAGATTGTGACAAAACTAATTACTGAGATGTACCAAAAGGAGCCGAGAGGCCGATGGGGAGGAGGGAACACCAGAGAAGACCGCAGAGACTGATCTGCATCCTCCAGCAGCAGCAAAAATGTTGCACAACCATCTCTGTTCTCCATTCAGACGAAGCTCTGCACCTATGAGGACGTGATTGTGAAAGACTTCATGACTGCCATAGCCATTACTTGTCTTTCCTCCGCAGGCTCAATCATTTTAATCAAGTCAGATTTTATGCATGAGATCTCTGCTGCCCCTCTCTGATCTGGAAAACTATAAGCAATCACAGCCTTTTGTTCAGCTGAAACCCACTTGGCCTCCCGCACCTTCTTCTTAACCCTCTGCAAAAACTCGAGCTGCACAACAGATGCTGTTTTGTTTGCTCCTAAGCACCCCGACCTAACAGAGAACAATCTAACACTGTATTTTCTCAGCTGACTAAATGTATTTCCAAGCTATGTTTACTTTGCCTCGCACAACGATGGGAAAACCACCACATGACCAGCAAATGCAGAGCAAATTTAAACTCAGAATCCTGTAAATTGGCTTGAAGATTTACTGATATTATAAAGAAAACAATAAATACTGCCACGACAAACCCCGGGAACTTGGCTTGTTGTCGAGAACACTAATTGGCCCGCGGTGAGATAACAACATGCTTAACAGTTCACCGCGTCTCGCCTGTCACTCATTTGACTGCAATCCCCGCAGCCAGGCCACTCTAGTCTTCCACTCTTTCAACTTCCAGCCTTCGTTCGCGGTCAGGCTTCAGCAAATTAGTGGAACGAGGCAACAATGAAACAAAGAACGAAGCACCTTTGGAGATGGAAGGAGGGTGGAAAGAGGTACTCGATCAGCCCACTGTGTGGCCGGCACAAACACATATGCACAAATACACGCAATCTACCACACCCTATGTTTTTGATGCTAACACCTTGAGCGCCTTCCCCCCCTCCCCTCAGCTCAGTCATTCACTCTCGCCAAAACTGCCTCTTCATTTCTGTCTTTTCTCTCGAAGTGCACGGCGGTTCAAAGGCTGTATTTCTGGCTTACGAGATCAGAGCACAAAAGCTTTTCATATGCATCCTGGAGAAGCCCCACTAGAGAGGCCTCGATCCCATCCTGGATAGGGGCAAGGACAGGAGAGCGCACACAGAGTTAGCACTCTTTTTTTTTTTTTTTTTCCTCATTACCATTTCCATACGGGATTAAGCCACTTGGCTTTTGGATGGTGTGTGCTATATTTTTCACCCATCACCCCTCCTTCTGCATTCTCATGGTCCGAGTTAAATGACCAGGAAGACAATCAGCTCATAAACTGGCTCCTTGAGATGTCTATTCACCCTCATTGCCTGGACCAGAGGAGGCCAGAGTTGATAGAGTGCGTGCCATGAGGAGAGTCCTTAAGCTGTCTCACGCTAGCACCCCGTCCCCTTGAACAGACACCAAAAGACTTCAAAAGTTAAACCAAATTTAACAGCGTAATCACGTCGTAAAGGGTGGCTCTGATATCACATAAATTCCCTTAAAGCAACTGACAATGTAAAGTTCTAGGACATAAAAAAATGTGTAAAACAAATGTGTGAAAACTGTTTTCCCTCTTCAGTGCTTGGCAGCATCCCTTCTTCCTTCCTCTACCACCCTCCCTTCCTTCTCTGCTGAATACATTAATATCTGAAAGTGTTGGCTCTGGACAAAAAGAGGAAAAAATGCTCATGGACTAAACAAAGTGCAGAGTGACTTCAGGGTCTGGGATCTTCAAATAAAAACCGCCTGGGTGTCATGGGGACCAGGAAGTGGAATTAAGTGCTATATTAGCTGACCTTCATCTTGTTGTTTGTCCCAACCTGCCTAGCTGGTCCAGGATTGGCCCGTAACCACGGTCTCCGGGCCCAACAATGCCGGCATTTCCCTCGGCGAAGAAACACAGGCCTGTGGGGTTTGCTCAGCAAACAAGATGAGCGTTGCCAAACACTCCTCGCTCCCACATTTAACAATCGCTTTCTACATCGCCGTTTCGCCCTCTCGTCTCTTGTCCATCCACAGGACTGAGACGCTACCAGACAGTTCTGGAGTCGGGTGTGAGACGAGAACGTAGGAAAGCGGAGCATTGACCTATGTTGGGTCATTTAATGTTCGAAAAACGTCTCAATCTTGATGAGGTACACCTATAACTCTCAGAAAGTCTCGCTTTACTTTCCAGACTGGCTGTAAGGTAAAACTTCTTCTCCCATAAAAGATTCCTCATTTACAGCGTGATGTATTTAACTCACTGCTCACATCTGGAAAATTTTACTCAAAATCTTTATTATGGGAAATTTCTAGAACTTGAGCAACCACATACCTTGAAAATCCCCGAGAAGAAAAAGTTCATCCAAGGGATCGAAACATTTGTTTAAAATGTGGGGAAACAGCACAATGACTGACAGTTGGATACTGGTTGAACACTAGTCTAGTCATCAACGCTGACAACAGACGTTGGGTTTAGCCTGAGCCACACCAGCGTGTTCCGCACATTTCCCACCTGGAGGTTGCAACTGACACTGAGAGCGAAGACTGCGCTTTGAGGAATGAACAAGGTGGGCCAGAGTCTCCAAAGCTCTGAATCTTGCCAGTTCTTCCTCTGCTACTCCAAACATATGGCGCTAATCAATCCAAAAACAGTGAGAACCAGGAGTGGAGATTAGTTTGTATGTATTCAGTTGTACTCATCACAACCAATCGGAGTCTTTGATAGCAGCCCACATGCAGATTCCCCTTTCATCAGACCTTGTAGAGGAGGGCCGGATGACACATGTTCATAAACACAGACATCACTGTTTTAATCGGGCAGAAACAGTCATTTCTTAGGCTGTTTTTTCAGAAAAGTGCTGACATTTGATTTGGTTTGGAATTTTTCTGCAGCTGCTGTTCACACATGTGCTCCACAGCAGGAGGCTTTCTGCAGAGATGCGCTACGCAAGGGATGCAGGGGGGGGGATCCTCTGTCTGTGGACGGCAGGAGGCAGGACGTGATGCAGAAAAATTAGGCTGTGCGTTTTCTTCACGAGACGTTGAGAATGGCAGCTCACGCTCATTATTGTGTCGAAATCGCGACCATATGTATCTGTTCATATTCATAAGAGCAAGGACCGGGTGGACAGCAGCACACAGGGTCAGCAGAAAGGAGAATAAGGGAGCATGCCACCTTTCCGGGACATCTCTAGAACAATTCAGAACTCCAGTGTATGTGTGAACACGGCTTCAGAGTAGGTTTGCTGGCAAATGATGACAGATTACACAAGACATTACGTAGGGCTGTTTGTGACTACATGTAGGTTATAAATTAGTTATAAAAACTCAATGATTACCACTAATTAGCACAAAATGGCTTCATTCTTTAATCTAGCCCTCCCAAAAAAACGGTTTTGCATTGACAAAAACCTGCATTTTCCATTCAAACAGTGTGTATGCGAGTCCACTCATTTCATGAGCTATACAGAAGTGAGCCCTGCTTTTTCCTCTGCTCCGCTATCTTTAAGTCTCAGGGTTATTTCTGCAACCAAGCATGCACCTTTGTGCATATAAAATGCCCGTGGTTGTAAACTCTTTTTAAATAGTATTTTTTGGACACTTATACTGGAGGTTTTTTTTGTGTCCTAATTAGAGGATCACACATATGCACAAGGAGCCAAGTGAACGAGGGAGAACAAAGTTGTTAGAGTAGAGAAATGGTTTTTACATTGATTCATAAAGTGAGTCATTGTGCAGGTTAAAGACTCCAAATGTGTTGTGGGATCAGTTATACGTGGAAACTCAAAATGAGCTGAGTGGCTATAAAAGGCCGAAAGATATGAATGCACGCACAGACCCAAAATGTCAGACCTTGGTATTAACAATAAATCACGTTCAATGAAAACGTCTTCGCACACTGACAATTCTTTTTTTCCAACATGCCGTATGTTTTAGATGTTTTAGTCTGTTTAAGCCATTAGTGTGTTGTTCCTTCCTACTGAACCTGACATAAAAGCAGAGTAAAAGTGAAGTGGTCCTGTGCTGCTCGTAAATCAGGTTCCTTGCTTGCTCGGATTAATGTAGGAAGACATCAAACGGTCAGGAAACAGAACTGTTGTATAAAAACCAGCGGAGAGTATCGGAGAAAACTGCTCTTTTACTGCGAGGGCGTGACTCTTCTGTACCTTACCAGAAGAAAAATGCGCAGCATAAATCTGTGTCAAGGGGAATAAAAAGAAAAGATGAGGAAGTGGCTAAAAGATTTCTAAGATTTCAGCCAAAATTTTTGCCACTCAGGTATGACAGCGGATGGAATGCCAGCAATACAACAAATATCAGTGCTCAGGATCAAAGAGAGAAGAAAGAAATAGCAGCTCCTGTTTAGATACAGGGCCCGATGGGGCTTGTTAGGTCAACTGTGTAGGTGTGTGTGTGTGTGTGTGTGTGTGTGTGTGTGTGTGTGTGACCATCTACCTGTGCGTGCTTCTCAGAGGGTGGTGGGATTCAATCTTGTCGCAGCATCAAAGTGGCACAGCCATCAAAAGCCCAGCATCGACAGACAGATCAAACCCGTCTCAGTCACAGTAATCATCAGCAGGGTCATGGGAGGAGGACCTGGGTCAGACCACTAGCCAGGTGGAAATCCATTTACAGAAAGCTGCACATTCAGCAATCACACGCACACACATTCACCTTCACCTTCAGGTTGCTGACCTTGGATTTCTTGCTGTAATAATGTGCAGATTATCGTGTGAATAGTTAGTACAAAGAAAGGTCAACAGCTATAAAGGTTTAAAGGTGCAAATGAAAACTCGCTTTGCCCACACAAGAGAAATATTAAACTGTGAATGATTCCATGAAAGCTCAATAGGTTTAAAACTCTGTCATTAATGAGAATAATATCAAAGAATTGATCAGTCAAAATTTTCACCAGTTTTGCAGTTATTTCCTCATCGTAGTGTTGATAATAATCAATGCTCAATAAGTATTTTACTTATCAAATTCAGACCACATAGACATAAAAAAAAAAAGACATTTGGGTGATATTGCATATTGCAACGTCTCAGTAAATAAAGAAAAAAAAACTTAAATGATCAGAGTTTGTGCCAGTTTATCGAGCCTGTGGGAAGATGAGGAACGGTAAAAAAATAAATAAAAAAAATCTACTTTCATAAAGTGCTTATCAAACTTATCAACGCAAACATTTCATCACTTAATATGATATTTCACTTTACCTGAGGGGACACAATCAGTCACGAATACGCACTTAATGTTTTGAGCTGCTCAGTATTAGATATCAAAGTTAATCAGGAATGACTCTTTCGTCTGGAAACTAATGGTTCGATAATGGTTCACAAAGGAAGTCTGGACCTTTTTAAAATAATATCAATGGAACAGGAGTTAGGAATTAGGTGTTATTTATCAGGCTGTTCCTAATTTGTTCCTCACTTTTGTGTTCCTAACTGTAAAGCAATCCTCCGATCTCCACAGACAGATATAAATGAATATAATATAAAACAATAGTATATAAATATAGGAGCCGATGCACATTGATGGTGCAATACAGGATCCTTAGGTTACTAAGCACAATAAGGAAAGCAAAGACCATTCGGCCCTCTGAGTTAGACTCTATGCCATCAGGAAAGAAAAAGAGCTTCCATATTCGACCCCACAAATCATGTTTCGGATTGCCAACAGATGTGTGCCGCATGCTCCCACCTGAGTGTCTCCTCCTTCCGTGACGAAACAGAGTATGTGGCTAACCTGTATGGGGAGCTGGAAAACTCTTTGACAAAAATGCACACGCCGGGATGAAGAGACACAACAGCGCGTGGCAGTCGTGACTAATGTGAGACTTCTATGTGCTCACACAAGATAACCAACCACGCTTGTAAACCAACAGCTCCCAAATTTGTTTTGCTCGAGCAAACAAGCACTCCACAGTCCGACTAATTTAACGGCTCAGCCTTCCCCCGTGTGGCTGGGAGAAACGTTGATCGAGCGAGTTCTTCTAATGACACGAACCCATTACCAGAGTGTGTCGGTGCATTTCAATGCTTGTGCGTCTCTCCGGAGGAGGTGGGAATCTTTTTTGCAACTTAACAAGCAGCATCTAGACACATGAGTCCTGCAAATTACCAACACCTGATGAATTCTTAGTAAACAAAGGAAGCTTCTGAATATTTCATCGATACAGTGCAAGTGCAGAGTGTAATGACGTGTTTTGACCACAACACTTCTTGAGTTTAAAATGCAAATCATTTCTCCATCAGCAGCCAACCTTTTCTCAGAGGGCGGCTGGCTAACCTCCTTGACACTGAGCCGGCGCCCAAACAGTCCCTCTTTGGGGTTTACGAAGGATGTGCGTGATCCACCTCCACTTTGGTCCAGACAGAGCTTGAGGATGTCATACAGGCGAAAAGGAAGAGGGTGGTGTTGCATTATCTGTGCTCTCTGGACTGTGCCAGTCTTCCTGTTTGGAGTGGACGAGGCAGCATGAGGACCGGTGACAGACGGGTTCCCCTTCGGATTCACATGCAGTCTACTCACAGAATCCCCACTTGAAACGGCAGCTTGTGTGTCAGACTGCGATGAGAAACAATTGGATGGCTTGTCATATATCATTGTACCTCATAGCTGTCAGTTCCTCAGTTTTGTTAATTGAGTTTGAGATTGACACTTATTTCTAATAAGTATGACTTTTTTTTTTTAAAGGAAATTCCTTAATGAAGAAGTTGAAAACAAAAGAAAACACCAATGCACACAGAAAACTGTAATTGAAGCCTTCAGTAACTGTATTTTGAAGGGTTGGGCAACGATTAAATTTTTTAATCTAATTAATCACATGATTTCCCTGATTAATCACGATTAATCGCATTTGTACGCAAAATCCAAAAATGAATTCAAAAGTAGTGTATAGCTTTTAGCATTTAGTTTTATTTTAAATGTGCTGCCATATGAATGAAAGTGGCATAACATTTGTTGTGCTTTTAAGATCAGCATTTTAATGTAGTTTTCATGTAGAAGCCTCGCTCCACTGTCTGTTTCCTTGAATACTTGCTGCTATCAGTTGTGTGTTTTGCCTTTAAGTGATATTTTAGACTGGAACTACTACAGTGATAAGACAATTCAACTTGGCAGTGTTTACAGATGACTTTGGTTCTGTCGACTCCGCCGTCTGGAAGAACTTTAAAATGAAAATGGCCGAGTAAAAGTTCCGTACCCTTCTCCATGTTTGGTGGATCCGCCAATTACTTTCTTTTCCGGTTCTGCATCAGACAGCAACAGACTTTTACAAAATAAAAGCCTGTGAGCAACAGACTTTTACTTAATAAAAGAAATAATAAAACAGTGGTGGTCCGTGGCGTATTGGGTTGAGCAGGCGCCCCATGTACAGAGGCTACAGTCCTCGCTGCAGCTGGCCCCGGTTCGAGTCCCTTATCGGACGGCCCTGTGCTGCGTGTCGTTCCCCCTCTCTCTGCCCCCTGCCCCCTGCTTCCTGTCTCTCTGAACTTTCCTATCCATTAAAGACACAAAAGCCCCCCCAAATTTTTTATATATAATATATTAACTCATTGGCTGCCAGCCATTTTCAGTTCAGAGCCACCCATACTGCCAAGTGTTTTTCAGTATTTCGACTGATTTTCCAAGACCCACAGAAAAGTGTGTCTTATGACTATGTACACACCGAAATTACCAAAAGAAAGAGTAGACTCTCTTCTTTGATCAGGAAAAATTTTTCCATTTTCAGTCTTTTAGTAATAGACAGTAGAACATAGGTTGGTTTCACCAAAAACAGCTGTTTGACCCAAAAAATGGAGAAAACGAGCTCTTTTTTTTTTGTGCATAGTGGCACTGCTGCCACCTAGCGGGTAATTTTGCCAGTACATTCTCTGTTTAGTGTTTATAAGCCTAAGATTTAGTGACGAACTCCGCTAGATTGTTCCCCAGCCCGCTCCGTTAAAAAACGCAAATGACGTCTATAGACGTCTTTGGCAGTGAAAGTTTTTTTTTAAATTGACGTCTATAGACGTCAATGGCACCGAAAGAGTTAATATATATATTAATAATAATAAAAAAATAATTTAAAAAAAACATGCGTTAATGCGCGTTAAAATTTTTATCGCCGTTAAATGATTAATGCATTAACGCGATAATAACGAGTTAACTTGCCTAGCCCTAGTATTTTGTCTTCATCCTGTATCCTGGTGCACATCTATGCTTCTCACATCCTCGTCATTGTATCAGATTGGTTGTGGATGTTGCATTTCTAGCTTGACAGGTGAGTTAATGACCGATCGCTCTGTGGCGACTTGGAAAGGCAGATGAGGTTAAAAGCAATGTTTCGGTCCCTGACATCCACGGGAACAATCCTGATAAGAGGATTACCGGCGCGACAGCTGAAACACATTGAAGGATGGTAATCATTATGCACTTTGAATGAGACGTCAGATCACAGAGGTCAAGACTGCATCAATAATTTGGTAAACCGAGGCTCCAAAGTCTATACGTGACTTTTACTGGAGCAGGCAGATCATATGGAATAGATAGACATAAGCCCCGAATCCCTTTTATTACACCGTTTCACCTTGCGTGCGGAATCTGTGAAAGGAAGAGTGGAAACAGTCTCCGTGTAGACAAAACAACCTAAAGCTGTAGATGTGTATTTGTGTGTCTGTGTGTCATAGAACGCATTCCTGTCTGCGCAAAAAATCAACATGGTATGTGTATCTTCATACACTGATTGCTATGTCCAGCCTGCGTGTGAAGCTTGACCGGGTTCCCCTCTCTTCTCTCCAGGGGAGGTGCTGTGAAAAACCCAGTGGACATCTCTCTTCCCAGCATCTGGCTCTCAGAAGTCTCTGTGAACACATGGGCTCATTAGTTCCACCTCCGGGTGGACTCCTGCCCGATCCACGCTGATGTGATCTCACAGGGGCCTGGGCCAGCCCTCCCAGGGGACCCATAACCACCCAGGCACCAGAACAAATAGCTCAGTGCTTACGCACACTTCTTTATGGCAGGTGATTCTTTGCCCCGTTTCCAAAGCATGCACAAACTTCAAAGTCTCACACTCAGAACACTGTTCTCACCCTTGGCTTTCTCATCTCTAACCTGCTGCATAGTTGAGTTCTTGGCTGTAACAAGAGTTCAGCATATACAGGTAAGGTCACTGAGGATTCCCGGGTGTGCTTTGATATACAGGAGGACTCGAGTAACCCATACAGGGAAAAATAAATAAATAAAAAGAGCGTACACATTTATATCTAAACTCTTTGGCCACATTTTGACCAAAAGTTCCAGGTACTTTAAGCTCCAGGGTCTTATATCATGTAAAAAAAAAAAAAAAAGAAAAGAAAAAGAAAGAAAAGAGTCCTTAAGACCACAGCAGTCTGTGTTTCCACGAAGGTTTCTTGAAAGTCCTTGAAAGATTTGGCAAATGACTCCTGTTACTCACTACTGCACGTCTGCTCGAGGAGCTGAGCTGCAGAGCACAGAGTGGCAAAGCCACGCTGCAAAGTAGGAAGCGCATCTGGGAAATGAATGTCAACAGATTACTCATAACTAGCAAGAAAGTGTCTGGATGGAGTCAGGTCCCAGAATAACTGTTACCTAAATGTTGCCCACCGTGTTCAGTGTCTGGCCTATGGCGTTGTCACTCTGTCCCTCATCCTCACTGCAATAGTTCCAAAGTGTTTGCACTACTGTCCATAAACTGAAACAGAAAGGTGGGGGGGGGAAAGACACTGGAAATAATCTATCAATTAAGACGTGCCCAGTGCTATAAGCCCCAACACAAAAGTCCCAGAAAGCCTCAAAATTCTACCTCTTGACCTGGTAAAGCTTCATTAGATATTACTTAACATTATTATACCTATATAATATATAAAAACAATAATTACCCCTGAAAAATCTCAAACATTTAAAAGACAAAAAGGCATTACTAGTTCAAAATTACTTTTCCTCCCCGTCACATGCATTGATTTAGACTGATTTTCGCTTTAACTATGCCACAGTGGGTCTTGGTATGCTCATTCCAGTGGTGACGGCTGAGCCAGTAGGAGGCGGAAAGAAGGAAATCGATGGCAGCAGGAGAGATGCGTGAGGAGTGGAGGTTATCCACCAGCTGAGGAAATACAATGGCTGGCAGATCTTAGTTTTTTTCTGTGGTGAAAATCATCCATGAAGCCAAAACAAATGTTTGTGCAGAAAAGTCTGAAACATCCATACAGGAAATAGGACAACCACCTCTCGCTGACAGGAAACATACTTTCTCTCACTCACACAGACACTGTGGGAAGTTGTCGGTGTCACCATAGAGATTAAATGTCACAGTGGCAGTTTTACACTTCACAATGAAGTTACCAATCTGTTCCTCTTCTCGCTGTTGTGTCGAGACTTCAAAGCCCATCGAACCTCAATGCAGCCTTTTTCAGAACAGTGAGAGCAGAATGAAAAGTCCACATGAATACGTGTTTTCTTGACGTGTGGCGTACTGTACCGATCACTCAGTGAGTCAGGAATTTCCCATGACACACTACAAAGAAAACATCTCAGTGTCTGGTGGGAGAGGGGTGGAATAAGCCCTCGTGTGGCTATGACCCTTTATCCTTTTTCGGATCACCTTTGATATGTACTAACTGCACAGCAGGAACGCACCAAAGGACCTGGGGCCAGATGTGCAAACCATGTGTACACACAAACTGGTTTTTATAAAGAAGGAATGTGTGGTGAGAACGTGCGCACCTCGTACATTCTTCAGGCCGTGCATGCACACGTTTGTTTAGGAATATAATCCTGATACGAGAAGGATTCAGGAGCAGAGGTTACGTCATTTACAGTAAAACAGAACTTCAATTTCACACAGCTTCCTCAGTGTGGTGGTGGCTTTGTTTTTTCTCTCATTTTGTATCTCACTGGCAATTTTCACAATGCGCTTTTACTGACACTTACTGTGGGTGCTATAAATAACTGCAGCAGTGGTTGTCTGGCGGATCGGCTGTGGAAGGCCTCTGTGAGGAGACCTTTAAAAGGAACCAAATATCTAGAGATTGTTCTGATTTTCTGTTGCCAGTCCTCCACAGGGATGCTTAAAAAAAAAACAGCAGCAAACATAACATGATCCATCTGTACATCAGCGTCTGCTTCCTCTCCATCTTTATACAGAGTCTATATAGTACAGGGTGTTCACTGTAGATGAAACAGGATTTGCAGGACCTCTGATAGGATGTGTTTTGACTGCTGGTTTTTCTTTTCGTTTGCTTAGAAGGGTTCTTTGCTCTGAACTTACAGAGCTGATTACCTTTTTTTTTTTTTAAATGAAACAATTCTCTTACTCTGCTTCACTCATTACTGTTTGCTTTATACACTGTAAAGCTTTGCGTCCTTACTGTTGCTTTCATTATCACAGCAACTCGGTTGTGGTGTGTAACGTGTCGTAAGGGGAGTATTTGCTTCCATTCATGCCTAAACATCGGAGTGGAAGTCAGGTTTGTGCATGCGTGTATGGTTTCTCAATTAATTAGATTCAATTAGAAAAGAGAACCACACATACTCACAGCTTGATTAACCTTTATGAAAGTTTGCATATGCACATTTCTGCCTTTGTACTTAAGAGTTTTAGTCTCAAATCTACATCGTTTCATGCATCTAGCCCCCTGCTGTTTTGAAGATTGCTCTGAGCCAGCCGTCTGACCAGCACAATTTGCTTGTTATTCTTCCTGATTTTACCTGCATCACCAACACATCTATTTCAAGTACAGACTGTTCACCCCCGACTAACACTGTTAACTGCCGTTGATGGTTTTCGCTGCTCGATGAATGCTTAGGTGGTGAGTTAATGGTCCAACATGCTAATATTTGCTGTCTAAACTAGGGTTGGGCGAGTTAACTCGTTATTATACTACTCGATAAATATTTTATCGTGCATTAATGCAGTTTTTTGTTTTTTTTTATTATTATTTTTTGGGGCTTTTGTGCCTTGAATGGATAGGAAAGTTCAGAGAGACAGGAAGCAGGGGGCAGAGAGAGGGGGAACGACAAGCAGCACAGGGCCGTCCGATGCAGGACTCGAACCGGGGCCAGCTGCAGCGAGGACTATAGCCTCTTGTACATGGGGCGCCGGACCACCCCTGTTTTATTATCTATTTTAATATTGTAAAAGTCTGTTGCTCACAGGCTTTTATTTTGTAAAAGTCTGTTGCTGTCTGCTGTGGAACCGGAAAAAAAAGTAATTGGCGGATCCACCAAACATGGAGAAGGGTACGGAACTTTTACTCGGCCATTTTCATTTTAAAGTTCTTCCAGACGGCGGAGTCGACAGAACCAAAGTCATCTGTAAACACTGCCAAGTTGAATTGTCTTCTCACCGTAGTAGTTCCAGTCTAAAATATCACTTAAAGGCAAAACACACAACTGATACCAGCAAGTCATTCAAGGAAACAGACAGTGGAGTGAGGCTTCTACATGAAAACTGTCACACTTAGAGAACGGAAAACGCAGATGCAGGAGATGTTATTCCAAGAGCTTTAGTCAGGAGGGCGACAGATTCACCAAGTTCCTCTTCAGAGAAACTAATCAAGCTATGAAATATTATTCTAATAATATACTTTTCCATTTTGGAAAAGTATATCTATATAAATTTTCAAACTAAAAATCACTCCTCTAAAAAAACAAAGATCTATGAAACGTTAATATTAAATAAAGATCACTTCTGCTGCGGAGGAAAAACAAAACACCTCTCCTTAAAAAAGCGGAGGAACCATTCAATAGAATATTACAAATAAAAGTCAATCCAACCGGGAGGAAAAAACAAGAAGGCTATAAACAAAAACTATCTCTGTAACTCTTACAGGATCAATTTATCAAATAACAGGAAAACAAAAAACTCTCTTACGAGGAAAATACCAACTGGTAGACTTGGGAACAACGTGGCTTAGATCAGGCTTGGTTCAAATGCGAGAGTGAGGTACGTCAACCGGACAGATACACAACACACTCGCACAAGACAGGGGGAGACGCAGACTCTTAAGCACACCGGGGTAATGGGAAACAGGTGGAATCATTCATAGGACAATCAGACTGGAGCACGAGAGGAAGGGCAAGTGACCTGAAACGAGAGGGAAGTTAATCTTTCAAAATAAAACAGGAAATGACGAAACAATACATGAAATGAGACAAAAACCCAACTTAACCTCACCGCGGTGTGACAAAAACTACAATAAAATGCTGATGTTAAAAGTGTGTTTGCACAACAAATGTTATGGCACTTTCATTATGGCAGCACATTTAAAATAAAACTAAATGCTAAAAGCTATACACTACTTTTGAATTCATTTTTGGATTTTGCGTACAAATGCGATTAATCAGGGAAATCATGTGATTAATTAGATTGAAAATTTTAAATCGTTGCCCAGCCCTAGTCTAAACCCGTTTAAACAAGGGCTAAAAACTGAACTATGTCCTCTTGTACAGGTGCAGAGTGTATGTGTACTGAGATATGATATTTTTTTGCTCAGATGTTGAGAACATGTGGAAACAAGGCAGGGGTTCTTTCGTTGGGCGAGTTAACTCTTTCATCGTGGACATCTTTCGTGAAAGGAACAGAAACAGGGCTGCAACACAGTCATTCGTGCTGATAAGTACGAGTACAAGAGGGTGAGAGTGATAAACCAATAACAATCAAACTTTTTCTTTTCTTTTTAAATGGCTTTGAGTTACAACCTTTACCAGGTTGCCTACATTTATGTGACGTAAGAAGGCCCAGGGTGTAGCATCCAATATGCCAGTCCTACTTCTCTGGAACACCGCAACCGACCCGACGTCACGTCCTGGTGTAAGCGAGGTCAGATTCTCCTTGAACCACGTTTGGCTTTCTAATTGCATATACAATCCTTCTATAAACCCAACTTTCAGCTGAACCCGCCACACATGCTCATGTGTGCTTACCCATCGGGCTAATAAACATGTCGGTATCAATAATTCCAAATCTCCTTAGGACTGAGAGTGAGGTTGCTTTTTTACCCCGACTTCAAGCCTTTTAAGCGCTGAACTGGACACCGAACGAGGGAAAAGTGCATCTCATTATAGAAGCCACAAGGGCTTCGGATCTGTTGAAGACATAATAGAGGTGAAACAAACAGAAACTGTGGACCTGGAGATGACATCACCAGCTACAGGATCTGCTGCCAGTCCCTCATTGTAGGAGAGATCTTGGCAAGGGAAACATGTACACTGCAATCCTCTTTTATTGCTATTTACTTCTTTGCCAAGCTTTGTCGAAAGCACATAGTTTCACAAGATGAATGTGAAAGAGAGAAAAAAAAAATTTAAAAAATGAGTCACCCAGACCTCCCCTACAATTCAGTTCCACGTATTATCTGCTTGTTTCTGGCTGTCCTGAAACCAGAACCTTTTAATGTTGATTCTTCCCACCTTTGCTGGGTTTATGCAGGAATGTAGGTTGAGTTTTTTTAGCACCGGCCATTACATTATGCAGTCAGAGAGGTGCAGCGGCATCACAAACAGAGAGCTCAAGCGGTCCAACCCACATCTGAACACCACTCAGCTACCCCACACTTTTTTTTCTTCTAAATATGTGTACAAGTGCACAGGAGAGAACTGTGAGCCCAGAGGAGGCCGGGCTGGCGCTCTCCACTACACCCGCGGATCATAAATCCACCATCTGACAGGGAGGCTGAACCGGAGCGTTTAGACCATGGGCCAGGTGATTTATGGATCGATGTAGCCTCTGGAGTTTAAAAATAACAAGAGCAAACCTAGCCTGGGATAAAATACCTCTGCGATGCTCTGATACTGCTAAACCACTCTGAAGACATTTCATCCTCTCACCAGGAAAGCGCAAGCTAGAAAAATCACAAGAGTTATGCGATAGAGAGGGTTATACATCATCAGAATCCCGAGGTTTTTATTCTAATGAAATGCTTGTAATGGGGTTATGATAATATATCTACCTGCTGAAAACAGATGGAGTTTAAGGAGAAGTCCTTAATGGAAATATTTTTGGAGCACGCTGTTAACGGCCTCTGTCACCGGGCAAGCCAAAACCTTTTCCTCCTCACTTGTAAATGCTGTGTAGATTAAAGAAAAAAATAAATTCTCTAAATCCCTACATGAACATCCTGCAGTGACCTGCGCCAACTCCCACCAGCAAACCGGCACCTGCGGGACGGAGGAAAGTGCCAGTAACTCACACTGTGGCAGATCCCGGCTCAGGCCTTTCTGCTTGAAGGGCTTTGCTCTGGTGATGGAACCCGCCACCTCCTCGCTGGGGCCTCACGTTTAATGGAGTGCAAAGTTCTCAGTTCTCTTTAATATTTCTACAGGTGTCGGGGAGAAGGAGACTGGAGCGCAGAGGTCTTCTTTTTGATGGAAAACCTTTTAAAGTTTTCCAGAGGAGCTCGTTTTGGGAGGACAGACGATATATAAAATACAGAGCGAAGACTTTAAGTGCTTGACTTTTTAAAAATAAAGTAAAATCAGGAGCAAATTGCCTTAACTGATTTATTACAGTCACAATCATATGTTAACAATTATAATACTATGTATTATAACAATCAATACATAGTAGTTCATGATTTAATTTAGATCTTTATTTGGTATTTTATTTATATTCTCAGACTAGACAACTCAGTAAACACAATTATGTCTGTGTGTACAATAAATGTTGCTTATACCCCCTTCATCACTCGACAGGACAACAGAATTAGTCTTCATTCGGCCCCCAAAAATCATCTGCCCTTTGAAACCAAATGAGTGAATGCAGACAGATTACTGCTCTTGTGCTAACACTCACTTCTGTGGCTCACACTAGAGGCTTTCACTGTGGTAGGTGTTGTTATGTTTAAAGTCGCTGAGGAACAATCTACTGCCGTTTCCCCGACCGCATACAGCTGTCATCATCCATTCACAAGGCCAAGATGAGCAGGAAAACACTAATCATGTCATCACTGCTCTGGATCGGAGCGAGAGTCCTATTTAGCGAGATAGCAGCTTGTAATTACTCCGTCCTCCTGGGGCTGTGGCGTTGTGGTGGGCTCGGCCAGCGCCAAGAAAAGCAGTGGAGGAGCTGATTAACTTGGACGTGCATCTCGCATTCTTTTGCAATGTCTTGCTGGGCTGAGCTGCGGGCGCGCCGTAAACGATCGTCACTGGCTGAATCCATTAATGACAAGTTTATGTTCCCGAAATCCCTCAAAGTCGTCCGCACACACACACGACGTGAAGACGCATTCATTTTGTGCGTCTGCAGTTTGCTCGTACTATCCGAAAACACACATACGGAAGACAGGCGTGCCGTCAGTGGTGTGTGTGCGCACACTCACACGAGCTGCAGCACTTAAATGTGACCCCACAGACTTTGAAGTTCCCTCCAAACCGACTCACCTTTTTAATACAAATATGTCAACAGGAGTCAACAGCCGTGCAAGTGCATGATCAAGACAAAAAGAATACGATGACACTAATCTGGCAATGCGTTTATCATGTTCATCATCGTGGTTTCACGTTAAAAGGTGCTATCATTTGCCAGTTGGCATTCAACACTTCACCACAAAATAAATTTGAGGCCGATGATTGCAAGCTGCTGCTGCAATTCATCCTCAGGGGGGACATAAATGTGCAATTCGTCTAAAAGCTGTAGTGATATATTTCAGCAAACAACACAAATGTCATCTTCACGGTGGAATGGAATACTACTGTATATCAGGGTGTATCCACAAAATCCAAATAATTCATCTTCTAAAGAACAGGACAAAAAATCCAGAGCGATCCATCTGAAGGTCGATGAGGCATCACGGTCTGGAATAAAGTGGTGAACTGACTGACATCCATCCAACCATAAAAAAGGTTTTTCCTCCACTTACTTCGTCTTTGCTTCTCCTCTTCGGTGGCTACTTAAGTTTAAAGGGGACTTAATATACTTTTTGAGGTTTTGCCTTTGCTCCAGTGTGTTATCCAGCAGATTGGGCTCTAAAGAGGAAGTGACAGAAGACGATGCAGTGATGTGCAGTACGAGACAAACCTTTTACATTAAAGCGTGTAAACCTATTCAACTTCAGGACTGGCTCATTAATAATGTATATATATATATATATATATATATGTGTACATGTTCTAATGTCTTCCAAAGAAGGAAGGAGCTTCACATTATAATTATATCAATTTGAAGACCTTACATTCTAAAAGTCAAGAAAAAAAGTGGAAAACATTGTTGCCAGTTGACTCTTTTCAGCTTCCCTAAACACCCAGCCATGTTGGACCAGTGGATGTTTCTCCTGGCCAGAAACACGGTCATGGAAATGTTCGAGTCGGTCGCTTCACTTCATGGACAACTGTTTTATGAACAAAGCCTGCTATGATGCTGGGTTTGCGTGGTGAATGAAGCTGAAAGTTGAGGCTGTTCCAACACTAAAAAGGCACGAGTCTAAACCTTAAACGGAGAGTGAAACCGTTCCAAAAAGGGAGTTGTGTGCGTCACCATCACCTAGACCTCGGCAAGCCACCAGGAGTTCCAGGAGAATCAATGCTCGGCCTGACTTCATTCCAAATTACTGGGAGTTATGTTGCAAGAATATAATGACTGGAAATGATCGTGCTACGTCCACTTTAAAGAAAATCATCAAACAGAGGACTGAGAGTGATAATAGTACAAAGGCAATAACTAAAGAGGACAGTGAGGTTACATTTGGGCATTTTGTGTTGTCAGAAAAATGAAGTTAATACTGGAATAGTTCAATAGTTTGCTTTAAGGGAGTCTTCCACATACTCCATCTTTAAAGGTGCATCTCAAACAATAGCTTACTGTTGGTCTTACCTGCTTAGATGTCATTTAGCAAATTTACTATTATCTGGCAAATTACATCATCTGCACAGACCCAGTAAAAAAATTACAACTACCGGTAAATAGATTCAATAAAAGCCGACTTACGCAATAAGACTGTGACTGTGCAAATGAGCATAATATGGGCTATTTAAGAGTTTACACCAGTGGAAAGCGCCAAACCTATTCCATTACTGTTCAAAAATCTTAAAATGCACTAATTTGTAGGAGGATCAGGGATTCGGCATCAAGCTTATGAACACAGATTTTTCCCCTTTTTTGGGCTGTCTGATAAACTCACCCTGACGTTTAAAATATTTCCAGTGTCTGATATGTGCAAGTGCACATACCAGACGAGGACCGAGCAATCACCAGGGCCCCATAATTCCAATGTTTCTGGGAACGCGTGCACGTTATCCATCGGAACCAATTTGCTCTCCGTTCTTCACAGAGCTCGCCCCGTCTCTGTCAGAACGCAGTCTGCAAACACTAGATCTTGCGTTTTACTTGGTTTTGCCCGAGACGCCCAACGCCTCCAGCGCTTGGGTTGCAAGAATAAGAATCAGCACACCTCCACACTGGGCATGCCTCACAGAGACATCCTGGTACAAGCTGTTGGTATGGCAGCCTCAGTCAGTATACAAGATTTTTTTAGATTGATAGTGATACCACATTTCTATCACATCTCCAAATTCCATGCACCAAGTAATAACCTGAATTGCATCCTGTGTATCACACAAAAATGAGAGGAAAGTTCTTGGATTGAGTATTTGGAGGAGTATAAGCACATTCTCTAGAATTGCATCACAATTTTTAACACTTATTTCATGTATAAACACATCAGAGTTATGTCAGTGACAGCTGGTCAATGTTCAACTCAGACTAAAGTAGAGCCGATACAGAGAGTTTCAACAAGTGCTTATTTTTTGGTTTTTGCAAGCTGTGCGCTGCTGGTAAGCCACACAAAATTCTTCGTAAACAGAGATCGTCCAACTGCATGGCTAAAAGTCTCTCCCATCACATGATCTCATGTCTTTACAGAATAGCAGCAATGTACATCTAAAATGAACCCCACAGGATAACTTCACACACACAACCCGTCGGCTCAGATTAAAAGTCAAAAACAGTGGCCATAGATGTTTTTTACCCATTTATGATAGATGCTAAACTCAACAAATTATCTCACGTCTAACTTCACCTAGGACACAGCAGTGTAGCCATGGTGTGAAGATTAGCAGCTTATCCAATTTGCCGTGCACTAAGAGCAGCTAAGCCAATCAGACACATCTGAGGACGGCGGTCACACTCAAGTGCTGCCAGGTCGCCACAAATCAGCGCCCACTCAAATAAAAAAAATAAAAAAACGTGAGAACCCTAAACTCTGGGGTACAGACATGTTTTTCCTTTTCTTCTTTGAAAAAAGAAAATTAATAGGTACATTTCATTCTTAGATTAAACTGAAGCTGTTAAAACAATACAGTTTTGTTTAATCCTTTCGGGAAAAAAATGATAGGGTTTTCAAACATAGAGCTAAACATAGATAGCCTTTTTAACAACTGCTGTCATTTTCATTCACATGTTAAGATACAGATGAATGAGACTTAAATGATCGACAATAAATGCAATAAATTCAAGACAGACCTCTGTGTTGGAATGGCTGTAACTGGCAGCGTAAATGACAATAATTCAACTGAAGCCATTCAAAATTTGACGGTGAACTGTGCCAAAGACTGTGACTTAATGGTTCTGGGCCACCTATGCAGTTTTCACTTCTGGATTCTCCACTGAGCTCCACAGGGCAGAATTCTTTGCTAAATACTGCCCTCTTCAGGACTGAAGCGGCATGGCCTGGTGCATCGAAACAAACGCACTTTTGAACTGATGTGCATAAAAGAAGACAGTGTGGTTTTTTTGGGGGGGGACACGCTGCCCACTCAGAGATTAATGTCACATCCATGGAGTTCTGAAGGCAACTTGAATTGCAGTTTTGTGCCTTTCATGTTTGCTGTAATTCATTCTGCAACGATGCCACCCTGGAAGCCGGCTCCAGAATGTGACTGAAGTCCCTTTGACTGAAGTCGTCACAGGCCATTTGTGTCTCAGAGAGAATTATGACTACTTTTTCCGACATTTGTCTAACACGGTACATAGTCACAAATGTGTCTCCACCCACGCAGCTGGGTGGTCTGCCGAGGCGAACGTGACCCCGATAAAGACCTTTGTGCAGAGCAGCTTTGAGCTACCTTTAACCTCACTTTTGTTGAAGTGTCAGGGGGGCCAATGAATCACAACACATTATGCTAAACATAAAGGAACAAATAAAG
Source organism: Odontesthes bonariensis (assembly GCF_027942865.1). NCBI lineage: Eukaryota > Metazoa > Chordata > Actinopteri > Atheriniformes > Atherinopsidae > Odontesthes > Odontesthes bonariensis. The sequence goes on along the minus strand of NC_134526.1, from coordinate 24,586,603 downwards.
GCTTTGTTTGCAATTGGAATGAACTGCAGTGATAACAGCGCACTTTTAAAATATTCTATAAAAATTACACTTTTTTTCTTTTTTTTTTGGACAGAATATGCTCGTTTTCTTTGGCTCTTGTGAGATATTTTCTTCCAGATGTGACGCTCGAATGTGTACTCACCCTTCATTTGGCCGGCTTACATTTGGGAATTATGGGCCTGTTGAACGGGGACCCAACGCCATTCTGCGACGCAAACACACACAAAGAAAATGCGTTCATTTTCGCTTTCTTGCCGCCGTCCAAAAGTGTCGTGCATGGCCCCCGAGCCATAGCAGGTTGGATCCGATTTTCCCGGCATGCACCGAGCCAGAGAGCGGTTAATATAATTATGCATCCATGGCGGCGACGAACACCTTGAACAGGTTGCTCAATTTTACACTTGACAGTTGGTGTCGCCAGTTCAGCGTGAGTAAAAATGTTGACTTTTAAACCTTTGACTTTGTTTCACTGTTTTTCGTTTGGAAATTGGAGCTGGGAAAGGTCTGTCTGGTTTACTCACGACGACTTATGACAAGATTAAAACATTCATACAGAGGCATTTTGCACATTGAAACAATGGCGCTACATTCGCTTCACTCCTTTAAACCGGTAACCTAACCTAACATGGTAGCAACACCAGGAAGACGCAAATCTTTGTTTAAATATATATGTTTTTTTCTTCTTGTCATTTGCACAAGTGCTAGTCATTGTTACTGCCACTACATCATATAATATATACACAATATATAGGCTATGTATAAACAGTATATATACATATATCACTGGATAGATGGATATTCTTTTTCTGTATTCTGTATCACATTTCAGTCCATCCTTGGGTTGGATGCTGTGCTACTGGAATGATTTCTGCTCTTAATTCAGGCACTTTTTTCTAGTAGTTTGCGTGTGGGAGGATCTAATTGGGCTTTCCAAATTCCAATTAATGTCTGGAATAAAGTCCAAAATCCAAGCAAGTTGAAGAGAAGATGTCTAGGATGCAGGGCGGGAGAAAGGAGGAGGAAGCTTAACCCATTTCCTCCCTTGACTGTCCTGAGACACTGGGACATGCGAGATCTGTGGCAAATAAAATGGATGAGCTTGGAGCGCTCACAAGGGAGCAGCAGGAGGACTGCCAATGCTTCACCCCTTGTTACCGGCCAAGTTACAAAAATAACACCCCAATCCATTCTTGTCCATCTCTGTAGATTTGAATCACCTCACTTCCAACTTTCCAAAAAGTTTGTCAACTGATTTTATTTTGTTATTTATTTATTGAGTTATTTTTCTTCAAAAACATTGTACTGCAGCAACATAGTTCCTTTGGGGATTAATGACGTATTACTAAATTGAACTGTATATATAAATATATGTATATACTGTAAATGTATTTATATATATATATATATTTAATAGTTACTGCTACTTCAGTGTGGCTTGTATTGGTTTTCTCTTTGTGTGTCTTTTAAAGTCACATGATCACGATTATCTGGGATTATCATGATTATCTTACATGATTATTGCTGTAGTGTTCGTTCACCTGTACGAACACAGCTCGATGAAATCCAAGCCCACATTACAGTGATTATTTCACACTACTGGACAGGTGTAACCGTGGCTTGTGTGGAGGGAGACGTTTGAGAAACATAACACAGAACTTTGATTCTTAAAAGTCTCCTCCAAATGAATGAACTGGCAGATTTTCCATGAAAGAAACACAGAAAGAAGTGTTATTTGGATACTAAGAATATAAGCTACTAAAGTTGTGTGTAACACGTAAGGGACCAAGGTTGTTTTCATGGCCTTTACAGATCTGTGTATGTGCAGCTATATGTGGCACTGATTGTACTGCTCTGTGTTTATAATCCATTTAGGCTTGTGATCTCATCAACCCAACCCAAGCAACTGATCTCGTAGACACCTACAATTGAAGCAGTTTCATTCATTTTGAGAGATGCGTGAAACACTGCACCCTAAAATTGGTCCCACCCTTGCAGTTGTGGAGCTTGAAATAATAATGCTGTGCAGGTAATGTCATGGTGCTCCAGAGCTCTAGAAAATAAGTAGTTTGCTACTTTTTTTGGAATTCAGCTGTGTGCTTAGAGTGCCAGATGGTGTAGACATGCTGATACAGAAGTAATGGTCTCTTGAACATGCACAGAAACGGGGGGGGGGGGGGGGGGGGTGTCAGTGTGATCAGCAACACCGTGAGCTCTTGAATATTCATTTGCTGTTTAGTCTCGTTCTGATTTCAAATGAGAATGGTGGCATGCGAGTTTCACAGCTCAACAGTAGAGGGCGCCATAATACAATCAGTGTGAAGTGGCAGCCTGCACATTGTGGCATGTTCTCTCCTTTGTAGAGAAGACGGACTATTAGGCTTTGTTTGTCTTTAAAAGAGAAATATAGATTTTCTTAGAATAAAAAATTAAAAACTTCCTGTGGTGTTTTGCTATGGAGCTTTTTACCTCCCGCACCCAGCAGCTCCTGCAGTTTTGCCCTCTGATGGATTGAAGCGTCATCAACCAGAAAAAATGGCTAAATCTTTCCGATTTCGTTCAGCCTGCCGAATGATGTGTTGTTCTCCCTCTTAGAAGGGAATGTTGGTAAAAGCGGCATCAAAACTAATTGTAAACATGGATCCACAGTAGAAACACCCAGCGCCCGTCTTTTCTCAAGCAGGATTGAGTGGAGAGCTATATGTTTTCTGCTAAAAGGCATCAATAAATCTGCCTTGTCATAAAACCTCAGCTTTGAACGTGTCATAACTGTCTGAAATGCAAGCAAACAGTGAGGGGAAGGGAGGTCAAACTTCCATGAGATTTGAACTAAAAATGAGGTGTTGGGCCTGCATAAAAGGAATCAAATGCCTTTCTGCTGTAGTGCTAAATATAAACCGGTTTGTTTCTTTGCTGCATTCATGTGTCTGGTTCCTTGCTGTAACTGGTAACACATCAGATACAGTGAAAATAGGACTGGCGGTGGATGAAATAGGGCATGAATCGAAATAGCTCTGTAGCCTGGCTCCACACGTCTCTGGAGGGAGCGCTGTGTCAGTTGCCTCATGTGTGCCGTTAAGCCGACGGCTGTCTATTCTCTGTCCAGGTGCGTGTGTGGGGGATCCTGCCCAGGCCTCACAAGCTCCTGGAAACCACGAGAAAGCATAAGGCCTCTGCCAAAGGCATTAAGATTAAAGGCACTGACAAGGAATGTGTTATTGCCAGCTCAGATGGGGCCTACATAATCTGGGACCCAGTGGAAGCCAGGACTCGCCCACTCATCACCCTCTGCTTCTGCTGAAACTAATTCACATCACAGACGAGTTGAGGTGATCGTCTTGTAAAACCGTGAAAAACTTTTTTCGGGAACACTGTATTTAGTCAGCGCTATAAAAACACATGAAGCTGCATTGATTTCCTCCCAGGGCGTGCTGTTTCATCACTCTTGTCTGTGTAGGCATTTTGCGAGGACTCAGGTGGTCCCGAATAACAGTCATCAGCTCTGTCCACTTTTAACTCTGCTCACGGAGAGCAGGGAAAGATTGTGGAAGAAACAGAGAGCAGAATAAATCGATTGCACTGTAAATCGAATGTAAACTCTGAACTTTTATTGTGCTCCGAGGCCACGAAACTTGTGTTCTCGTGTGTCTGGTTGTATTTTACTGTGTAAAGGCAGCCGTGGCAGGGCAGCGTTGGAGCGATGGTGCATTGTTCTTTCATTAAAGGGAGGGTTTGTTCCCTGAGCAGACAGCATATGACTCAGGCGACCAGATGGTCTCCGTTGCCTACTTCATCTTTTTGTTGCAACAGAGAGCGTCACAGAGGCAGATTGTTATATTACTATTCAACCATTAGGCCACAACGCAGAAACTTTGATGTGATTAAACTGTGTAGCGGGAGAGTCTGGAAAAAAAAAGCATCTTCCTGTATATTTTTCTTACACCCTCTGCTTTCTATGAGATGTTCTTCACATCAGGAATGATGGAATTTAAAAACCATACAGTAGAAAAAAGAAAAAAAATATTACTTTGATACATATTTTTAAGATAAAGCTTTTTTTTCTTTCTTTCTTTTACTTAGCCTGAGGAGTACTTACTTTCACAAGAGAAAGTCTAAGGTCACCTCAAGAAGAAAAAGAAAAGCACCAAATATAACAGGAACAGAAGGCAAAAACAAGAAAGAAACAACTTCCAAACGGAGGTGATCATTCCGCTGCTACAAACTTGTCCGCACCAGATGGTGGCAGCGCAGAGGTGCCCCTGGGTCACTCTCACAGACTTTTAAAAAGTCAGACGTTGGGGGGATCTATTCTCCTGTAGTCAAATGATGATGGCGCTCCGGCCCAGAGCTTTTGGAGGTTTTTGACGGGTCTTTCTTGCGCTGTCAGTGTTTGTGAATAAAGATGCAGGAAAGTAATCTGTCTCGGGTTGTTATTTTGACTGCAAGGATATAAAGATTGTGGTTTTATGTAAGTCAAAGGGTTGATCTCGAAGCGCCTTGGTGGGTTTGTAGATATCACAAATGCTTACGGCGAGACTTGCTTATCCCCATTGGCACGTAGGGGGGCATTTAATGGAAGTTGGATTTACTTGATTATAGTTTTCTGCATTGGCTCACAGGAGCAGCAGGCGTGGTGCGTTTTGGAGATTATTATTTGCTTCCTTTTGTTTGGGTCAGATTCTGCTGGGAAAAGAAGGACTTTGGCTTTGCTCGGTCGTATTCAGATCCTCAAAATTAAGTTTGTGTCCACGCGTGGCTCTCTGGCTCTCTCCGCTGACAGCATTTCATGACTTTATTCTTTCTAGAAACTAGCCTCCTGGTTGGATTGTCGCTTCCCACAAACAAAAACAGCCGCTCCGTGTTCTCATCGGCGCTAAACGGAGGAAAACGCAGTGAGAGGCTCCCTCTTTTTGCAAAGTCTTGGCTCCGTCTCACTCTTCAGGTTGCATGAGAGAAGCATATCAGTCATATTGCTCACGCTCAATGCCCCTATAAATCTGCCGTTTTTAAAGTTATTATATGTGACAACCCTGTGTGATTAAACATGTCTTTTTTTTGGTTCGCACAGAGATAAAGTCCCTTATAATTCATGGCCCAGTGACGAGAGTAATGACCCAGAGCGCTGTGACCTGCGATAAATGCCATTCAAGCCTGCGCTAATGAATTTCTACTGAAGGCTGCTGCTGTCACTCACTTACACAGGATATGCCCTCTTTTAAGAAAAGATCAAAATAGCCTAAAAGAATCACGTTAGACTCCAAGTGTCATGAGCTGCATTAGAAGAGTTTATACACTGTCTTGGTCCTTGGGGAAGAAATGTAAGTGTAGACAGCTGATCATTCAAACAGGCAAAGGTAGGTGTGTGTGTGTGTGTGTGTGTGTGTGTGTGTGTGTGTGTGTGTGTGTGTGTGTGTGTGTGTGTGTGACATCACATAGTGATTTAATATTTGTTTTATTATAGAATGATTCCTCATTAAATGGCTTATCCTCATTTTTTAAAGGCCTGTAAGTGCCATAAAAGACTAATTCTGGCCTTTAGAAAACAATGATGGAACAAAACTAAAGAACATCTACTCCAACACTGTACAGTAAGTATGATCGGAGGGATGGGATTGTTTCAGTTTTGGGCTTTTTTTTTGCAACTTTATGGTTTTACATCACGAAATTTTTAAAAGGAAAGGTTGAACAGATGTCGCCATTACATTTCAGATTTAAATTTTTACATAATGCATAAAAGGCAACATGACTATTTGAAATTGAAGTGGTCTTTTATTTTCCAAAATAATGTTGCTTTAAAACCTGTATATGCCTTTCAGCATCGATGGTGCCTCTCCAGATGTGAAAGTTGCCAGTTTAATAAGCATGAATGCATTCCCATACCATCAGAGATGCAGCGCACTGCTTACAGGCCGTGTGGTTACTTTCCCCATCAGGATGCGATGTCCGTGATTTCCCAAAATGGTTTCAAATTTCCAAAAATGGTTTCAAACAGTTTTCAGCTTTGCTTCAGTCCATTTTTGCATGAGCTTTGACCCAGAAAAGATAGCAGTGTTTCTGGATCGTGTTCACACGTAGCGTCTCCTTTGCAGGAAAGAGCTTTAAAGGGATAGTTTGCCTCTTTTGACATGAAGCTGTATGACATCCCATACTAGCAATATCATTTATGAATATTTTCTTACCCCCTAGTGCGTACTGTGAGCCGAGTTCCGGCCTCGTTTTGGCGTTGACAAAAGTAGTTCGGCTAGTTGGCTGGGGCTACAAAAATAAAGCGTTTTGCTTCTCAAAACAATATGCGTTCAAAAGAGTAATACATTTGTTTCACAAAATCAAAAAAGTCAGACCTCACAATCGCTTGGCACTATTTTCTCTCCCTTCGTATCACTGCGTGCTGCCGACAGCCGCGCCTGTCACGATGTTGACTGCTTGGAAGCAGGGGACTGCTCGGTCTACACTTCGGTCTGCACGGTCTACACAGCCCGTACACAGTACGCAGCAGGGGGTAAGAAAATATTCATATATGATATTGCTAGTATGGGATGTCATACAGCTTCGTGTCAAAAGAGGCGAACTATCCCTTTAACCTGCATTTGTGGATGTAGCGGTTCAACTGTGTTCACAGACAATGATTTCTGGAAGCGTTCCAGAGCATATGCAGTGATTTCCATGACGGAATCGTGTCTGTTTTTGATGCGGTGCCGCCTGAGGGCCTGAAGATCTTTGGTGCTCCACATTGAATATCAGTCATGTCCCCTTTGTCCACAGGGATGTCTCCAGATTGTCTGAATTTTCTGGTGATATTTCTCGCTGTAGATGGTGGAATATTCCAAGTCTTTGCAATATACATTGAGGAGCATCAGTCTGCATTGCTCGTTAATTTGTTGATGCAGTTTTTGTGGTTTGAGGAACCTCTGTTCAGTTTTATTTCTGTGAGACTTTGCCTCTGTAAGGTGCTCTTTTTACACCCAATCGTGTTCCCGACCTGTCGCCCATCCGAAACTTCTTTGAGATGTGTCGCTGCCGTCAAATTCAGGATCTAGTATTTTTCATTGAATATTAAAATGTTTCACTTTCCACATTGGATACGTTCTCTGTGTTCTATTGTGAACATGATGAGATTGGCAAATCGATTCATTCTGATTTAGTTGCATTTTACACAATCTGAAAACAACTAGGCACATTTTTCAGTCATTTACTCGGAAGCTACTAATACGACATTTAACACTGCGGGAATGTCTTCTTTTTCAGCCGTTCCTCGGAGGATTTGCTGTTCAGCTAAGGATCATGTCAGTAATGACCCCAGCAATGATGCAGATGGAGATGTTCTGGCTGTATATCGAGCAGCCAAACCTGTCGATGGTAATATACCCCCTAAACTTTGCATATCTTAGTACACTGTGTTAATAGTACTGCTGGAGTTAGATTTGTGTAAGCTTTTGAATGAAAGGCGTTTTTAAAAATTGTATTTTGTAAGTAGTCTTTTTGCACCTACGACTGAGCCAAACTGCCTTTCATTATTGATGCAAAAGTAAAATCGAATCTCTGTGTCACGAATCCCAGCTGTACACGGCTCTCGTATCTCCTCCATGTGTTGCAAAGTGGGAGAGTGAGGGAGGGGGGGGGGGCTGACACACAATCACAGGCATTTTCCAGGCGAACTTAGTGCCGCAACTGGACGGCGCAGCGGCTCCTGTCGTGCTGGCCGTGACGAGGTGCCGCTTGTGACAGCGCCGTCGGAGTTATAATGAACGCCTTCAGTAAGTGCTGGGATGGACGAGGAAGGTTTTCTGGCAGATGCGTGTGGATTAACAGCTTGCCGTTGCGTCTCCCGGCTCCGCGATGGTGGCACCTTTGCGCACTTTGCCGCCTTCCATCGGGACAAGGGACGCGGGAGGAGAAGTGAGACACCGGCGTCGAAATCTGCACAATTATCCCTCCCAGAATAGGACGACGAGGGTGTAAGAGTTACCGTCATGGAGAAACAAAGCAGAGTCAAGGAGGAAACGCCGACGTCGAAGGAGGAGAAGCGCAAAGAGAAAAAGGCGAAGTCTGGGAAGCTGTTCCGCAAGAAATCGTTCAAGTCTGTGGGGAGCTTTATGAACAGAATTATCAAAACTTTGGGCACTTTCACCCACTTTGGAGACGCTGACGCGCAGGACGCGGAGGACGACGATGGGGGGTTTCGAAATGGCGCACCTTGCACCCTCAGCGCCAGCTCAGTTATGGTGAAAGACGACGCACAAGCGTCTTGGGATCGAGTGGCGAAAAACCCTCCGAGCACGTCCTCCTCTCTGTGCACCGGCAGGGAAAAACTGCTCTGCCAGTACGGAGAAAAAATCCCAGGCGCCCTGGGGCTGAAGAACCACGGTAACACCTGTTTCATGAACGCCGTGGTCCAGTGTTTGAGCAACACCGACCTGCTGGCCGAGTATCTGGGCTTGGATCGGTACAAGATGGACCTGAGCGAAAGCACGGTGAACGGGACGGCGAAAAGTGACGAGACGCGGCTGGTCAGGGGAGAAGTGACGGAGCAGTTGGCGTCCCTTGTCAGGGCTCTGTGGACTTTGGAGTACACCCCGCAGCTCTCAGTGGACTTCAAGGTATCCCAAAAAAGTGCAGCAGACCCAAAACCTAAAGTCTGCAGGTGCACGCGAGACCCTGTAGTGTGTTAACAGTCCAGAATGTGTTAAAGTTAAGCTCACAGTTCCAACAGTCTCATTAACTAAAAACCTGCTTGCATGAATAGCTCCTAAGTTTGATCTTACAGCATCACATCATTATGAAGACCGAATGATGTGAACGCCACCAAGAGTTGTTTGAATGTCCTCTTCTGATAAGAGATGCTTTAATGCTGTATCACCCATCCGCCTGGCAGTAACACAGGCAGTAACATGCAGAGGTGCCCTGTGACTTCAGTGCTCCCCTGCTAAGTGATAATGAGGTTGCTGCTCGGTGTCACAGCAAGTTCAGCAGGTGCCTGACTCACATGCTGCACTGGGATTTTTTTATTTATTTATTTTTCTAGCAGAACATCTGTGCTGCTTCTGAAAAGAGTTAAACAAAAGCTTAATTCTGCTGTCGGTTTGCTAATGATTTTGTGATTATATTTTAAAAAATAAATAAGTTTTTTGTTTTTTTTAAATTGCTGCTCTTAAGGGAGGTGTTTGCAGCGGATGTGCTGCTGTTATGATGTCAGAGACGGGAGATGGTTTACTTTCCACTATAGAATCTTTCCTCCCCGAGGATCAGGGGCTATGGCAGAACCCTATGAGGAAACCCTCAGGCCCTCCTATCTACCCTCACTGGGGCGGGGAATGCAGTTTTATCTGCCTGCAGCTTTTTGCTCTGGATTTCTGAGCCGTAGTTCAAGGCAAGAAGCAGATAATGTGGAGCAGCGAACAAAGAAACTCACAATGGGTCTATTCTTAGACATGCTAATTACTCTGGAAGGATGACTACGGGAATATCTTGACCGCTTCTGCATATGCAGGTTTATGTTGTTTTATCCCTGGAAGGGGATATCAGGAAGCTGAAGGTTTTACCTGAGGTTTGCAGTGGTCAGTTTTTCACGGCATGAATCGGCTGTGTCGGTGGTCTCTGATGCAGAGAATCCGTTTAAATAGGTTGTTTTTTTTCAGTAAAGTTTCCTCTTTGTTGTGCTCTCTGAAAAACTCCCCCTATCAACCAGAATTCATACCGCCCATAAATCTTCACCTCCACACTTTGATTTCCCCCTTATCTTGCAGGACTCCGATATCACATCTCAGCCCAACGATCAGAGGGAGCAGCGTAGATAATCTTGCCAAGATCTTAAAGATAAATTTAAAAAAAAACACCGAGCACGACTCTTTGTATGTGATGAGATGTTTCCTGTGTTAGGATGCAAACACACACACACACACACCTCCACACACACTGCTGTTCTTGGCTGTGATTTGGCCACAGGAGGTCCTGGGTTTGTGCAGCCCGAGTCCTCTGAAATTGCCTGTTGAGTAATACCACAGCTGCCTGGAGAAAGGATTATAAAATGATCAGATAGCTCTGAGGCTTGTGTCTTGAGAGGCTGAACGAGCTCCCACTTGCAGCAACCGAAAACGGCACTAAACACTCGTGAGCATTTCCACCGAAAGGATTTGTCTCTGTTTAAAATGGCTCTCTTTAATTTGTTGATTTAAGGCGGCAGTTGGTTATCAGTCATGCTTCCGAAAGTCATGTGTTTTGTCTTTGGAGGATTAGAAAGGCTCTGCCAAAACATTCAGATTAACCCATTAAGAAGTCAGGTGACATCTACAGGTGGGAAAAGGTATGCTCATATTTTGTATTAGATTATATTGAGTGGACAGGACTAACTATAGAACCTATTTATGCGTCATCACGTAAATGTAAGATCTTTTGGACAATGTTCTAGAGAAACCTTGCCGCTTGCGTGTACCTGGACTGTGAGCGTAGAATTATCCTCCCATGATTAGAAGTTCTTCTGAGTGGCCTCCTCTCGGGTCATCTGAGTGCGGCGTCCCACTGAGGAATGAAATAAAACAGCACAGTCCTCGCTCTCAAGCACATTCCAGCACCACCAAGCTTAAGGGACAACGCAGGTGGAAGGAGGGAAGCGGCTTTAAGAAGTGTTCACAAAAGATTAAGTACCACTTTGGTGCTTTGTGATAAGTATCGTGTTCAGTGTGCTCTGAGCTTCCGCTCTCACAGATGGGTCTCTGATGTTTGCCTGTTGACGGGGCTGAGATTCTTCAACCTGGGAGCAGATGTGTGCGTTTGATCTGGACAGTGCTCTTGTGTTTTTCTGACCTCCCCATGCCCGCCCGACAGGGCTGTGTGTTTGCGCAGAGGGGCCCGAACGAGGACGAAGCCTGAAACTCAAACAGTTGCTCCACAGCCAGTTTATTGTTTCTCATAACACGGAGTCTGAAAAGGAGGGGAGTTAGGCTTAACGGGCGGGATGGCTGAACAGAAAGGCCATCTTCTCTGCAGTATGTATTGGTGGGCCGAGTCAGGTGGACTGTTTTATAAGCTTTTTTTACTTATCAGCCCATATTAAATCAAACGGTCCTTACAATAAAGTAAATATAAACCCAGATTAACAACAACTGACGACATATTACAGTGTCATGTTGAAGTAGTGTGCGTAAAAACTAAGTATACCCCCTGCCTAGTTTTTCACTTTCATGTCAAGCAGCTTGTTGAATCACTTTCTGCTGCAATAACTTGAAGTGATTTGTTTTCTTTATGGTTTTCGCTCATCGTTGTGGAGGATTTTTGGCCCGCCCTTCTTTAAAGTGTAGCTTTATTTCATTGAGGTTTGCAGGCAGATGTTTATGCACAGCTCTCTTAAGGTCCCACCACAGCATTTCAGTCAGGTTGAGGTCTGGACTTTTACCGCACCACTGCAACACCTCGATTCTTTTCTGTTTCAGACATTCTGTTGTAGGGTTGGGATCATTTTCCTGTTGATGACCCAGTTTCAGTCATGCTTTAGCTGTCAGACAGATGGCCTCACATTTAATTCTAGAATACTTCGGTGTACAGAGGAGTTCGTGGTGGACTCACTGACTGCAAGGTGCCCAGGTGCTGTGGCTGTAAAACAGCCCAAATCATCATCCCTCCACCACCGTGCTTGACAGTTGGTATGAGGTGTTTTGGTAATTAATGGGGTGCATTTGATTAGCAGCGCTCTTAATTCCCAGGGTGTGCTAACAGCCAGATATATCAATTTACAGCCAAAAGTTAACACTTATCCAGCCACGGACAGATGGTTTAGTATTTAGCATAAGCTAAAAATAGTTTTTTTTTTTTTTTTTTTCCCAAGTTAAACGGTCACACACATCACCACTGTAGAGTGACCATTATGTCGGAGACGGTAATAAAAACCTTGCGGCCTCTCCCCAGCCTTAATTATATTGCTCAGACAATTGCCACCTTCAAAGAGCTGATGGTAATCACTGTTATTGCTTCGCTGTAATGACTGGCTGCACAGCGGCTTCAGGTGAGCACAGATCACGGCTCCTAGCAAATTTCAAAGCATCTCCTTCAAACAAGCCTCAGTGTTTCAACAGCATTCATTTATTTTTTATTTTTTAAAAGGCTGCGTTTTTACTTAATAGTCTGAGCCATAATGTATGTGGAAAGGTGGGCTGCGAGTATGATGATGTACACAAATTACTTTGCAGAATGAAACGAGGTGGAAAAGAGTATAAATCGTATGGAAATACTTCATACTGAATATGTATATTTAGTGTAAAAGTAGAGTTGTACTGAATACTTCCCAGAGTCAGAGGTGTGCTAGGTAGAGGAGGAAAAAGAAGCCAGAGCAGAAAATATATGCAGCCAACATGCAGTGTGAAAATATATCTCGGTGCCTTTCCAGCTCTTGGTTTCGTGCTGTATTTTGAGGTAATGAAGATGTTGCTCACCGAGGACATGGCTGTGAGATCGGATCTGTATTTCAGCTTTATGTATTTTGGGACCAGCTTATCTCTGTGTTGTTATACAGACTTCACCACCTGATGACGACAGTCATCACTTTTTGACTTCCCGGCGATCCAGAGCTTCACTTTCACGCCAAGATTAGAAAAGACGCGATGAGAGAACTTTATCGCCCTGCGAAGAGTCTACCATCTTTTTATTTATTTATTTATTTATTTATTATTATTTTTTTTTTTTAATCAAGAACTGCTTTAGAAATGCAGAATAGCTCCACTTTAATTTGGTCATTAACGCAGACATACTTATTAGCTCTCTTGCTTTGCTCAGGTACACTTTGGTGCTGACTAAGTCCAGTTTTTAATTGAGTATCATTGTCTGTTTTTTTTTGGGGGGGGGGGGGGGGGGGTTCCTTGGGTTGTTGCAGTTTTTTAAAGTTTTTTTTTTTTAAAGAATTGACCTTGTGGCTCTCCATTCACAACCTTCTAGCTTCACCCTGACAACACATTGAAGTGTAACAACTATAAGAAGCATATTCCATACTACAGATTAAAGTCTGTCCATAATCTCTCATCACTGTCTCTGCTTCCTGGAGCTGCCAGCTGCAGTTCATGAGGCTAATTCCTGGCCTAATTAAGTTGGTCACATTAACATCTGCTTTCACATTCCAATGCGATTGCGAATTGAAGTTCGGGCGGTTTTCAGCCCCCTTTTTAAGCAAAATATTGTTCAGAGCTCTTGTTTGACATGAAGATTCTCCGAATGTGAAGGCAGTGAAGGTAATGCTTTCAGACACTAAAATACTCTTTAACAAGCTTGGGTTTTTTAAGAGGCGTAGACGAAGGCAGAATTTGTAAATCCGAAATGACTCTGCATCAGTCAAAGTGTGAAATGGCTGGAGAAGCGTGAAGAGCATTGATGCAGATTTGCAATTCTAGGGTTCCTCTGATCAGCGTTCTGTGGGAGCCGCTCATTCAGAAAACAATAGATGGACACACAAACCTATGTGAGCAGTGCCTGAGAGTCATATTTTAAGATAATTATAAACGTTGAGGCTTCTTCCAGATAAAACTTACAGCTTAATTCTAAAAAAGACTGACAATTAGGAAAATTCACCGTGGAGTTGCACAGCTCTCTTCCTTTACTAACAGTTTTTCTGCTCATAAAATGCACCAAAGTCTAATAACTATGTAGATGCAGAAAAATGACGCTTTCATCACGTCTACTTCTCCCTCCCTCCAGACTGTGGTGTCGAAGTATGGGTCACAGTTTCGCGGTAATTCCCAACACGATGCCCTGGAATTCCTCTTGTGGCTGCTGGATCGGGTCCACGAAGATGTCATCCTGGCGTCTCACAACAACAACAACAAGGCCAAAGCTCCTGGAAAGGTATGTCTCACCAGCGCGTAGCAGCAGTCCTCCGTAAGGAAAAGCTTCTCCGCAGTAGAACCTGCTACAGTAACCGTAGCAACATCGCAAGGAATGTGGGGCTGTAAAGGGACGTTGTGACGTGCAAATGTGGATGAGCTATCCGGACAATAAAAGAACAAAACGTCGGTATTAAACCGTGTTTATTGTAACTCGAGTCAATAAGGTTTGTACAGAAATATTTTCAAATTTCCACAGACCTCTCCACGATATTTATATCCTCAGAGGTTAGCCGCAGGCCTCAAAATTGGTTCTTCAGACCAATTTTCATTCATGCCACCAGAACCAATGTGGCGACCTCGTACCGCGCAGCCTCCCTCTGTGTCGAACGCGTTTCCTGCAAAATGAAGCGAGTAAGAGTGTGAAGATCCGGTGTTGGCTTTTCTTTCAGCGTGTCCCCTTCAGGAGGTGTGCCTGCAGGCGTCCTGCATCCGGATACCTCTAGATTGGAACCATTATAGCAGAACATTCATGTGTTATTAAAAACACGTTTTTACTTTTAGAAGTAGATATCGCCCTATTATATAGTTGATTCAGGTGAGAATAAACTTATTAGAAGCACTACGTTGCTATTAGTGAGTCATGCATGTAGATCTACTCGGACTCGGCGCCCTTTGTTACTCCGAACAATAACTTATTCCATCGCTACAGCATCAAGTAGGATTTTCAGGTATCAAGTTGATTTGATAGTTTGAAATACAACATGCTTTCTCTTTGAAAGTTGCATGAATGACTTTGTATCCTCAGTTTGAAAGGGGGAAGAAAGGCTGTATTTTTGGAAAATGCCCACTCAGCAGAGTTCATAAGTAGCCAAGGTTATGTTGCCTTTTTAGGCTGGTCTGTCTTCAGAGGGTGAGATCTGTGAGATGTGACAGAGAGAATATAAGGAGCAGGTTGGCTCTATCCTCTGTGTGAGCACCTTGCTGTGTCAGTCGGTCTTATTTTACATCCATAGTTCCACTGTTCAGACAGACGTCTGATGCCATATAACTCAATTTCCCTCCCTCATCAGCCGAGCTCCCCTTTAATTTAGGCCTGAGAGTGAAGGATGGGGCGGGGCTTTTTGGTGGGGAGCCAAGCATATCTTTTGGTGCATTTTGGATGTGCCGAGGACATGACGGGAGGCTGGGATTGGAGAGTTGCTGATAAGGTCTGCATGTGGCGCCCCAGGAAGAATGTCGCCTCACCTTGTTAACACCTAAAGGAGCCTGTGAGGTGTGGAGGACACGAGGCTTAAAAAAACTGTCGATTTAGAGCTCATGGAACTAAATTGTACGTGGGCGTTTCCTTTAGCCCTCTTTTGAACATGTAAATGTCCATTTTGCATTTTTATTGTTTTAAATTCTTTTTGAATTGCCCTGAAATTGTGGCCAATTCGTTTGACCTGAGCAAAACACACACGTGGCTGATAACACAGCAGCACTCTAAGCTCTTAATGCGAGTAATGGCAGGTACCGGTGGGTGTCGTCGGGCTGGTGAACAGTAGAAGGTGACGGCACGTCTGTTGGATATTTCAACAACGGTAATGAAACGACAGACTTGTGTCAAATTGTACCGGAGCCATATGCGTGTGTCATGGTTGCGTGCGTGGCAACGTGTTCAGGTAGAACATTCACGCAGGCATTCCAACAACTTTTCTTTTATCATATAAATGCCCTCTTTTTACTGTACGCAGCGCTTTGTCTCTGCAATCGCACACCGACGAACAAGTGGAGGGCAGCGTGGGGTTCAGTATCCTGCCCGAGGACACTTCGACATGTGGATGTGCAAGGAAGCAAGCCGCCAGCCTTCTGGTTGAAAAGATGACCACTTTACCGGTTGAGCCACGGCCACCCAATGTCGAATTTTAAGTTGGATTTAAGTTTCTGAATGAGAAATTGGATGGGTTACCCTGAAATCCAGTATGGATGATGATGTTCCCCCACGAGCTGAACTGGAACTGCTTAGATCAGTGATACTCCCTATTTTTTTTTTCACAAGAGCCACATTGGCAGAGCAAAATCAAGGGAAGAGCTACTTTTATGACAACATACTAAGTTCCCCTTTTGCAAATATGCATTTCTACATATAAAACATCCCACAGAAAAGAAACAACACAGCCAATACATTTTCAATTAAGACCATATTTGCCTTAATACTGGGATGAGCGGAAGCTGGCATGCATGTCCTTGACTTTCTTCATGTTGTATTTGTAGTTTGTTGTTGTAATCATAGTGAGACAACCAAGATGAGCATGGTTTTTGTGCTGGTTTAGTGGTTTTTGCCCTTTTTAAATTAAAAACCGATCCATTGTGCCTGCATCTCGCGCTGGCTAAAGGAGCTAGCGTGCTCTGAGGTCAGGTGTGAGGTGGTTTAAGCGGGCTGCATTGCCAGGTGTAACAGTGCCCCCTTTAGGAAACACCATTAAGCCTTAATTAATACTTAATAAAAATACTTAATACTACAAAAACGCAAACTTAATAAAAATACTTAATACTGTGCAGTATTCGCTGTATGTTATTTGAAAAATGTATTGTTATTGTTAGAAGTTACTATGCGAGTGTGAGCCACCAATTAAAGCTTGAGGAGCCGCATTTGTGGCTCGCGAGCCGCGCAATGAGTATCTCTGGCTTAGATGAAGCCCATTCGACTTTTTTCTTGCCCTTATTTTCTCATATAATCAGCTTAAGTTATACTTTTTGCTAATTGGCACACATCGGAAAGGCTTTCGCTCTTGACTAAAATGGCGATTACAGTGAAATGAATGCAAGTCGCTCACATTTAGCTTCTGCGAGCATGTTAGCGTGCCGACGTCGGTTCAGTACAGCAGCAAACAGTCGCTGGCATGGCTGTCGATACTCAGTCATGTTTATGTGCAAAATATTGAGGAACAGCTGAGGTCTACAGAATGTCTGATTTGGGCGACACGTCTGGCAGCGCTGCTGCCTGCATTGTACTCTGGGCATCATTCGTCCGATCAGTTTTAACAGCTGTGAGGACGGCGACGTTCGTCTAAGGGTGAGAACATTTGAGTGCCCCCCCCCCCCTTTTTTTTTTTGGACTTTTGGGAAACAATTTCTTGTCCTCTGTTTTGCGGTCACTTGCTTTGGGTTAAGCCGAGTGAAGTCATCAAGTTCCCATACCAATGACTCGTTTAAGCATTGTGATCACATTTGTGCTTCTGCTCCAGAAGCTGCTGCCCTCCCCCCATTGGGTCCACATCCACAGCCAACTCAACTCCCTGGATAAACGATGACATCTGTTATGAGAGGAAACGGAGGACGTAGATGGAAATTTTGCCCTAATTTTTGGCTGCCAGATACATTTTGATAAGCATGTCAACGCAGATGTTTAGTCCAGCTGTTCTAACCTTTAGAAAAAAAAAATAATGCCAACAGTTGTATTTTCAGCAGTTTTGATTCATGTTATTGTGCCATTCACTTTTTTTTAATTATTATTCCTGCTGGCACCACATTTGAAGATTTTTTTTCTTTCCTAAAGTGTTTTTTTTTGGGGGGGGGGGGATTTACTGGGAAGACCTTTTTACACTTTGTAATTGTTTTTTCTTGGGTTTTTTTCGTCCCGTTAAGCACTTTGGTTTTGATAGGTTCCCTGTCGATAAAAGGTTTCGATTGAAGAATTGACAGCAGAGATGCAGGCGGTCAAAAGGACATGGCTTATTTCACTGCTGTTTCCTTGCTTCCTTGTTGTTTGAGTCGATATCTCAGCAGTGAGACGGGGAGAGAGCGGCAATATGGCTTCTGTCTGGAGTAGAAAATCTCTTGTGACAGTTGTCTCTTATGTTCGTCCAGGCCTTCTGCTATCAGCCAGGGTCGGCTCTTTGCAGACATCAAAAGTTGTCAAGGATTTCACTTTTATCAGCGAGGAAGCATGCAAGTAGATAAACACTCCGCTTCGTATCGCAGCTGAGAGGGAAGTAATTCCAGTAATTCTGTCTCCCTATGAATCATGGTTTACTCCTCTTCTTATCAACTGTTTTGTTCTTGGTAGCGCTGACGTTGTGGAGCTCTGTAGGAATGTACAGTAACGCTGTGGAATGCGGGCTGATATCACCGTCCCTCCCTCAGATTAACTTTCTAAAGTAGGAAAAGAGCAGCAGAGGGAATGGCACCACTGTAAGATATAAAGTCAGTCAGTGCTTGGCCTAGTGTCTTTATTTTTATTTTTTTTAATGTTTTGTTGGTGCATCTGAGTGTGAATCTCCTCCTCAGCTTGGCCAGGGCTCAGTTTTACCAGTCCAAGCACGTTCTCTCTCTCACAGACGAGGATTTGTCGGGTCCCGTCCTCTTCTGCAGACCCGTGCTAGTTATTTTTAAGTTTCTGTTGTTTGTAACCTTTTGAGCGCATGAAAAACAGAACCTAAGCAGGAAGTACGAATAATGGGGCTCCCCAGTATCCCTCTGTAGCTACAGACCTGTTGCGCTGGCTTTGCCTTCGCAACCGCTGGGTGTCTTGAATGCTTCGTGCTCGCACTACACAGATTCCAACGTTTGCTGTTGACTCCCTATGGCTTTGACTCATGCAACGCACATTCTCTCTTGCTTTGTTGATCGTTTATTGCTTAGGAAACACAGTGCAAGTGTGAATATCTCTCTGTGTGTGGGTGTGTGTGTGTGTTTTTCTCCCCGTTGGCTTTATGAATGTACCTCTTTGTTAGTGGCTGGAAGAAAGGGACACTTGTGCACCCTGAGAGTACTCAGAAGGAGAGCTGTAGCAGACAGGGGACAGTAAACAGCAGTGGCAATCAGAGATATTAGGGATCGTAATAGCAAAGTCGGCCTTTTCGCACAGCATTTGCAAAGTATTTGTGCAAAACAAGTGTCCTTCTTAATCCACCACTGTTCACCTTTGCTTGGTGGCATTGGAGCACATCTGTGTGTTCTTTCAAATGGCAAACAGCGATTCCAGCATCACAAAGCGTGACAACAGTATTGTCGATTAGAGCAGTGGTTTCTCCCGTGTTGCCCGTCTCTTAAACACACACACACTCACCGATTTGGCTGTGAGTAGCTCCCACATCTTAGAGACCCATCAGCTACGGCCCCCTTCTCTGACTCTTTACCTGAGGAAAAAGTATGTTGATTCCCAAGGATGGCGCATCGGTCAAACACTAAACTGGCAACGTGGAGAAAAAAAAAAGAAAAATGGGCTCCTGAAACAATTCTACATAGCATAGAAATGCTAAATTGCAGCTATTCACATAATGTGACTGGTCAGGCAAAAGCACTGTTTTTGTACAAAAACATAAAAATCTATCAAATATTGAACTTCATTTTTCATAATTAGAACCACAGGGAAATGCATTGGAATGTTCTCGCCAGGAAGTTGCCACTCAAATAGTGCACATCTAACTCTTAAATCCAGCGCATATGCAATGGTGATTCGCAGGGAGTCCTGTGAACGGCCAAGGCTCTAAAAGACAAATAATTTGTAAGCGACATCACCAGTGTTGTTACTGTTGTTCATCATCACAGCAACCCATGCATGTGGGTTGGTCATGTCTGGACAGACGGGTGTCATCGGATCATTTACAGTGAGGACTCGGCGAGGACCTTGACGATTAATGTTGGCAAAGAAGGTGATCTGTCTTGAGGTTGGTGAAAACCAGCTGAACAGTAACTCCTGAGAGACGGTGGGTCTCTATTAAATTTTTCCGAGTTATACTGGATCAAAACCTTTGATAGTGGCTGATAAAGCCATGTACCACCTCCTTGCTACTCGTTAGCAGGAAAACAATCATAATTTGGCCCTTAAAGGGATACTTCACCTCTTTTGACATGAAGCTGTATGACATCCCATACTAGCAATATTATTTGTGAACATTTTCTTACCGCTTTATTTTTGTGGCCCCAGCCAACTAGCCGGAATACCTTCGTCAACGCCAAAACGAGGCTGGAACTCGGCTCACAGGACGCAGCAGGGGGTAAGAAAATGTTCATAAATAATACTGCTAGTATGGGATGTCATACAGCTTCAATCATTGAGATATGATTTGTAATTTTTATGTGTGTGGTTGTTGGCTGAAACAAAGTTTCAAATGTGGTTTATTGTCGGTATTCTTGTGGAACGTGCTTATAAGCGCTCTTCTAACTCTACTTGGGCCTGTCTGCTGCTTTTGACATGGTCAATCAAAAAAAAGGCTCCTGTCAGGCCTATGTGGCCCTGCCTTCCCTACACACAAAACATTCGTAATCCAGATTTCATTTGTAGTCCCACGGTGGTGAAATGAGCTCCCAAACGCTATCAGAGCAAAGGTGTCCCTCTCTGCTCTCAAGACCTCTCTCTTCCGAGAACACCCCCTCTCCTGACAACCGAACCCACCTTTCCTGTTGCACTGTAACTTGAACTGCGTTCATCACTTATAAATCGCTTTAGATAAAATCATCTGCTAAATGCCTAAATGTGATGTAAACCCAGAGCTCAGCGGAGCGGTTGCCTGCGTGTGCTTGGTGCTGCTCCCCGTTCTGGTCGAGGCGGGATCCAAATGACTCAGTTGTGATTCTTGTGTGTGTTTCCTCTTGTCTGGCTTTGACAGCGTCTGTCCTGCCAAGCTGAAATGACTTCCTGTGGCTCGGAGCCACCCAGCTGGAAAAGCAGCTCGCAGGGTCGGGTGCGAATATGACCACTTTGTTTTTGAGGTTTTGGCTTGTCTTTGCCCCACATCAGTGACTGGCTCAATCCAGATACCTCGGTTTTAACGACTTGAGTCCAAAATTCCTTTGTAAATAGTGCCAAAAAGTGCCTTCAGCGAACAATCCCACAGTTCATTACAGTTGAGAAATGGCCACAGCTCACAGCAATGGCTCCGAAATAGTGATCACGAGCGTCTGAAATCTCTTTCTGCTCAATGTGGCCATCACTTAAGGAGTTATTTCTGACCCAGCCAAAGTGTTCATTGTGTTAAAGTCAGCATCCCTCTATCAGTTATGGAGGTTGGATTTGAAATTGTGCTTGCTTCCAGAGGCAGCTCTTTAGGTTCGGGGTTGCTGATTGTGGCACAGATGCAATTTAGTTCTTCCGATCTGACCGGTCCAGGAAAAAAAGATACATTAGGCAGTGATTTAAATAGCAGTTAACAGTACAGGTAACTGCTCGTGTTCTACAGGGAGTCCAGGTATTTCTCATAGGCTGTGGTCAGCGTTCAAATAAAGGGAGGCACAGTTGGTATTTGATTTTTGAGTTACACAAAAGGCCACATGGGTCTTATTACTTTACAAATGAAAGCTTGAATCAGCAGAACACGAACCTTTTTAAACGTTTAAAACCTTGCTCGAATGCTCATTGATCCGCCTTTAAACGTGCTCCGCCGCCGGAGAAGAACGACGTGCTTCGCCTTATTTTGTGCAGAAACCTGTAGTTCAACGACCTGACGGATTCCTCGTTTAATATAGAGAAATTCACTCGCACGCAAATGACTCACAAGCCTGCTGGGTCTGATTGGCACATAATACCAAGTCCAGTGATTTAAATGATTCAGATTTGCTGAGCGGAGGCTTTCCAGGGAGCATGTCAATTAAATTGCCTGAAAACAGGCTGACTGGAATGATTTAAACAGTTGTTGATAGAATTTATTTAAGCAGAGAGGCGTGCCTGACACGCTAAGTCCAGTTTTAATGTGTTATCTTGAGTTAAATTGAATCTGCCTGGAAAGCAATAATTATCCGTTCTCTCTGCAGTGAGAGAAGCTGCCTTCAACCCAAAAAGCTTAAATCTGTATATTTGTTTTTCTATGATTTAATACCTTTTTCTTATAACTTTTCAGCGCTATTTCCGTCCAAAACTTATTAATCGGTCTCCGTTATGACCTTTAAAACTTGCTTCTCTTGATGTATGTAGTTATTTTATCCTTGTCTGTGTAACTATAGTCATCAGAGGCAGGAGGGTAATGATTTAAAGAAAAGAAAAAAAAAAACCTCATCAGCTCAGGCCTTGATTGGAATTAATTTCTCCCTCCGTGCTCTCCTGCTGCTCTCTTACAGACGGAACAAGTCTTCTTAAGAGTTCTATTTACATACAAAGGTTTCTCCTCGTTTGAAGGAAACTGTCATCTTTTGCTCTCCTTCTGTTTTAGAGGATGAAAGAGATAAACAGGGCATCATTGACTGGCTCCACTAGACCCTAAGGGCCCAGTTGTTGTACTGATCCTTTGATATTAAAACCAAATATCCACTGAACCAAGAATTTAATGTGACATTATTATGCTGTAATGGCACGATTGTTGCACATATTAATGTGGAAAATTATGCGGCCTTGTATTATGTAGAATTTTCAGTTACTTAAGACGCCATACCAGGATATCCACATGAACAAACAAAAGCTTATCATTAAGCATCCTGCTGTTTCTGTAAAATATATGTTTGAGCCAACATGGGGCTTTGATAACTGATTACTTTTTATATGTTAAACAGGTGCTGTGTACCTCTCCCTAATACGACCATCTAAAATGTCGCTGGGTAATATACGATTCGGGGATGATTCATTTTTAAATGGAGCTCTTTTTTTATTTGATCCGGTCTGTTACATCCATCCATCCATGTAATGTAATGTAATGTAATGTAATCCATCTATTTTCTATGAGAAACCTTTGTCAGTAAAGTACCACCTAGTTAGCTTTAATCTATGTACAGTGTCATGGCACCAAAAACTGTTGCTCTGATCCATACAGAAGGTTTCTGAATCTTAAAGATCAAATCGGGCTAATTCATTCTGTAATTACTTCTGAACTCACCGGGAGTGTGGATAAGTCTGGGCAAACTCGTCAATATTCGTGTCTTTATCTTGTGTTTTGTTGCTGTCCTCACTTGTGCTTCATCCAGGGATTCCATAGGTGACATGACACCGAGTGAGTGGTCAGATCCGTCATGCCAATCGCTGCATTTCATCAATGCTCTATAGACTATTTTTAGAGGAGGGATCATCGTACGTGGCACAGACTCCGGTTGATCAACGTGCACTGGAGTAGCGCGTGCCCCCGCTTCAGTTTTTAACCGACCTAAAGTCTTGCTTTGATTCAGTCTTTGATCCGTAACAGAGCCCTATCCAGGGGTCCATATACTGATGAAATTCCGTCTTTAACTTTTCAATTTGTTTTGCTTTTTCTTTCCATCCGAAACAAAAAGATCTTAATCTACATCTTCCACTTTTCTAAATGCAAAAAGTTACATTTTTCCAAATTCTATGTTTTTATCAGGGATAGTAAGAATATGATAAAAATTACTTGCATGTATTCCAACCATCCCAAGTGCCAAGACCATCTCCCTGTCAAAGAAGGTGGAAAAAAGCTAATGGAATTTCTACCTTCTGTCTTTGACCCTCATAACACAAGACAGAAAACCTGCAGTCGCTTGGCAACCTCACCGTGGCAGCAGGGCCCTGGGAAGATGCTGCATCTGATCAATAGTGGTCTGGCACGTTTGCACCGTCACCCTTTTGAGGTAGCGCCACGCTGCTGCTTCAAGTTCTCAGTCTATGACAGGCAGAGCATTGCAAGCTAGAGAGTCACTCAAAGGCATAGTTGCTCTTGTGAGTGATTTAGAGCCTCGCGGTCCACTCTCTGTTGAGAAACGCTGCAAACCCAGCGGGGCGTTAAAACTCAGACGGAGAAATACAGCGGTAGGTAATAAGGTCTGGGTCATTCTTGCAGTGAGTGACTGCCCGCTGAGAATGAATGCAGCAGTCTTCAGAAAAATGGAAAGGTGAAGTGGGGAAAAATGCAGAGAAACCAGGACTCGCTATTTGTCATTTTAATTGTATTTAGCGCTGCTCTGCTTTTTGCAGCCCTATTCAGCATCTTTATTTGTGAGTCCCTCTGAGGTCAGATTATTAAGGCTGCTGACGAAAGGCTTTTAGCCACGTTGATGGCCCTATTCACAACACTCACTACCCTCAGCTTATGAGCAGCCAAAGGAAAAAACAGTCTCTGTGCGTCAGTTGCTCCTCAGTCTCTTTCATTGCTCTTGTTGAAAGCACTTTCTTTTCAACCTGCTGATGACGCAGAACAATCAAAAGCACCATGTTTTGGTTGAGACTTTAGACATTGAAGAATGAGTCAGAGTGGATAGTTTTTTCAAAGCCAGAGAACCAGAGTAAAGACCCAAAGTGAACACCGTGCAATAGTGCCAAATAATGCCACTAAGATGATCAGTGGAGGATGTTGATACATGAAACGCGATCACAATTACATTTTTCACTTTCCGATAGTTACGATTAGCTTTGAAACCCAAATGGGGAGCCAAGGGAAGTCTCGGGACTTGTTTACTGTAAACCACGATCATGTAAAATATGGTTCTCAATACAATGCATTGAAGTTCCAGAGTCAATCACCAATTTGAATGGATTAGTTTGGTGTCTTTAGCAAATGAAACATTTCAGAGTTGCAAATCAAAAGCAGCCCTTACTGCTCGACTACTCACCTCAGCTTTGTTATCAAATTTAATTTTTTGACTCTTAATTGATCACTTCGGGGGAAAATTCACTCTGTCGTTCATTCCGTTGCATAGCAAGGGTCAGAATAGGTTCATATATGTAACTTTTTAAATTGGCTCATTCAGATTGTACGGAAATGTGAGGGGTCATTTGGAGGCCACTTTGCCATCCTATCAGATTATTTTTTTTTTCCATTTTTCTCCCTTGGTAGGAACATGCTGTCTGTGTTCAGCTCTGTGATTAGTGGGCCCTCTGTAGAATTACAGTCACAAAAACCAAAATGACACTTAAATTGACCAGTCATATCTTTTCCTTCGGTGGTTGGAATCGGTAATCACAAAACGTCCGGACCTGTGAATAAACAAGTTACCTGGAAGGTTTTCCGTGTAAGTTTTAACGGCTCTGAAGAACAAAAAACTTAGCCGGCTGGCAGACGGTGCGGCAGACAATGAGTAGGACATTGTTGCCAATTTATTAGCCTTGCGGTTTCTCGAGAAGAACTTT
Source organism: Odontesthes bonariensis (assembly GCF_027942865.1). NCBI lineage: Eukaryota > Metazoa > Chordata > Actinopteri > Atheriniformes > Atherinopsidae > Odontesthes > Odontesthes bonariensis. The sequence goes on along the minus strand of NC_134526.1, from coordinate 24,561,796 downwards.
TAATACAAAGTTTGAGTTGATTGCCAAAAAGAGGACCAGCACCCAAGCTGAATTTAGGCTTTTGAACAACCTTTAGCCCCCCACCAGCTGTGCACAGTGTTCCCGTGTTAACTTCTGTTTATGAGCTGGAGCGGTTAAAGGTTACCGTGGAGGCAAAAGCTATAATGGTGGTCATGTGTTTTACATCCCACGTCTTATTCACAGTTACATGCCAGACAAGTGTGCTGGAGTGTCTTCAGGGTCAGTTTGCCCTTCCTCTTGACCTGTCGGTCAAAACTAAAGTAGATTCAAGCTGTTCTACTGTATTGCTTTCTAGCACACTGCAATTACTCGGATACAACCCTGAGGTGAATTTGAATGCAAACGCCAACATCTTGGCACTCTGCATGTTCGTAAAAGGCGACCCATCCAGAGTGCTCGATGGCGAGTAATAATGGGCTGAAGGGTCGGAGAGAAAAGCCTCCAGCATCACTATTATTTATAGACTATTTATAGGGAGGGCAACCACACGAAAGCATGCTGTGCTGGAGGATACTGTCCATTATTTATCATGTCAGCTGAATACACCACTTACTCAATAACTCTTTGCTCTTGCTCCATCTGCATCTGTCTATCGGCGAACACACACACACACAAATGTGCCCCCCACCATTGTTCTCTCTCCTTCTCTGAGCTGCTCAGTTGCGATCACCACCTGAATCAAGGTGCTGCTGGCTGCGTGTTCTCTATCACTCCACTGTGGTGCTTTCTCCAGCGGAAGTACATGACCATCCGAGTGCCTGCGCGTTTCCACGGCTCGTTTAAATAATTCACCTCTGGGCCATTACTGAACTCTACCTCCCTTTATGTCGCTGAGAGCCCATCAGAATGAGACAGGTGGTCGGACTGTGAGGACAGTTGGGGAGGGGGGGGGGGGGGGGCATTTCCTGTTTTTCCCCTGGCTGAAATGAGAGTGCCTTAGTTCCTTTACAGCGGATCAGCTCGCCGAGATGAATCGCCTCTCGCAACAATTTCTGGGTGAATTATTGAAAGCCTCTCCGATGGGACAAAGTGCATCGTTAATCTGTGCAATTTCAGGCTTTTGTGCTGAGGTGCAGATGTCTGGGAGTCAACAGTTTTGGGTTTGATAGAGACCTGGGTGTTTAATAGTTGCCTGTTAGAGTCTAGATCACCACTATTGAAATGAATGAGTGAATGTATTTCTGTTTCCAGTGCTGCCAAGTCATCTTAATCATGCACATCTCACTCTGGAAAAGCCCTTTGAACAAAATACAGTCAAATAAAAAAAATAGTATACATTAGAAATATCTGGTCCTTACTAGGTCTTACAATTTGGTCAAAGTGCATTATGACCAAACATCTGTTTGTTCAGATGTACCTTTGCAAACCTAAATCGTGTTGTCATGTTCTTTTGAAAACAGAATAGGGTTTCTTCTGCTAACCCTTTCAAGCCAGCCATACTGGTTCAGTCTTTTTCTAATTGTTCCGTCACGAGCTTTAACATTCAATTCAAAGTAACTGAACGTTACTGGCTTTTGGTTGAACGTGCTGAGACGTTCGCTCCTGGGAAGATTGACAAATATCTTGAATGTTCAGAATAATCTCTATCGTTGTAGGATGATGGACTCTTGGACAGTTTGGAAATCTTCCCAGATTGATGGGCAGCTTCAGTTGCTTCTTTAAGATCAATGCCGATGCCTGCCCCCCCAATCAAGCAGCTGTGAGTTTGCTTATCACAACCTGCTCCTCTCTCTACCTCCGTTATTCAGCTTAACTATCACACTTTGTGAACTCCTGCCAACAGCGCTGCGCCAGCATCTTGGCTCGAGCCCAACACTCAGTTAAGTGACAAAGATACAACGTGCATCTAAATCCTTGAAATCAGTTATGTCACTCTTAAGGCGGCAGGATGAGGGATTTGAGTTTTAATTTTCTCCTCACTCCTTGGGCACTACTGCGGGCCCATCTCCTGGCATTGAGGCTTATAGATTACTCACAGGTAGACAAGGCCCAAAGTATCTTGAATATTCTGTTTATATCTGACCGTTTCACCATTGTAAATCAGTTTTATGATACTCTGTGGAAAAACTTACCCTAAAAGCAAATGGCTTGGTACTATTCATAACTAGCAGAGAAATGTGATGGTCTGATAGGTCTGTGAAAGAAATTCCCCAAACTAAGCATATTAGATGCGTTTGGCTCCACTTTTTAAAAAAATGTTTTGGCTAAAGAAAAACACGGTTTGCCTTTTTAATCTGATTAATGGTCCAGTCTGGATAAAAATTGCTTCACGTAACCACCTTATCAGGTCAGACTGATCTGATTGGCTCAATCAGAATCACTTCTTATCGTATCGGAATGGTTTGCGTAAACTTTTTAATGATTGCTCAACAGAGAATTCTTTTTTTTTTTTTTTATATATATATTGATGTTTTTTTCAGACGGATGCAAAAAACTAACTGTTACATTATTACAGTTATATGGTAAGAATAGCAAACAATGTATTCTTTTTGAGTATCTGCTCAGTCTTTTTTTTTCTTTACAAACAAACATAAATAAAACAAAAAAAACAAAACTAATCAAGTCAAATTTATTTATATAGCACATTTCATGTACAAACAGTTCAAAGTGCTTTACATAAAATAAAAGCATTGCAGCAGGGAGTGCAAGAAGCATTAAAAATGCATAAAAGAATATAAAGAGAAACAAATAAAATCATTTAAATGAATTTAAAAACAGGCAACAGTCTAGATAAGTTAAAAGATATTTCATGCATAGACACATGAGAAAAGAAATGTCTTTAACCTGGATTTAAAAATGTCTACATTTGGTGAGAGTTTAATCTCCACTGGCAGTTTGTTCCATTTGTTTGCAGCATAACAGCTAAATGCTGCTTCTCCATGTTTAGTCTGGACTGGACCAGCTGACCTGAGTCCTTGGATCCAAGAGCTCTGCTGGGTTTATATTCTCTGAACATATCACAGATGTATTTTGGGCCTTAGGCCCTAAACCGTTCTGGGATTTGTAAACCATCAGCAGGCTTTTAAAATCTATTCTGTGACTGACTGGAAGCCAGTGTAAAGATTTTAAAACTAGTGTGATGTGTTCAGATCTCTTAGTCCGGGTTAAAACTCTAGCAGCAGCGTTCTGGATGAGCTGCAGATGTTTAATGCTCTTTTTGGGAAGTCCAGTTAAAAGAGCATTACAGTAATCGAGTCTACTGGAGATGAATGCATGGATGAGTTTCTCCTGGTCTTTTTGGGAGAGGAAACCTTTAATTCTGTTGATGTTTCTGAGGTGGTAAAAAGCTGCTTTGGTGACAGCTTTGATGTGGCTGCTGAAAGTCAGATCTGAGTCTATCAACACTCCGAGGTTACCAACTTGGTCAGTGATTGTAAGGCCACGAGTCTCAAGATATTTATCAACACTGACCCTCTTCTCTTTGCTACCAAACAGAATGATCTCAGTTTTGTCTTCATTTAATTGTAGAAAATTCTCTCTCATCCAGGTGTTTATTTCCTCCAGACACTGACACAGTACGTCTGCTGGGCTGCAGTCGTCCGGTGACAGAGATACATAAAGTTGTGTATCGTCTGCATAACTGTGATAATTGATGTTAAAATTCTGCAATATCTGACCCAAAGGGAGCATATACAAGTTAAACAGAAGAGGTCCAAGAATTGACCCCTGGGGGACTCCACAAGTCATGGCCACTCGCTCAGATTCATAGCTGCCAATTGTAACAAAATAACTCCGGCCTTCTAAGTAGGACCTGAACCAGTTAAGGACCGCTCCAGAAAGTCCAACCCAGTTTTCCAGCCTGTGCAATAGGATTCTGTGATCTACAGTATCAAACGCAGCACTGAGGTCCAGGACTGAAACATTACCCGAATCAGTATTCAACCTAATGTCGTTTAACACTTTGACCAGAGCTGTTTCAGTGCTGTGATGACGTCTGAAGCCTGACTGAAAGTTATCAAGACTTCCACTTTCATTCAGAAAGTCGTTGAGCTGGTTAAATACAACTTTCTCAATAATCTTGGATATAAAAGAGAGGTTAGAGACAGGTCTGTAGTTGTTCATCATAGAGGCGTCTAGAGTTCTTTTCTTTAGGAGTGGCTTAACTACAGTCCAGCAACAACATAGATCAACAAAACAAAAACACAACACCCTAGGAAGTCTACATAGCATACATATCCTGTACCTGGGAAAAAAATAAAAAATGTTATATATATATATATATATATATATATATATATATATATATATAATATAATATATATGCAGAGGTAGGTAGTGTCATCCTTACATATCCAGCAGTTGGGCTAGGAATGGGCCCCATACTTCATTAAATAGATCTTCCCTCCCAGCCACTCTATAGGTGACGCGCTCATAGCTTGCCATTGAGCTTAGAACCTCTATCCACTCCTTAAAAGTGGACAAGATGGGAGATTTCCAGTGGCGTAAAGTTATCCTTCACCCTGTTACCATAGCTAAACGACACCATGATTTTTGGCGTTTTGACATTTGAATATTATTTGGAAGCAGTCCCAAAAGACACAATGAAGGGTTTTTGGTCAAGTGTGTACCAAACATCTTATTCAAGAACAAAATTATGGGCTCAACAGAGAATTCTAACCACTCAAATGCCGTTTCTCTTTGAGTGGAACAGATATGGTCCTTCTGCCACTGAACTCATAAAACATTTGATTCACGGTGGAATATTCAAAACGTATCAAATGTTGGAAATGAGACATTTTTCTATTTCGTGAAGCATATTAGCTCATCTTGAATTTGAGGGTAGCAACACATCTCAAAAATTGCGCAGCAAGATTCAGGAAAAACAAGTGATGCTAAAACAAAAAAACAACCGGCAAAGGATGTGACACGTCTGGGATAAAAAGAGCACCTTAGAGAGGCAAAGTCTCTCAAAAGTAAAGACTTTGAATGTCTATCATCTGCAGTGCATGATGTCATCAAAAGATTCCGAAAAGACTTCCGGCGGCGCCATGTTGATGTAGGACGCAAAAGTTGCAGCTCTGCCGTTTAACCAATTTACCAAATCGATATTTGAACAAAACTCAGCAAAAACATGTCTAACGATACCACAAAGACGGGCGCTAGCGACAGGTTCGCCAGATATCAGTTTAGAAACAAAGGAGACGAAAAATCATTGGAACCAGCTGATGCTAACAAGCCTGCTAACCCCGACAAAGCTAGCGCGGGCAAAACCGCTGATGCTGCCGTGACCAACTTGGAGGGGATGCTTCACGCTATCGTTGAACTGAGAAATACGGGGAGACATTCTGCAGATGAGTATGGATGTAAAGGAATTCAAAGGCCAAGCCGAGGAATCATTCACAAGACTTGAAACATCAGTTGGAGGTCTGAGTGCACAACTAACAAAGTTGGAAAAGAGGGTCGTTGACGCAGAGGAGCGGATAACAACTACGGAGGAGACCACCGTGACCCACGGAAGAGCCATCGGCTTCTTACTGCAACGCGAGGCGGAATTATTTGAACGGTGTGAGGATCTTCAGAACAGACACAGAAGGCAAAACTTAAGGTTGTATCAGGTTCCCGAAGGAAGCGAGGGGAGAGACATGACCACCTTCATTAAGAAGCTGCTGCCGACGGTGCTGACTGATCTGCCACTAACCGAAGCCGACATCAGGATCGACCAGGCGCATAGAGCACTTATGCCAAAACCGAAAGAAAACGACCCGCCTCGCTCCATCGTGATTAAATTCGCGGACTACACAGTGAAGGAACAGGTCCTGCAGCAAGCCTGGATACAGCGCATAGTGAAGATGGGTGAGAAACAGATATACTTTGATAATGACTACTCTCCAGAGCTGCAGAGGAAACACGCTCAGGTCAGATATGTTGTTAAACAGCTGAAAGAGAAAAACGTGAAAGCGAAGTGCATGTACCCAGCCCGACTGAGGATGATGGTGGGATCCGAGGAAAAAACTTTCCAGACCGTGATGGACGCAGCGCCGGTGCTTAAGGATTTCAACATTCAGGTCCGAGTGGATGAGCGGGATAAAGTGGAGCGAGAGCTGGCCAGGCACAGGTGGGAGACACGGGTCGCCAACCGAAGAGGGCGGAATGTCAGCATGCTTACAGAAGAGGACTACAGGTTTTTTCTTCCCATGAAGTAACTTGGAATATCGTGCAAAATGTAAGGTTTTACCACTTTATTTAGACAGCTATGAGCAGCTGTGAATAATTCATTGCTAGATGTAAAGTTAAATCGTCTTGTTACTCTCCAGATACAGTGGTGTTGTTGGGCTATATATCTTTTTATAATTTATTTTTATTTTTATTTTTTCCTTCTTCTTGAAACCTTGTTTCAAGTTTATATTTCTCTAACTAATATTTATTTTCACTTTGCTGAGTCCAGAATGTAACGATAGCATATTATTTGGGTGTTTTGGTTTATGGCAGCAGCTGCAATTGACTTATTATAGGTGATTTACCCCCTGCCATTGCAGGGCAGCAGCAGTTAACCCCATGGAGTGGGTCTGCTGCACAATGTGACATTATCCCAGAGGGCTCCCGCCACCCTCTGCCCAGTTCTATACGGGGACTGGTCACTACTGAAGAAAGGCCAGTTGAGGACTTGGAAGCCGTGTTGTTATGTCCGATTTCTGATGTTCTTTTCTGGAAATTGTACATAGTTTCTGTTCTTTTTTGTGTTACTTCCTTTACAACTGACAGGATTTTTACAACAGGTGGCAGTGCACTTGACATCTATAAGTTGACTACAAAGCATCATGACAGTAAGGATTAATATAAGTGTAATATGGAAGGTTTGACTGTAGTTAGCTACAACATAAAGGGTCTGGGAAATCCAATCAAAAGGGAAAAAAAACTTAACCAACTCAAAGCTTTACAATGTTCAGCCGCAATGTTACAAGAGACACATCTCTCTGAGGCAGAACACCTGAAATTAAAGAGGGACTGGGTGGAACAAATATACAGTGCATCTCATGGAGGAGGGAGGAAAAGGGGGGTTGCTATCCTATTTAGAAGGAATGTTTTTTTTAACTGCGAAAAAGTATTGAAAGACAAAGAAGGCAAATATATTATGGTGATAGGTACGATTGGGGAAAATAGATTTACATTTTTGAACCTATACGCACCAAATGAGGATTGTCCCTTTTTTTTTTTTTTTAAGAATATAGCCTCCAAACTGGCAGATGAAGGGAAGGGAATCATATAGGGCTGCACAATTAATCGAATTTGAATCAAAATCGCGATTTTGGCCGCGACGATTATGAAAAATGAAAATCGCGATTTTTTTTTTTTTTTTTTTTTTTTTTTTTTTTTTTAATAAAATTATTTTTTTTTACATATATTTTCTTAATGCGGGTTCAGTTGCATTATACTCTAGCATGTAAGCATTTAACCAGTAGTCCGCCAACAACCAGGGGGCGAACATGGACCTATTCGTTACGCCGCCTAACTGATCCACAAGTAAGTTAAGCACGCAGCTCCTCACTAGTGCAGCCAACAGTGGTGTCAAGTTCAAGTGGTGAGAGCAGAGTAGTAGTGATATAAGGGAAGACAAAACTGGTGGTGAGGATGATTGAAATGACCGAGAGCCAAGCTGAAGCTGTGGCAGAAGGTAAGCTCACAGCCGGTCTCTCTGGTGAGAAGGACGAGCTCGTCCCTCGAAGGGACTCAATTTCGGCTGTGTGGAGCTACTTCGGATTCAGGGCTAGCGATGTCCAACAAAAGCAGGTGTTGTGCAAAGACTGTGCAATAATAATTGCATTTCAGTTTTATTTTGTTTATTCCTTACATAGTACATTCTTAGCTAGATTTCATTTCGTGATTTTAAATTACATTCTGCACTGAAAATTGTTTTTTTTTTTTGGAAAGAAGTGCAATAAAATTCAGTTGTTTATCGTTGTTCCATAATCGTGATTAATAATCGTGATTTCAATTATGATCCAAATAATCGTGATTATGATTTTTTTCCATAATCGTGCAGCCCTAGAATCGTAGTGGTTGGGGGGGGGACTATAACGTGAGAGGACGCTGGCGTGAATGTCGCCGCTTCTCATGCCCAGCTTTTCCACTCTTTACTATCCACTTGACACTTTCCGCGAGTCTAGCCAAGCTAGCCAAGCTAGGTGCGCACCCGGTATGGCTCTCAGATACTCCGCAACAGAACTGATGAATCTCTGCTCCTCCACCCTGCCGAGCTGCCTAGATGTCTTACAGTCTCTCCACATCCTGCGTCGTCCCAGATATGTCCACAGAGCCTCCCGACATAAGTTTGTGCATATGAATACAACTCCGACTGTCTCTACAGTCCGATGCCATACTTCCTTGTCGCGACGTCATCAAAACAAACGTCACGCAGAGCTTGGCAACCTGCGTCCCCTGGCTTGTGCTCTCATACCTGGTCCTTCTGATATGTCCACCATAAAGACGGCAAACTTTATGCTCCTTAATACTCGCTCATTAAACAACAAGGCAGAATTAATCCATGACATAATTACTGACAGAAATCTCCAATTCATGTGTCTGACTGAGACATGGCAAAATCAGCAGGATTTTTTCTCTCTCAATCTGGCCACTCCCCCAGGCTATGTATACATCCAAAAGCCTCGCTCCACGGGCCGTGGTGGTGGGCTGGCTGTCATTTACAACTCAGACATTATGGTCAAAGAACTCCCCATAAACTCCAGCACCTTCGAATGTGTGCACTTTGTGATGACAGGGGCTGCACAGCTACAGGTTGTACTTGTGTACCGCCCTCCCAAAGCCAACAGTGGGTTTCTCTCTGAGTTCTCTGAGTTACTCACCACTGTCTGCCCCATGTCCCCATCCACCATCATTTTGGGTGATTTTAATATTCATGTGGACTCACATAGCTGCCCTTTTGCAACAGAGTTCTTATCCATCCTTGAGTGTTTAAACATCACACAGCATGTACATGGTCCCACACATGTTAAAGGCCACACTTTGGACTTAGTGTGCTCTACTGGCATAATTCCCCTCAATCTCCAGTGCCTGGACCTAGCTGTCTCAGATCACCATGCCATCCTCTTTTCTGTACCTGAGCCTCCACCCAGACTGCGTGTGAATCGAACAATCACGTTCAGAAATATCAAGCGCGTATCCACACCTGCACTGTCGAGCATGTTGGCACTACATCTTGCCTCCCACCCCTCCAGCCACACTGTGGATGCCCTAACTGAACACTACAACACAGCTCTCTCTCGCAGTCTGGATGCTGTAGCCCCCCTGAAGACTCTGTCCGTCACTTTCAGCCAGCCTGCACCTTGGTTCACTCCTGAGCTCCGCCTCCTGAAGGCAGCTGGGCGTCGGCTTGAAAGACTGTACAAAAAATCTGGACTAGTTGTACATCAAGAGGCTTACAAAGACCATGTGGGGAACTACAAAGAGGCTCTCTCCAGGGCAAAAACTCTGTATTACTCCACTCTCATCAGTAAACATCAGAATCAACCAAAGCAGCTTTTCTCCACTATAAACCGCCTCCTCCGCCCTCCAGATCCACCCCAACCATCGGACGCCGCTGAACTCTGCGGCAAGTTCCAAACTTTCTTTCAGCAGAAAGTGGACGACATTCACCTGCAGCTCCGTCAGACAGGCGCTCCATGTCCTCCTGCCTTTCACCTGAAGGACTGCAACTCAACCTCTTCTGCCCAGCCACATCAGTGCTCCCTCTCCTCATTTTCACCACTCAGTAACAACCAGGTCATGGACTTTGTGTCAAAAGCTAAAACCACCTCTAGCAAACTGGACCCCATGCCCACGGCACTGGTAAAGGCCTGCCTACCCACGCTTTGCCCTACCATGACTGACATCATTAATACCTCCCTTACATCTGGTGTGGTGCCCTCCAGTTTTAAAATGGCTGTGGTCATTCCCACCCTCAAAAAACCCAGCCTGGACCCTGATGACCCTGGAAATTACCGCCCTATCTCCAACCTACCCTTCCTCAGCAAGATTCTGGAAAGAGCAGTGGCTGCCCAACTACAAGACCACATGTCCCACCATGAACTCTATGAACCCCTCCAATCTGGCTTTCGACCTCACCACAGCACGGAGACGGCGCTCATTAAGATCATGAACGACCTCCTCATAGCTGCAGACAATGGCCTCATCAGCCTTCTCATCCTCCTAGACCTGTCTGCAGCTTTTGACACAGTCTCCCACACCATCCTGCTGCACCGTCTCCATGATCACTTAGGCCTCTCTGACTCCGCCCTCTCCTGGTTTCACTCCTACCTCTCCACTAGGACGCAATACATTGCTATCAAGGACTCCAACTCGACCCCAGCTCCAGTCAACCACGGCGTGCCCCAAGGCTCAGTGCTTGGCCCCCTGCTGTTCACCATCTACATGCTCCCTCTCGGCCAGATCATCCGCCAACATGGGCTCAGTTTTCATTGCTATGCTGACGACACCCAGCTCTATATTAGCACTACACCATCTGCCCATCTCCCTCCCCTATCACTAGTTCACTGTTTGAGAGACATTAAGACTTGGATGGCCACCAACCTACTCAAACTGAACAACAACAAGACAGAGCTCATGGTGGTGGCCTCTCCATCTCAGTCCAAGGAAGTTGGGGATGTCCTACTGAATGTTGATGGCTGTACCATCAGGCCCTCCCAAGAAGTACGCAACTTGGGTGTTATCCTGGACTGTAACCTCTCACTCCAAGCTCATATCAGTAGCACCACCAAATCCGCCTTCTTCCATCTCAAAAACATCTGCAGACTCCGGCCCTCACTGTCAGACCCAGTTGCAGAGACTCTGATCCATGCCTTCATCACTTCCCGTCTGGACTATTGTAATGGTGTCCTCTATGGTCTTCCAAACAAAGCACTGGACAGACTACAGCATGTCCAAAACTCTGCTGCCAGGATCCTCACCAACACAAAGCGGTGGCAACACATTACCCCAACACTGAAACACCTTCACTGGCTCCCAGTGAAGTCACGCATCACCTACAAAATCCTACTCCTCACATACAAATCCTTCCACACTCTTGCTCCCCAGTACCTCTCCGATCTCATCCAGATACACTCCCAACCAAGGTCCCTGAGGTCCTCTGGCAAGAACCAGCTCGTCACTCCCCGCTCCAGACTACGGACCTTTGGAGACCGAGCCTTCTGTGTTGCTGCCCCCACCCTTTGGAACAGTCTACCTCTCCATATCCGCCAAGCTCCCACACTGGAAACGTTCAAAAAGCACATCAAATCCCACTTATTCACTGAGGCCTATGGTCCTTAATCACCTTGGCCCCATCCCCATTTCTACCCCCTCCCCTCTTCTTTCCTCTATTCCCTAGCCCCATCTCCTTTTTGTAAAGCGACCTGGGGTTACTTGAAAGGCGCTATATAAAACCAAGTCATTATTATTATTATTATTATTATTATTATTATAACTGTGTACTAAATTTAAATATGGACCGGCTACCTGCTGTGAAGGGACCTCAAACTAGAAAAGTAGCTACTGTTCTGGGAATGAAGGAGGGACTCGGCCTGATTGATGTATGGCGATATCATCATCCCAGAGACAGAGACTATACATATAGGTCCCAAGTTCACGGAAGTTACTCCAGATTAGACATGTTTCTTGTTTCAAAGGCTGATGTGCATAGTGACAGAGTGCAAGATAGAACCCATAACCTTGTCAGATCATGGTCCCATTAAGATGAAAATAAATTTAGGTCTAGAAAAACAATTCAGATACTGGAGACTTAATGTCTCAATACTGAATGACCCCCTGACCCAACAGGAAATACGTGAGAAGATAAAAGAATATATTGAAATAAATGATAGCGGAGATGTTACTCCTTCTATTTTATGGGATGGTGCCAAAGCTGTTGTGAGGGGACATATCATTCAAATTACATCGAGAATAAAAAGACAAAGAGAAGCCAGGAGACTTGAACTGGAGACTGAAATTATTAGGTTAGAAAAAGAACACAAAATTTCAAGAAAAAAGAATACACTAGAATTATTAAAACAGGAGAGACAAAAATTAGATGATCTGCTCACATACAAAGCAGAGGGAATGCTTAGATTTGTAAAAAGAAAATATTATGAAATGGGGAATAAAGCAAGCAGGCTATTGGCTTTTCAGTTACGGAAAGCTCAATCAAACCGTGTGGTACCTAAAATTAAACACCCCGACACAAATAGAATCACCTCCCAACCGAAAGAAGTAGCAGAGGCATTTGCTGCATACTATACAAAATTATATGAAGGTCAAGAATTAACAGGGAAGGAGGAGAAAATAACAAAACTTTTGGACTCGATCAAATTGAACAGATTATTACAGGATGAGACTGAGATGCTATCTTCTCCCATAACAGTACAGGAAATAATAGATAGTATTAGTAAATTAAAGAACAGTAAATCCCCAGGTGTCGAGGGATACTCGGGGGAATATTAGAAAGTTTTTGTTCACGAACTAGCCCCAATTTTATGTCGGGTATATAATTATGCGCTGGATGAAAGAGATCCCCCAAAAACCTGGTCTGAGGCAATTATCACAGTTATACACAAAGATGGAAAGGACCCCACTCAGTGTATGGGTTATCGGCCAATAAGTCTGCTTTGCCAGGATTTAAAAATTCTGACCTCTATCTTGGCAAATAGAATACAAAGACACATCCGGAAACTAGTTAACTTTGATCAAACAGGGTTCATAACTGGACGGCAGGGCACTAATAATGTCAGACGAGCTCTAAATCTACAATCTATTGCTTCTGTTAGAAAGACTCCATCAGTGCTTCTCAGCTTAGATGCTGAGAAAGCTTTTGATAGACTGGACTGGACATTTTTGGAGCAAACAATGGCTCATATGGGCTTTAACGAAACCTTTTTGAGTTGGATTAGAGTGTTTTATATGAATCCGAAGTCAAGAGTCAGAGTAAATGGCCAATGCACCGACTTTTTTTATCTAGGACGGGGGACAAGGCAGGGGGATGCGCTCTCGCCAGCCCTGTTCGCTCTTAGCATTGAGCCCCTTGCGGAATTGATTAGAAGTAACCCCCTTATGCAAGGAATAAGAGATGAGAGTGGAAAACAACATAAAATAGCCCTATACGCGGACGACATATTATTGTTTATTGAAAATCCCCTCCACTCAGTCCCGGCTCTTCTACAAAATCTTAATGAATATGGCCTAGTATCCGGTTATAAAGTCAATCCTAGTAAATCAGAAGCAATGATGGTGTCTGGGATATGGCCTAGCCAACTTGATGATATAGTGTCCTTTCGCAGATCTAAACAAGGTTTCAGATACTTAGGGATCATGCTCACTCCCCAGTTAACACAACTATACCAGGCGAATTATAAAAAGATATTTAAGATATTTAGAAACGAAGTGGCAAGATGGGATGTGCTACCATTACCCCTTTTGGGTAGAGTAGAGGCTGTTAAAATGAACCTACTTCCCAGAATTTTGTTTTTGTTTCAGTCTCTCCCAGTCGGGATCCCAACATCAGCCTTCAACATGCTGGACAAGCTTATTTCTAAATTTATATGGCAAAATAAGAGACCAAGAGTGAGACTTAAAACGCTCACTCTTGGGAAGGACAAGGGTGGACTCAGCCTCCCCAATTTAAAATATTATTTCTGGGCAGCACAATTAACAGCAGTGGTAGCTTGGATTAACAATGACATAGAATCGGGATGGGTGAACATAGAACAGAGCTCATTGCCAGTAATACCTTTATCCACTTTAGTGTTTCTAAACAAGCAGTCCCAGAAGAAATTTGAAATAAAAAATGTATGGGTAAAACACACGTTAAAAGTATGGTCGACAGTCCAGAAGAGAATTAGAGGAACAGCTGCCCTTTCAAGGGCTATGCAGATTACTGGAAATCCAGATTTCCCCCCCTCAACAACGGATATCACTTTTAAGAGATGGACAGGCATGAACCTGAAGGTTATTGACCAGTTGCTGTGTGAAACTGGTGTACAGCCATTCTCCTATCTCCAGGACAAATTCATTTTACCCCAAAGTGATATGTTCCGATATTTTCAGATAAGAAATTATATCACAAACCATACAGACTGGAATATAATTAAAAATGCTCCAACGAACATAGAAACTTACTTTATTAATATAATTAAACATCAATTACCCAATAAAAAGCATGTTTCCCATATATACAGAAACCTGCTACTAGATACATCAGACAATACTTTTTATATCAAAACCAAATGGGAGCTGGAGTTAAATATTATAATTGAGGATGGGGAGTGGGAAACAATGTGCACTGGATGTCATAAAGGTATCAATAGTAACATATGGAAGGAGTTTGACTGGAAGATGAAGACTAGGTTCTTTAGGACGCCTGCCGTGATCTCTAAATTTGTAGATAACCCAGCGGCAGTATACTGTTGGAGAGGGTGTGGAATGGTGGGCGACCACTCACACATATTTTGGGATTGCCCAATGATGCTTCCCTTTTGGAAGGGGGTGAAGAGCGAGATAGATAGAGTTCTGGGAATCAATGTACTATTCACCCCAAGTCAGTTTCTTTTTGATCTAACTCCTGAAGGCATGTACACTAGAGACCAAAAGCACTTGTTACATATACTTCTGATGACTGCTAGAAAAATGGTGACAATAAAATGGATGAATCCACAGCCACCTACAGTGGCACAGTGGAAACAGAAGCTGAGGGAGGTGTATGGAATGGAAGCTTTAACCGCTCAACTACAATTAAGGTCTGATGTTTTTGTGAGGAGGTGGCTACCTATAGCAAGATATCTTTCCAACTGAGGGGAATCCCACAATATGCTGGAGTGTCTTAACTGTCCCTTTATTTATTTACTTACTTGTTATTTTTCACTCATTAGTATAATCCAGGTTTCTGGGCCCCAATGTTTTTTTGTTTGTTTGTTTGTTTTTTGTTGTTGTTTTTTGTGTCGCTAGTACTGTCTCACATAATTTGTGAATGTTGTCAAGGAATGTTTGTGTTTCGCTTAATAAAAATAAAGTTCTAAAAAAAAAAAAAAGATTCCGAGAATCTGGAGACATCTTTAGAGATCTCTTTATTTTGTGTTCATGTAAACACGTTTGCTTGGTTTTAGATTTCTATTCAGAATGATTTCAATCGGATCTAAGAAAAAAATTGCTTCTGGTAAACATGGGAAGCGGGGAAGAAAGTTGGGGGCCCTCTTTCAGGCGTAGAGATGCTCCTGAGCATGCAGCTCATCCTGCACTGAAAACCACCTGAACGAAATCACCACCAGCCTCAAAGAAACCTGCCTCTAAAGGGTAGTTCTGTCAAAATCACTCTTGAGGTCCTTTGTTTGGTCCTGCGTCAAAGTTCTGGTATGCAACTGAAAGTTCTTACCTTCCAAAAAGGTCTTTGAATATCTCCAGAATAGCTATGGCAAAAACAACAAACCAGTCTCCTGTTCACTCTTCCAAGTCCACCCAAATCGAGCAAGCCAACCAGGTCATGGCCAAATGATCAAAATGACTAAATTAGCCTGATGCTGGTTTATTCCTGGCAAAATAAGTTTTCCCCTGGACGAGTTCTAACTCGTTCCAAACTGCCTCACCATAACTGATAATGAATTTGAAGTGGAAATAATGGGAATTTTATAAATGGACTTGGAAATGAGTTTGTGCTCTGCCGTTGCTTTGATTAAACACCAAAGATGAGGACACATGGGGAGTGTGAATTTTAAAAGACTGTGTGTTTGCACTGTGTGCTTTAAATGTGTGTGTGTTGTGCTCTGTTGGCAGGGGAATAAAATTCTGGAAGGTAAGTGTAAAACTAAAAAAGAAGTGAAATCTCACACCCTGTGCTTTTCCATTTGTCTCCTGTCCATCCTTCCTTCTTTTAAAAATAGCTCCTCTGAGTTTTCTTTTTTCCTTACCCTCGCTCAGTCGCCTGCCTGTTTGAACACAATTTTACCAGGCAGAAGCTGGGCTATATTTCTGACAGGCAATTTCAAAGATAGTATCTCAATTTGAGACTGGCTCATGGCATCTCTTGAGATGGCCTCCTGTTCTGCTGGGGGTCATTTCATAACCTGTAAAACAATTTCTTGGACCAGCACCAGTTCGCAGCTTATACCGTGGGAACCAATATCTGGCCACGATCATTTAGATGACTTGGGTCTTATCAGTGCCACATGTCAGTGGACGTGTAAGCTGTCCCTCCTTCTCAGTGTGCCTCGATGCCCGAGCAGCCGCTGTTAACACCCGGCTGACACCTTCCAGTCTATTGAATTGGCAGAGCCGGACATGGATTTCCGAGAGGTGATAAGACCAACTGGGTCTGCACTCGGTGGCCTCCGTGTTGTTTCGTTATCTCTACATAAAGATAGCAATGGAATCCAATATCAGATGTGCGGAAGGAAAACAAGGAGTGGAATGCTGTGCTTTAGGTCTGATTAAATGAGCAAATGTGTGAAGGTTTGCACTCTTCGCCGCTCGCATAAATTTCTCACCTTTAGAGGATCAGCTGGGCTGAACATCCTCTTTTGGCTGCCGTGACATGAGAGGAGGGGAATGTGACAAAGGAGGGGAAGCTCTTGACCTCCACGCAAATCAGGTCAGGGTTTGTCATCGTATACGCCTGATGAGGCACAGAAGTCAGGTTTCAATCTCGAGCTTGGTTATTGCAAAGCTCGCTTGCTTTTAGAAGGATGGACTCAGGATTAGAAATGTTGTTGAACTGCAAAGGATTCTTCTGTCTCTGTCTCTGTGTGTGTGTGTGTGTGTTTGTGTGTGTGTGCGCGCCTCGCGCTGATTTCTCAGACACACACACACGCACTTCCCTCTCACCCTTAAAAATTCTAAACCTCCTTTCAGCTCCGTTTTGTGAGTGGAGGTCATGCTCCAGCTGCCAGCCTGGGAAAAGTGGAAGCAGAGTACAGGACCAGGAGACCTGAGGAATAGTAAACAGTGAGAGTCTATGTTAACGGAGAAACCTCAGAGAGTCTTTCCTTTAGGCTAGGTCAGCCCAGAGTAAAAGCACAGCTGACACGAGATGAGGGCTCAACGCATTCTCAGACACTTGACTTTTGCACCTGGCTGTTTTTGAACTGATGGTGTGATTGTTGATGAACGCTAATTATCTAACCGGGCGTTTTCTCCAGAAAATATTCAGTACAGAAAAATTCAAACACCAATGTATGTTGGTGCATCTTGGACTGGGCAGATCACAGTCATTGATTCAGCGATGAATCCATCCATCTGAATCCATTTGCTATAACTGCTTAATCCAATTCAGGGTCGCAGGGCTGCTGGAGCCTTCCCCAGCTGCCATCAAGCCAGATGCTTGGTGCAAGTGTGGACCGTTTACTATTTGTTTTAAGGAAAGCGTTCTCATTGGTCTTTAAATCTGAGGCTGAGGGGTAGTTCATGTGCAGTCATGTGAAAAAGTAAGTGAACTTGTCCATAGTCCGATTCTTATTAGGGTCTAAAATTAGGTAAATACGACCTCAGATTAACAAAAGCACATGATATGTTACATCATGTCATTATTTATTTAACAAAAAAACTAAGCCCAAATGCAGAAGAAGGCCCTGACAAAGGTTAAAAAAAAAAAAAAAAAAGTACACTCCATGTTGGTAGTTTGTAGATTTAGAGAAGTTTAGTAGCCTGGTTCTGCTAACCAGGTTGACTTGATTAACTGATCATCAGCCAGCGTGAGTTTTGGCAGTTTGCTGGTTTGGCTCATTCAGGTGTGTGTTGACATAATGCCAAGGAGGAAAGACATCAGCAGTGATTTTTAGAGAAGCAATTGTCGCTGCCCCATCACTCTGGGAAGGGTTTATGAGGCCATTTCCAAACCATTTGGAGTCCATCATTCAACAGAGAGAAAGATTATTCACAAAAGGCAAAACACTGAAGTCGTCCCGAGAGTGTATTTTCCAGCGAGCTCAGACTGTACAATGCTCAGAGAAACTGCAAAAAACCCAAGAGCTACATCTCAGACTCTACAGGCCTCGGTTAGCATGTTGAATGTTAAAGTTCATGACAGTACAATTAGAAAAAGACTGAACCAGTATGGCTTGTTTGAAAAGTATACCAGGAGAAAGCCTCTTCTCTCTAAAAAGAAGATGGTAGAACAGCTTAGGTTTGCAAAGGTACAAATGAGCAAACCGCAAGACTTATGGAACAATGTGCTTTGGACATGGGCTGATGATTTGGGCTTGTTTTGCAGCCACGGGACCTGGACACCTTGCAGTTATTGGAGTTCTGGAGTTAAATGTGAGGCCGTCTGTCCGACAACTAAAGCTTGGCTGAAATTGGGTCATACAGCAGGACAATGATCCCCAAAACACCAGCAAATCTACAACAGAATGTCTGAGAAAAAAAAGAATGGAGGTGTTGCAATGGTTAGGTCAAAGTCCAGACCTCAACCTGACTGAAATGCCGTGCTGGGAGCTTAAGAGAGCTGTGCATTAACAAATGCCTTAAAACCTCCATGAACTGAGGCAATGATGTAAAGATTGCACCACAATTCCTCCACAACAATATGAGAGACCGATAACCACATACATGAAACGATGACTTGCTGCTGAAGGTGGTTCTACAAGCTGTTGGATCATGGAGCGTACATCGTTTTTCACACACTGCTTCTACATTTTTGACATAGTTTAGGTTGAATAACACAGTGTAACATGTCATCTGAGGTTGCGTTTACCTCATTTTAAGACCTGCTGAGTACCATATTACTTTTCTATTATGTCCTAATACGTAAAACTTAAGGATTCATAGACGCTGTGTTTTCTTTATTACTTGACTTTAGTTCTTATTAACGTTCAGCAGTGTTTAAGAGACCCTCCTTCTGTATGCCATCCCACACAGTTGAATTGTGACCTTGAAGGTCTTTGTCTGATCAGACTCTGTAGTTTCTCTTTTATATTCATGCAAGGCCAGCCTCCACTCTGTTGTAGGTGAATAGATAAAGGGGTAAACAGAGGGGCCTCTTGGGGGATTATGTTATGTGAGGTCAGTGCTTTCTGCCTCCCTTTTAAATGTGACTTTCTTTGCAAAAAGAAACGCATGACGTGTTGAAACTGCTCTCTGCGTCCACCCGCGAGTACTGTTACCTCCATAAAGAACAAGTTTCCTCTCTTATTGATTACGCCTGGCAGCCCAAGCAATGCATGATGGATCCTTTGAAGAATGCGTGAGTGTGCGACTGCGCTGTGTTTACGGGTGACCTCCTCTGTGCTGCAGGGTCCCGGCGGAGCTGAAGAGGCGGCGCATCCCGATCCGATCCAGTCCCAGCAACCCAGGGTCCATCACAGCTTCGTCCAGGAACATTTCCAGGCCCAATACAAGTGAGTTTGTTCTATAAACGCACGACGCTCACATCTGCTTGAAGTTAAATAATACAGTAGCAACAAAGGATCGGCGGGGCTCTTAAGTCTCGGTGGCTATTAAGACTGCACAGTGGTTTCCTGGGATGCCGGCCGCTATCATGCGATTATGTGATGATGTAAGAAGTGACTGTTCATTAAACACCTCCCCCTGACTTTTTATTGTCTGAATGTGTAACCAGGAACAAGAGGGTCTGTCATGGGTTGCTTTTTTGTCCCTTTGAAGACTTTAACAGTAATTTTTATTTATTTTTTTAAACAATACAGAGACTGGATCTTTTTCTGTACAATGGTGGGGAAAAAAGCCCCAAAAAATACTCTGCGTTGGAAATCCACACATGCCATACCATGACTCTATTTGTCTTGTGAGTTGTGTTTACTGTACAATGGCTGCACTGTTGTGTTATCAGTGGTCTAAATGTCAGGTTGCCCTGCAACAGAAAGGTCAATGTTGAATAACCACCGCACAAGCTCACAGTGTGCGGAAAGTGACTCAAATGTATACAACTCCTGTGTACAGGCGGGGCCGTGTCACACATATCACCTATAGACTAAAGTGCTGTTACTGTTTCCTGGGACACATAGAAGAGTGTGATTCTTTGACAAAAAGAAATCTGAGCTCGAAGAAAGGGGAAGCTGAACACCCACCGGTAATTACAGAGAAGACAAGAGCAGTAATACTGAAAAACTGCCCTGATTCTCTAACCTCTGCGGCTGTTGGGGAGTAAGAAATCCCTTTATTACAAGGACTTTTTTAGAGTGCTTCCCTTTTGTGCTAAAATAATGGGCTATTAGCTGTTACAGTGGTCAAGTACAGCCCCGAATTTAAAAAAATAAAAAGTTGGGAATGGATACAAATACTAAAGTGAAAACAAATCGTAACAATTCTTACATTTACTTTGACTTTTATTTGTAACTGCCGCCAACACGGATCGAAAACGTCTTTGCATCCATTGATATACATCCAGTTTTGCCTTTCAGGCCTGCAACAACCTTACAGATGTTGTCATTCTTTCTCTCAACTGTTAGAAGGTGTCATGGTGTTGAGGATACAGAGCAAGAAAGTGTTTCTGGTGTGATTTTGTCCCATTCTTAGAGCAGAATTGTGCAACAGTAGGGGGTTGCAATTTAAAGATTCATCACACTTTCTCTGTTGGGGACAGTTCAGGCCTGCAGTCAGGCCAGTCCCGGCCTTATATCTTCTTCTTCTTCATCATCTTCAGCCTTTGTAATGTGTCCAGAATGTGGCTGTGCTTTGTCTTGTTGCAAAATGCACAGAAAAGACGTCTTGAAAGCAGCATATGCGGCTCTTAAATCATCAATGCTGTCATTACAGAGGCGTAAATGAGCTTTGCCAAGGGCACTGACAACACCGCATACCATCACAGAGCCTGGCTTTAGGACTTGTTGCTGCTATTAGCCTTAATTTGAATACTGATTGCTCTGACCTCAATACATTTTTCACAATGTCCATCTGTGGCTTCCAGTTAGCTAAACGTTTGGATCCAGTCCCTTTTCATTTGTATCATCCTATCACACAGGTTGTGCATCTTAGCTTCAGTCTGATCGGTTCGTGTTTCATTTGCAAAAATCGGCTCCTCCTTCTGTATTCCGCTCCTGATACCGATGTAATTCCCTGTCTCTGTGAGGATTCGATCGATGGGCCTTTCAACAAACTGACCAATTATCGAGATGCCAGATTCCACAGCAACATCTTACCTAATTAAAATATCTTTTCAAAAGCACAGTCCTTCCAGAGCGAGCAGCTGATATCATATTTGTCTGCGCCCTCTCCCATCTGCCAATTCCCCGGAAAAATGACGGCTTTGTGTGACTACCAGTAATACATCTGTCTGAGCGCATATCTTAATTGCTACCCTCACTGTCAAATGTTTCAGCTGTGACATGCTGGGTGTGTCTACACAGGAAGCAGCAGCCTTAGCAGCCTCGCAGGCAAAATCTGTTCCCGTCTCCCACTCAAGTGCCGTCCCAGCCAAGGAGAGTGGGTGAGCTGGTACAGAGACTATATATATTTAATACACAACCCGTGGAGGCTTTGCAGAAACTTTACAAAGGCACTCTAGCATATCGTGTACAGTCTGAGGCGGTTTCAACAATAGAGAAATTGGAAATTGGCTGAGGTTGGAAGTGGATACGAATGCTTGTTTTCACTGGAATTTAACTTTAAACAAATACTTCTTGACGACTGTCTCTGAAAGAACTACTTCCACTGGCTCCACTGCTGCCTGGAGAACACTTTGCAGTGCAGTGTCCGCTGGGATACAACATGTAGAGTTGACAGAGCGGAGGATGATTCTGGTAATAGTCTGGTTTGTCACTATACGATCATCACAGCTATTATACACGTTCAAACGTGTTAAGTTACTGTCCAAACACGTCGAGTTGCTTTATTTTGATTTATGTTACATGTCATCACATTGTGGATCTGATCAAAATGTTTTTTTTTTTATTCCACAAAATCGAAATTCTTTCCGCCATTACTGATTTATTAGATCTCATTCCTAACGCCCCCTTCTCACAACAAATTTGATTAATACAAGATTGAGATCTTTCACTATGCGAGTGACTCACCGTAGTCGTAGTTTGTGGAGACTGCAATAAAAATGTCTGTCACAGCGTTCGCTGCATTAAAGCCAAGTGACAGGCAGCCGAGCGGTTCGGATTACAGACACGGGGCAGTTTCTGTGGGAGTGCAGCTTGTCTTACTCTGACGCCACTGTGAGGCCCTCTACTCTCCTCCAATCAATGGTTGTTTGGGTCGGATTTAGTTTTTATTAAATGCCATCTTTTGCCGGGCAGGATGGAGTAGTTTGCTTTCCAGCCCGGTGTTTGGTCTTTGTATTATGCCCACGTACAACATTAAGGTAGTGACTTAATGTCTATGCCGAGTAGAATAAATGTATTGCCAATTTGAGACTCTTTGCTTTATATTGTTTCCGGAAACAAAAATCAATTATTAGATTAGATTAGGTTTACCGAGCCGTTTCCAATAAAGTCGGGGGGGGGGGGGGGTGCTGTTCAAAGGGTAAATAAAGAAAGAATGCAAGAGGTGCTGAAGCACCTGCTAAAAGAAAATATTTTATTCACACTAGAACGTATACAACATTGGCTCATCTTGAATTTGAATCCATTGCTGAATCCAGGTAGGTTTATTAGGAACAGGTCAGTAATGCGATTGGGTAGAAAAAGAGCACCTTAAGGAGGAAAAGTCTCTCAGAGGTAAAGGTGGGCAGCTGTCCCATGTGTACAAAAAAAAACAATAAAAACAGCATCTTGAAATTGTGAAGCAGTTTCAGAATAATGTTCAACTATTCCATCATCTACAGAACATAATATCATCAAAGATGGAGGCTTTCAAAGGTAAACCCAAGTTTTAGGGCCCCATACCTTCCCATCCAGACGAAATGAGGTTATTGTGAATAAAAGATGGGTTCATAAGATTTGCAAATGATTGTATTCCTTTTTTCTTTTTTTCTTTTTTTTTTTTAAGACGATACGGTTTTCCAACTTTTCTGGGACGGTGGTTCTATATAAAAACACCTGATAGATGCAAGTAGGTGATACCTTTCTCCCGGAAAGTTCAAAGCTCTCCCCGTGTGTTGCAGTGCAAAACATGGCGCCCCCAGTCTCTACAGCGTGGGTGCCTCTCAGACAGAAGTGATACATTCCTCTCAACCTTAGCACACTTCCTCCATTAAAGCATCACCAGAATATCACCTCTACCTCTTCTGCTTTTTATCTCGGAGCAGCACCGGCACATCTATGTTTTAGTGGAGTCTGAGTGTGATTTGTATGCATGACGTGCAGTTACCCCCACTGTTTCCTGGCGAGAATAAGACATCCGTAGGGTAGCCATTCTGCTCTGCCAAGAGGGAGAGCTCTACTAAGAGCCCGTGTCAGCTGGGCTTGCTTGAATGGAGCTTTATTTCTCCCCCGCTTGGTCTGTCAGGTGCCCCCCTATGAAGAAAACACATTTCAACAGATTTAGCCCTTACTTTCCCATGGTCAGGACTCACTGTAAAGGTCTTAAAGGTTCATAAAACACTGGTATGTTGCTTGAACAACAAATGAAAAAAAGGGGACGTAGGGACAGAATCTGGAGGGTTTTTTTTATGTGCATTTATGATACATTTATGTAATTAGTCATTTAAATTGTATTTTTAAGCTGATTTCCAAATCCCACAAACTTTAATTTGTGTTGTATTGAATTTTGCTGCGATATTTCGTGATGATGGAGGATGTGATTAAAACCCTGACTCAACGTGTGCATAATCTTTTAGCCGGCTTCATTAACTCTGGCAAATAAAGCCAAAACAGAGATTTGTAATGTTTATTGAACGCCTCTGAAGTAGCTTTAACAACAGAAATAGGTGGCAAGTGTTCAGAGACATTTCCAATTAAAGGAAAACTGAAACATGACCACCACTAAACCCATGCCAAATAGAGGCTCTTTGGGCACATGAAAGCAAAGTGGCTATCGATAAGAGCAGACGGATGAACCTGTGAACCACAGGACACTGCTTCTGGTCAGGCCTCAGCAAGACGGAGGAAGGATGCTGGTAAAGGATGACCGTGATTTAAGATGAGTCCGGGCCTTTTCAGGATGAACGTGGACTGAAAGTCGGCTCCTGGACCTGCTTCCTGTTTTTCCGAAACCTGCTTTTGTTGAGCTGTAGCGCCGGGAAGAAGTTCACAAAGTCCTGGGAGAAAATAATCTCGATGCCCCAAAGTCTCCAAAGGTGACCGAACACTGAGCTGAGCAGCTCCTCCTTAAAGATGAGATTTACAGCGAGGGAAGACAATACACCTCTTTGAGCAGCATTTTCGGAGCTGTGGTTGCTGCTTCAGCGAAAATTGATCATGAACCACAGGAAACTTGACAGACTCGTGGCATTTTTGGAGGAGGGGCGGGGGGATTTGGGATCACTAGGCATAAAATTGTTTTCCAATTGTTTTATTAAAATGAGAATAAACAAATGAGCTGGAAATGTGTTTTTCTTTTTTATGTATTACAATAAAAAAAAGTCATGTCTCTAAGAAAGGATGGAGTGCTCCACCCTCTTATAGTCAGGGTGTATATTTCAGATTTATACTGACTATGCTGATATTATATGAAATCAAAGTCTTTAAACCAGAAAATACAAAAAAAATGTCTCCTGTTGTTTCAACTGCTGTATAATCTGCAGACATCCATTATGGTGAAAGCTTTCAGTCCTGGCAGAAAAGCTAAATAACTGGGAGTCTGTTTATACCTGAGCAGAGATTCCAGCAGCAAAATCCCTCACATTTACCCAGTTACGCAATCGCTTTCAGGACCCGGTGTTTTAACGCCAACCCTGCGAACCTAAGCTCGACGGAATATTTTCGCTTTCTTTCCTACAGAATAAGTTTTCCAACTGGTTTGAACATTAAACTTCTGAGCCTCCAAGGTGTCATCCTCACTGTCTTGGCTTCCACCAGGTCCCCAGAAAGCCAGTTAAAACTGGTTACAGCTTTTAGATGTAAGCCTTGGAGGTTCAACTCGGTTAGTTAACTACTGTTAACTAAGATCAATGTACATCAGAGCCCCTGGTGGTCCCATTATTGACTTGGATACATTAGTTCCTCACGTTACTTTGAGATAAATATTTCAATTGTCTTTACCTTTGGATTAATTAGAGTTTTTACTAAATAGACAGGGAAAGATCTGTGGACCTTTAATTCAGTTTTAAGTGAAGGATCTCTTCTTTAGATTCTCTTACAGAGAGGCTTATCCAGGAAATCCTACACACATTAGCTCAAAATACTGGACAAAAGATTGAGTTTAGAGGCAGGACAGTTTACAGAATCGTTTCCAGCAATCTGCCCCAGTGGGCCCTCTGACTCATTGTTCAGACAATTAGCTCAGCGGAGTAAGTTATTTCTTCCAGTGAAATTGAGAGGGATTAATTGAAAGAAGCTTAATGGTGAACAAAAGGCAGCTAACGGAAAACTGTTGGACCAGAAAAATCACTGCTTGTGTGCTTTCATTAATTTTTGTGCATTCGGGTGAAAAGGAACAATGAGCATCACTACGGAAAGTTCTCTACTTTTTTCGTACTGAAAGTGACGCAACAAGATGGAAACTTCTCGAGTCGGTTTGCCTTTACAGCACCGCTCAGCCCAGGGGGGCTGCTTGTACTAATTCTACCCCCATCCTGTGCCTCTCATATTCTCACCAGTTGCATCACTCGTCCTTTCCTTTCTCACAATCAGATCAAGGCACCTGAATGGAACACGGTGTTCATTTTTACTGTGTTGTCCACTTGTGTAACAAGATTACAGCCGTCCGCTCTCCCTGCCGAACTTAATCGGTAGGACTTTGAGATTTATTTGTAAGTCTGTGTCAAGTCAGCACAGCTTTTTTCTTTTCTCCCCGAGACTAATGTGACCGTGTTCTTTCCTTTCCTCAGATCCTCCCTGACATGCCCCCACTGCCTGAAACAGAGCAACACCTTTGACCCTTTCCTCTGCATCTCACTCCCCATTCCTCTTCGCCAGACCAGGTGAGCTCTGCTGTGTACCGTTAGCTGAAAGCATGCCTCTGCTCAGGGAGAAGTGCACAACTGTTCAGATTAATTATTGTATCCTGGGAGGAATTCATGCTTTGACTGCGACGCTTGTATGACGTAAATTTGGTCCCCCGGTTCCCGCCGCTGCAGAAATACTTGTAACAGCGCGAGCGCCGCATGCACCTGCATCCATCTCGGAAAGCATGAATTCCCTTTTAAACAGGAGGCTCATCAAGGTTTCTTCTGAATTAGCTGAAAAATGAAGTCTTTCAGCGGTAAATTGGTTCAATATTATTCTTTCAGTTGGACTTTCAAAACCAGCTTCAGGCCATAGCTTCCTCAGAAAACTACTCGGCCTTCCGATTTGACAGTCAATCAGGTTTTTTTTCAAAGTAGACAGAAGTCCGTACGCTCTCAGTTTGGAAAATCAGAAGGTTTTCCTGACAGGCAAATGAACTTCTCGAATGAACTTTTATTTTTTTTGCCATCTACAACAACTGATGCTTTAAAAAACCTTTAGCTCAGTTTGCCCTTCGGGGAAACTATCTGCTTCTCCAAACTGAGAGCTATCTGACCACTGTCTGCTGGAGGCAAGACACCCGATTACTCATAAGTACTGCACACAACAACAGCTCATCATCACGTCACTGAAAATAGGGATGCAGTTACAAAATAGGCTACAGTCAGTAGGAACACAGGTCTTTTTTTTGAGCTGAAGAGGCTGGTATTTTAAAGAATAAATAAAAATCTGGCTTTCACCTAAAGACAACATGCTTACACTGTTGGTGGCTGCTCTTACTGTGACTGTGATCCTGGGAAGTAAGGAGATTCTTTTCCTACAACTCGCCTCTGCTTACGTCCTGTCCTGTGGAATTGAGCTCGCTTCTTGTTTTGTGAGACATGGGAATACTGTAGGTAAAAAAAATGAAAAATAAAAACTTCACCCGACACACACTCGCACGTGCAGCTAGCGTCGCACAGAGGCCTGGAACAAATAAAACGGCCATCGCAGCTCTGCCCAAAGCTATCGCAATCGACACCAGCAACTTGCGAGCTCGCCGTTTAACACGTTACCTTTTCCTCGTTGAATCTTTACACCAAGCAATGTGTGAAACTAACACCTACATCATAACCCATTTTATAGATTATGTTCAAGACTCTGTCATTGTTATTGCACTTTTTTGATATATAAACTGAACAAAGAAGAAACACGGTGTTGATTTGTGAGCTTTAAAGTGGCCTGTTGGTGGATTCTATTAGTTTAGCAAGCAGGGCCCCCCCCCTGATCCCAGCATTCATTCAATACAAGAGTGTTATTGGTCTTTTCATCTCGGCTTCAGAGCACTTGTTTTCCCCAATCTGTAAAACTGTCGCTTTTATCTGGTGGATATTTTTAGGCTTAAATGCACCTAACCACTTAAACTCTATGGTAAAGCTTAGATACTGTTTGACCAGAAGAGGTTTTTTTTTTTTTTTTTTTTTTTTTTTTTTAAGGGAGGGGTTATTTTCTTTGTCCTTTCAAGCTGTCATTCTTTTAAAAAGTTCATAAAAGCTCCGCCAGCATTCCTTCCAATTTAGGAAATTGTTTTTAAGAGCTTCATTCTGACAGCGGGCCAGATTGAAAGTCCTCATTTCTTTGTCGTGTGCGGCAGTTTCGGGTGACAGACTATACGTCTGAAAACGGATGGATTGACCTTTAGAGCTTTATACACTTGTGTGTATATATTCCCCCGTGTGAAAAGTTCAGTTCACTCACACTCCGATCACGTCTGTAAGCCACAAACACATACTGTTTGTTACCAAACCAACATTTGCTCAGCTTGGCAGCCAAAAAGCTGGCAGTCATGTGCTCTTTTCCTTTCAGACGATATTGCTTACACCATATCATGTCATGTGAAAAAATAAGAACATCCAGTGGAAACTTTGACTTTGAGATAGTGCCTCTTAATAAAGGTGGTGTACTCAAACAAATGACTCATAGAATTGATATTTTCTCATTTTAAAATTCATGAAATCAGAATCTGGGGCTTCAGATTAGGTGTTTTCTTATTGAGCGATAGGTAAGGCCTTCTTTAAACCTCCGACACCTAGGGTCTGTTTTTCTTAATGCTATTCCAGGTGTGTGGTGTCAATCCAAGAGTTTAAGATCTCCCCAAATTGGCTCTAACTACATTGTGCTTTCGTACTCACTTTAAGCTCAATTATTATTAAAAACGGAGCCCTACCTCTCGCGTTGCCCCGTTCTTTTTTTTTTTCTTCCGATAATGGATTCTAGCTGCTTAGTTCAAGTTGAAGTTCAAGAGGGTTTATTGTCATTCCAGCCATATACACAGTATACAGTGCAATGAAATAACGTTTCTCGAGAAGTTTTTCAGTGCAACAAACAGCAACAATAAAGAACAGCTGGGACAACAGAGGTGATCAGATCAGTCTCTGAGCGTTGAGGAGTCGTATGGCCTGGGGGAAGAAGCTGTTTTGTAGTCTGGTGGTGACAGACCGTATGCTGCGGTACCTTCTGCCAGATGGGAGGGGTGAGAAAAGTCTATGTGAGGGGTGGGTGGGGTCTTTGAGAATCCTGGTTGACTTGCGAATGCAGCGTGTGGTGTAGATGTCTGAGACGGAGGGGAGAGTGGCTCCAATGATCTTTTCAGCCGTCCTCACCACACGCTGAAGGTTTTTGCGGTCCAGTTGGGTGCAGTTACCGAACCAGGCGGTGATGCAGCTACCCAGGAGGCTCTCTATGGTCCCTCTGTAGAAGGTGGTGAGAATGGTGGGAGGGAGGTGGGCTCTCTTCAGCCTTCTCAGGAAGTGGAGACGCTGCTGAGCCTTCCTTACGGTGGAGCCGGTGTTGAGGGACCAGGTGAAGTTCTCCGCCAGATGGACACCAAGGAATTTGGTGTTCTCCACAATCTCCACCGGGGAGCCTTTGATGTGCAGAGACTCGTGGTCCCTCTGTGCTCTGCGGAAGTCAACAACCATCTCTTTAGTTTTGTCCACACTCAGAGACAGGTTGTTGGCTTTGCACCAGGTGATCAGCTTTTCCACCTTCTCCCTGTATGATGACTCGTCCACCACGGTCGTATCGTCAGCGAACTTGATTATGTGGTTCGAGTCGTGTAGTGCTGTGCAGTCGTGGGTTAGGAGTGTGAACAGCAGTGGACTGAGCATGCAGCTTTGAGGTGCCCCTGTGCTCAGTGTGGTGGTGCTGGAGGTGTTGTTTCCGATCCGGACTGACTGGGGCATGGGCGTTGCACCCGTGGGGGATGGGGGTGTTTCGACACCCCCACTTTTACAGTAGGATGATTTCACCTTTTTGAATTTTCAATGACCAAATAAAGTTTTAACAAATCATAAAATGTGTTTTAAAGACTCTGTACCCTCTTTAGAATAATTCTATCCAGATTTGAGCAGCGTAACAGTTGTAGTTTCCATACAGGACACAGTTTAGGGTGATGAGAATACAATAAAAAGCAGTAAAATGGCCCTGTTCTGCATTTTCACAAATCCCAAACAAGGTTTTAATGAATCTATAGCCTCTTTAAAATAATTATATCCAGATTTGAGCAGTGTAACTATTGTAGTTTCCATATCCGACCTAGTTTAGAGTGATCAAAATGCAAAAAATGCAGTAAAATGGCCCTGTTCTGTATTTTCACAGATCAGAAAAAGGTTTCACAAATCCCAAACAAGGTTTTAATGAATCTACAGCCCCTTTAGCATAATTCTATCCAGATTTGAGCAGTGTAACCATTGTAGTTTCCATACAGGACCTAGTTTAGGGTGATGAGAATACAAAAAATGCAGTGAAATGGCCCTTTATGCCCATCCATTTAATTCGCGAATCGGATGCCAACTTCATCTTCGTGTCTATGGGCTTGATGTGGCGCTCATGTGCCCCCCCTGGAACACCCCCACATTTAAAATCACTGCTCCTCCCCTGGACTGGGGTCTCTCCGTAAGAAAGTCCAGGATCCAGTTGCAGAGGGTAGTGTTCAGGCCAAGCAAGCTCAGCTTCCTAGTCAGGTGCTGTGGGATGATAGTGTTGAATGCTGAACTGAAGTCTATGAACAGCATTCTGACGTAAGTGTCTTTTTAGTCCAGGTGGGTGAGTGCTAGGTGGAGGGTGGTGTTGATGGAGTCGTCGGTGGAGTGGTTGGCTCGGTACGCGAACTGCAGGGGGTCTAGGGTGGGAGGCAGATGGTTCTTGATGTGCTTCAGGATCAGCCTCTCAAAGCACTTCATGATGGTAGGGGTGAGTGCGATGGGGCGGTGATCATTGAGGCATGACACAGGTGACTTCTTGGGCACAGGGACGATGGTGGTGGTTTTGAAGCACGATGGGACGATGGCACTGCTCAGGGAGATGTTGAAGATGTCCGTGAAGACATCTGCCAGTTGGTCTGCACATCCCCTGAGCACACTTGTCTGGGCCAGCAGCCTTACGTGGGTTGACTCTTTGCAGAGTCTTTCTCACTTCAGCTGTGGTCAGGCATAGCACTTGTTCGCCAGGAGGGGGGGTGTTCTTCCTTGACACCACATCATTCTTTGCATCAAAACGACTGTAGAACACGTTCAGCGCATCGGGCAGGGAGCCATCACTGTCACAGGCTGGTGTTGTTGTCCTGAAGTTAGTGATGGCTTGGATTCCCTGCCACAGCTGCCGTGTGTCTCCACTGTTTAACGGTCTTTGTTGCATTTTATGTTTCACAACGCGCCAAATGTTTTCAGTTGGTTAGTTCTGGACTGCAGGCAGGCCAGGCCGGGCCAGCACCCAAACTGCTGATTCATTTCTCCACACACACACATAGATCTCACACACATTCTGCTACATTAGTTTCAAGTGGCATCACCTTCCTTGTTGTTCAAGTTTATTTTCAGGGGATTAAAAAGTTAAAATCATCGTTGCTCAGTCAGTTGCCTCACTCCTTACACATCTTGGGCCAATTCGGCGTTCACCTGGCTGTCGTGCACTTGGGTCCAGTTCCTCCTTGTAAACTCTGATCCCACTTTTCATTAAAAACTCACGCAACTTTCCTTTAGACTCGGTTTACGCTCAGTCTGCTTCATATCCCGTTCTGTTATTTGATTAATCCAGGTACTTGCTTTCATTTTAGGGGCTGTAAGTATTTTGTTTATTTGTCTCCTAGTTACAGTCGTATATATCTTTTATGACGAGCACGCTATAAATTGCAAAGGGGGAAAAAAAAACGTTTTTATGTAGTCATACAACCCCACCACTCGCATTCAGTGCAAATCAGAATACAGATACTTTTGTGACATGAAGAAATGTTACTTTTATATGAATCTATATGTTCTTTTCTCAAATCTTTTCAATTTATATTGACACCACCGATCCTTACATCCATATGATTCCCTCACCCTCTCCATTTATTGTACAAACTGCTAAGTATAGTCTCTCACAGGTACCAACGTCGAGCTACGTGTTATTCAGAGGTGCCATTTTGCCCAAGCACCCTACTCGCCTCAGTGCTGCCTTTGCAGAGGTCAAACCCAGGTGCTTCCTATTTTTAAAAATGCAACAGAGGCTCCATTATTTCGCACACATCAAACCAAGTCGTAATGATTTATTATTGATGCTAAAAATGCCTTGATTTATTGATGAAAGTATTCTTTTGTCCCGTCTTCGCTGTGGAAGAGGCTGCAGTAGAAATCACGACAGCGGCCCGCTCTGTGTCCCAGCGTCCCTGACTGTGTGTGTTTGTGTGGCAGACCGCTGTGTGTGACGCTGGTGTTCAGCACCAAAGGACAGAGGTATCTGCGGGTCGGGCTGGCCGTGCCCCTGTTTGGTTCTGTAGCCTGCGTGAGGAGGATGGTGGCTGACGAGGGGAAACTTTCCCCAGATCAGGTAGGATTAAACGCTCGGAGGCCGCGGGTTGAATTTTTAATCTCGGCCTCTGGATCCGAGATCAAAGGGAAGTCGGTGTTTGGAGTCAAAGTTTACTCTTTCTGCTTTGTGTGATTTACTAAGTAGTGTTTTTTTGTGTATATTTGTTGATCTCCAGGTGATCCTGACAGAGGTGTACTCCACAGGGTTCCAGCGCTCCTTCTTTGACGAAGACGATCTCACGAGCATAGCAGAGAATGATGTAATGTACGCCTTCCAGGCTCCACCGCTGTACATCAGAGGAGGCTCTGCTCGGATCTCAGGTAAGTCGCTTCTCAATCTTCATTTATATGCATGGCACTTTATTTTTAGTCACGATTTAGTATCACAAATGTGTTTTTAATGCCACGTGACGTGAATATTTTTGCCTCGCTTTGATGTAGAAGTACACAGAGATCTGTAAGCAAACACACCCATTTTATTAATTTAGTTTACTTAATGAAAGCCCGGGGGAGTGCACCTTCCCACAGAGGGTCCTCAGGGAGCACATTAAAAAGTATATAACTGCACAAAGAGCTCTGTGAATTACACCCCCCACCCCCATGTGCAAGTTTCCCTTGTGCCATCAGATTTATGTCTTCATATTTTCTCAGCTAGTGATGTAAAATGTTGGCTCAGAAGTACCTCTCGGCGCATAGCGACCCCTTATTTCTTTCCTGCCCCTGTAACGGGCTGCCCTGGCTTCTCGTATGCACCGGTCGATACGGAGGCTTAACTTTAACGTTCAACACTTTGTGTGCACAGCAGATCGTCCTGTCGGTCACAGTGGCATGTTTTCCCTGTGCGAACACACTTTAGGAAAATTGCAGGATACAGGACTGTCTGCTGTGAAGTGAGAGCGTAGCGAGCCCCGGGCCCTCCACCTGCGCCCCACGCGGGGATGCGTTCGGGCACCTGCGTGTCGGCACGGGACAAAATCAAAGTGAATCTGCACACAAAGTAAAATAAAAAAATCTGGTTGTGTAGAGTTCCGGTAAACCACAGCATTTAAAGGTAGAAGATACCTCCGTGTCGACTTGAATATGAGTTTCATCGAATAATGACGCGGCTCAGTCAGAAGTTGCATGCGACACATACTTGAGGTGAACATTAACCTCGTAAAATATGCAAAAAGCTCTTTTGCAAAGCTGCATAATCGCCTGATTTGATACTAAGACCCTTAATCAGTTATCCATAAATGCTGAAGTGAAACTTTAAAAGTTGGGTCCCGTGATTTATGTATGCGACAGATTAACCAATCCTCATCAGGTCCCGCTAAATACTAAATGTAGGCCTTTTATGTGCATTAGTTATGTTAAAGAAAGGTTACGACCCTTGGAGGGTGTCCTTGGGCGTTGAATTAAGTCGTACGGGGTGTCAAATCTCGAGTCTGCGGTCAGAGTGGCTCCCCGCGATGCACAGCCTGACGCATTTATGGTGCGGCTGGAGGAAGAAAGAAAAAAAGACTTAAATCCTGTTTTTATTATGCTGCACTGTATTTCTTTATGGTCACTTTCTCTGTTACACACATTCAATTTGTTGTCAAGGTTGGCGGAGGCAAGGTAAAGAATTGTGACTGAAAAAAAAAAGTTATGTACCCTTGGATTAAGCCAAAGGCAAACCAATGATGGCGTGATCTTTCCCTCCGTGCTGCAGTCTTCTAATTAATCTCTTACATCATCCCCCCCTCCACCCCCTTTGCATATATAATCTTCCCTCTGTGCACCTAAGTCGTCATTTCGTTCTCTTTCCTTACACCTCTGTCTCATAAAATCCCGTTGGATCGTTGTATTATTAGTTGCCCATTACTACATAGTTTTTTGGGGGGTTTTGCGGTCATGACTTATTTAATGCCGTAATTCTTCAGAATACGTACAGCGAGTCAAATTGGAAATCTGAACCTATTCATAAACCAATACTTTATTCACAGTAGAACATAGAAAATGTATGAGATATTGAACGTGAGACATTGTCCTGTTTCATAAATATTATTAGCTGAGGGTAGCAACACGTCTCGAAGGTTTTTCCACACTCTCCCAACTTTTTTTTTTTTAGAGTTGTGGTTATAAAAAGCCTCCCATAAAAGAGACCCTTCTGTTAGCCCATTACATCACTGAGCTCTCTGAACATATTGCAGAATTCTGCAGGGGACAGAAGTAAAGCCACCAATGATGTCCTTTTTACTGCCCTCAGCTGCCCTCAGTGTGCCGTGTCGTCAACGTGTTTCTT
This sequence comes from Odontesthes bonariensis, assembly GCF_027942865.1. NCBI lineage: Eukaryota > Metazoa > Chordata > Actinopteri > Atheriniformes > Atherinopsidae > Odontesthes > Odontesthes bonariensis. The sequence continues at coordinate 24,527,768 of NC_134526.1, read as the reverse complement.
TTTATAGAAGTCGGTTCCAATCTCAGGTCGTTAGACCTGGGATTTATGGTTAGAAATGATGTTGTGGTATTTTTAGATGGAATGGCGCTCAACATTAGAATGTTTCTACAAATATTTACTATAATTGGATTACCCTTTTTGGAAACTCTGTAGTAGCAAAAATGTCATTTCATTTGAGGGGGAAAAAAAAAAAAAAAAAAACTCTGCTTTGATGAAGGCACAAGAAGAAAATGACTGGTGTATCTATGGCAACAGAGCAAAGTAACTATGAATGAGCCCTACTGAAATGTCTTCGATGTGTAAAACAATGTAGGTTTCAGTCTTCACGAGCTGCAACCTCTTCATCTTTCTGTAAAAGTTTTGTCAGACGGCTAAACGCCTCAGATACAAACTGAAAATGTTCTACATGCCAATCGCAGGCACTTAAAGCATTTCCAGACTGTCGTTCTGCTCTCATAAAAGGCCGATTTTAATAAAAGTGCAGCGTCGTCAAACTGTGACAAAATCCCCCTTCGAGCAACTTAAGAGGTTCCAGCGAAATCAGCTCAGACTTACAGGTGTGATGATCTCCTACTGAGAAAGTCAGAGGCGGCATTTATTGATTTATTCTTTTTTTTACATTTCCATTTTTATATTTCCCAGTACTGTGTGCTGTTCTTCACTGCTCTGCTCAGCTATATCCACCTCAACAACTGGCAGAGCAGACGCAGCCAGAGCAACGGGAGAAGCTAGTCGACCGGCAACAGGCTTTGCCTCCTATGTTGTCTGCTGTCATCGTTCTTTTTATGTTGTTTGGTGCAGCAAATTTTCATTTTGAGGAGATAAATCACCATTTCACCAACTTAGGTCATTTTTTTCAAATGGCGACCTGCCCAGGGTGTGTACCCTGCCTCTCACCCAGAGGCTGCTGGGATAGGCTCCAGGCCCCCGCGACCTTGAATTGAATTAAATGGGTATATAAAATGGATGGATGGATTCATTGACTGCCCACTGTGTTTTCCAAGCTGTGTGTTTGAGGGTTCAACACGAGCAGTAGGCAGAAAGACGTACATGCATAAAATGTGTATTTGTTTTTTTGAAGCAACGAAGGGACCCGTAAGTCACCTCAAGCTGATTTGCTTCGATTTGTTTGGATTCAATTCGAATTCGAAGTTGAACTGATTTTTCAGCCGGGGACACGGGTTAGACGGGTTAAATAGGCTGCCCTGTGCACGGCACTTGGAGACTTGTTGCGTTTTCCGATCATTCGTCTCCCTTTTGTAGAATGCTATCACAAAACATCATTTTGGTTCTTTATTGCAAAAATGTTGTCTTGATTTTATGCAATAAGGAAGCAAAAAACCCTGATTTTTAGTCTTTATGTACTGTCTTGAGTTTGTGCAGTTTTATCGCCGCCGTGAGGTGTTGAACAAATCTTGAAAATTCACCTCAAAAGTTTCACAAGTGCTTCAATTTGACTTGACAGTATGTAGACTAAGAAATGTGTTGCGATTGAGGAGTTCTGGTTCCCCAAAAATCTTAGGATGCCCTCGGTGTGCCGCCCTCCTACCATGAAAACAGCACAGTGTCAGGGATTTAGCTATTTCAGTGTCCAAAATACAGGGACTTTCGGATGCATCCAAGCCAGGCGTCCTTTGCGCTTTACTGTAGTTCAGAGATGGGTGTAATACTTCTGCAGCCAATGTGAGTTTTCATCACACTGCGCCACCAAGAGTTCTGGAGACCGGTCTTTGCAGGTCCCTGCTGTTATTTGCATCCGTTGCAGGTTGAACCTTAGCCAAAAAAAGGTCCTGTTAGGTGAGGACATCTTGTGGTCCTCAGTCCTGAAGGGGGATGGCAGTGTCGGAGTCAGAAGGATTGCACATTCAGAGACGGCGACTCCAAACAGTGTTGATGACGTGAAGTTTTTGGTTTTAAGTGAAATCTCAGGGCCAAAACTGTTGGTTGGAGAACAAAAAACTACTTTGTGGGACCGGTTTACTTTTCAAATGCCTCCATTATCGAGTAGCAGTTTAAGTTTGTCCAACGGTTCTGATATTGTAGAACTGTAGTGAGGATGCTAACACCAGCAGTGTAACAGTTACTTTGCGCAGTCTCACAGAGCCTCTAGTCCGACTGTGGATTTCCGCTCTAGTTATGCAAGCTATTTAGAACCCTTCAGATATTCGACAATATCACAGTATTATGAGTGAAATTTGTTACCAGCCTGCCACATTACTGGCCAGATTATGAATTAAACATTTGTTATAAGTAACATCAATTCAGCCAAGTGTTCATTTAAGTGAAAAAAATGAATTGTGACAAATTACTTTGGAAGACGGGATTATATATTAATGACATCGGTTCACCCGCACGTGTGGCAAATGTCTCACACATCAAAGTTAGCTTGAACCTAATTTACATAGATTGTCATTCATCATATTTTCAGCCCCTAAAATATTTTGTGCATTAACATCCGTTGTGAGACTGATTTTTTCCGTTTTTTTCAAGCCAACTTCTCAGTTTCTTCCTTGGAACCCGACGGGGACTGCGGGTGCGTAGCTGGTGACGTGCGTGGAGTAGATCCTTTTAGGTTTGGCTCAGTCTGTGTGTCTGTTTGGTAATGAAAGAAGGCTGAGAGTGCAGAAGGACGAGGGCTTCGCAGGCTTCCTGTGGTTATTTAGAATCAGTCGGAGGATTCAGGTCAACGGGGTATGTGGTCCTAACAGAGTTAACTTTCAGAGAAGCGTGTGCGTAGGTAGCATATTTCCCTTGGTTGTAAAGCTCGTGCCCTTTTCGCCATGACTTTGGGAATATTTCCCTTTTGTGTTGACACATCGGTGCAAATGAAAACACACCATGCGAACGTGCTCACGGCACACGCTTTGACCATTCCTCAACGCTGAAATAAGGGGAAGCGGTGACAGGAGTCTTGATAAAATGTCTTGAAACAGTTCAGCTTCTGACAGCTCCCCATAAAAATCTGTGTTTAATGAGCAGTGGGTCTCCTCCCAGGCTTCCCGGTGTAAATCTTAGCGGGACAGGCCAGGAGGTGACCTCTGCATTTCACTGTGTTTCTTGTACATGTGTCAGAGGGAATTTAAACAGAGATTTTGACTCCTAAATCATTTCCACAGCTGTTGGAGGTAGATGCTCCTGTAAATCAAAGCAAGTTTCCTCACTTGCTTGATGAGAGCGACGTTAATAAGTGAGAAGCTCTGACTACTTAACGGTACGCTAATTCTCGAGGTGACGAAGCGCCAATCAGAAGCTTCATGTTGAGCTTTGGTGGTCTATATGTGGACCCTGAGAAGTTTTGAACAGGTCTTGGCCCTCAGAAAGCCGCAGCTTAACAAGTTCACTCTCCATTTATTTGTGTGATAAGGAGGCATGTGCCAACCGAGGCTTGCAGCTTTATAAGGATCTCAGTAAGAGGATGCTCAGCAGTGGCAGTTTGCTTGGTAAGTGATGAATGAAATGACGGCGTCCAATGCAGGCACGTCACCAGACACTTTTTACCCTGGCACGTGCCCCGGTAAACATGCGTTGTGCGCCTGTAAATATTCCCATATACATCCTTCAGACTGCTAAGACTGATGTGCCAAGGAAAAATAACATAGACACGATTTTCCCTATTTCAACCACGTAACCTCCTTTAACCAATGCTGCATAGTTCCACAGAAGAGTGAAGTGAAGAGGTTGTATTCGCAGACATTGGGTGCGTCTGTGCATGTTCAGTGAATGGACCGTACATGACACGTAGCGCGCAAAATCAGAGTTGGAAGGCAAGATCCTGCGGCCCGCACGTAATATTTATCAGCGGATAATAGCCCACACATTTTGTCAATGGAAGCGTAGTAGGCTATATGAACTACTACACATTGATGGAATGCCGTCAACGTGGTCATGGACATAAGGAAATTCTTACAGAGGAGAGTCGGGGACAGAGAAGCAACAAGGAGAACTGAGAATGAAGTGGAGGGAGGTGAGAGATTTGTTTTCTCTGTTGTGTCGACGCCCACGCCTACTTATAGGCCACTGTAATTTCTTACGCCAAATATACAACGTTTGCACTGAGGCTTAAACAGTGTCTGGTTCCATGGCATATGAAAAACGTGAGACAATATCCTATTCTGCCTATTATAGCCTAGTTACTAAACTATCTTAGGCATTGTAAATGGGTAAAATGTGGGTAGGCTACTCAATCAGTGGAATAACTTATCAGACCATATCAGCTACTCTTAATTTAAGATTTTGACTTTTTATTTTGCAATATTCCCTCATGTAGAAGTATTTATCGACTGTGTTACAGTAAGATTAAAAAATGTTCAGTACCTGGACTGAAATATTGTTCATTATTTATCTGTTGATCTGTTGAAAATTGTAACACTGTGCATACTGTTTTTTTTAGTAATAATGGCTCCTTGTAAAAGGCTTACTTGATTATGTTTGATGGGAGACAGTGTTGGTGGTGATGATCTGGCTGGGGGCCTGTGCCCCTGTACAGCTGTATGCCTAGCAACGTCCCTGGTCCAATGAAACCATCGAGGGTTTTGGGAAAAGCGCGGCCGTCGATAACTTCTCGCCCGTGTCTGCAAGTCTAATTCCCCGCGTGATTAATCACCGGGATCTTCTGCCGAGCCGACCGCGGCACCAAAGCCCAGTAAGTTCGCAGTAGCGTGACGACAAAAGCAGCCGCGCAGGATTCTCATGACCTCAGCGCTTCGCTCGGGCGCTCGCACTTGCCTGGAACAAACGCCAGAGACGGAGAGAAAAGCGGTGCCGCTCGGCAACCCACCAGGACAGGATGTGCAGCAGGAGCTGCATCAGATAATGCCTCCTGCTGAGAGTGCAGACAGCCATTGGTCCATCTGTTCTCCCAACTGAGTCACGGTTCCTCAAATAGAAAGCTGCTGTCTCACCGCTTTAGGTGAGACAGCACCCTCTTTGGGGTGTTAAGTTCAATAATCATATTTCCAGAACATGATATTGGTTCCTTTTCCTTCTGGGGAGAACATGTGCAGTGATGTGTGCTCTCATGCAGTCATTGTAAAGATGTTTAAAAGCAAGTTGTCCACTAAAAGAATTAAACGTAAAACGCATCTTTATCCTCTCTCCTCCGTCTTTGAGACTGGTTTGATCTCTCGCCTTCTCTCCCATGTTCCTCATGCAGGGTACCATCACAGCTTGCCATCTTCGCCATACTCCACTGGTCCCGAGGGCCAAAGGTTACCCTCATCTGGCGCTTTATCATCGGAGTTCCTCAACCAGGGCATCCCTGTCAAGATTCTGCTGCTGGTGTGCAACGCTGCAGGATCAGGCCAGCAGACTGTCAGGTAATTACACTAATTGACCGTTTGCTCAACCCTGTCCTCGCACAGCAATTGTTCGATAAAAGGTTAGAAATCATAACAAGACACAGCACACACGTTGAGCCTAGAGTTTTTAATCCCTTTTGTAAGCGGCGTTTGTAGGGGGGCCTGAATAAGAGAGAAATGTGTTATACAGAGAATTTGATTGGGAGGTTTTCTTTCTCACCATCTCTTAAAGTTCTTCTAATTCATCTGCGTAAGCCGCAAACATTCGCACGCCAGATTGTGACTTAAAGCTTTGCCTTACAGGGGAAAAAATGGACTCCTCATACTTGAGAGGAACATCACAAGAAATTATTTTTAGAAATGAATCACAGGAGCATCTCTCCCGTGTTGTTCGAAAATATTAAGCCAATATTGGCTCTGCCTTTCTCGACTGCGACACAGCAGCATCCAGCTGAACTTACACTGGATGGAGTTGCATTTAGGCAAGTTTATTTGTAGAGCACAATTCATATATAAGTTTATTCAAAGGGCTTTACAGCTACATAAAATCACAGGAAGGCAAATAAAGGAGACCCCTCCCTGAGATTTTCCCAGTTGGTTCATATGGCTCTAACATGGCAGAGACTTGTACACAAACAGAGCTGTTTTAAAGTCTGTTCTCTGAGCGACAGGAAGCCAGTGCAGAGACCTGAGCACTGGACTAATATGGTCGTATTTCCTGGTTGTAGTCAGGACTCAGGCAGCAGCATTCTGGATGCACTGCAGCTGTCTTACAGCCTGTTTAGAGCCCAGTGAGCAGGCCGTTACAGTAGTCTAACCTGCTAGAAACAAACGCACGGATCAGTCTGGTTTAGACACTATTCCTTTGATTCTGGCAATGTTTTTTAGATTGTAAAAAGCTGCTGATCTGATTAATGTGGCTGTGGTCAAAACATAAATCGAGATCCACTATATTGGCAATCCAAGATTATCATGTTGTAAACTCTTAATCAAGGAGTGGGTGGAGTTGTACAACCCGATTTCCATTTAGGACATTGTGTAGAATGTCAATAATAACCAAATGTGATGATTTAGATATCATTTAAACCCTTTTTTCTGAAAAAAATGTCTGCATTTTAAAAAGCTGTAAAAGGTACATGTCAACCATCGTGTTGCATTACCTCTTCTTTTAACATTAAGTGAGAGTTTGTGAACTCAAGGGACGAGCTGCTGTTTCTCTAATCCCATTCATACACACATGTAGAAGTTCAGGTGCGCAAAAGTTAGGTTTTCTACTTATTGATATTTTATACAGCCATTATGCTCATTTGTTGAACATTTTGGCAGTCCTCTCTTTAAAAACTGATTAACTCAGTGAGGCTGCTGGTGTGCGATACGTATTTTTCCTGTGATGGAGCAACTCAAGGTCTCGTTGGCTGCCGGCTGCAGAGAGGGCTCACATTTCACTTTGTTGACGCGACTCGGTAAGATTAGTTCCAAATCAAACGACTGAGGACTCTGACATCTGGCACGATGCAGGGATCCATCAGAAGCCCCGTCTCTCCGACAGAGTCCAGAAAGATCAATGTAGGTGAGCCGGCCAACACCGCTGTGAGAAAATCCGATCCCATCCACGAGGGTCGGTATCTCAGTGTCTCCTTCAAACGCCTCTGTCATTGCTCAAACCGCCCACATATCTGTCGCTCATCAGAGGACAGCTGGAGCACCAGGATGTGCCAAGAAAATGACATTGGAGTCACTTACTTGGTTCTCACTGTATTTCTCTGTAGAATCACAGGTACATTTCTAAATGAAAAAAGAAGTGGGAAAAAAATGTGAAAACTCTTTTGTATAGATCTTTGGAAGGTGAACCCACATTTTGTGTATAAACATCACTTTTCTTCAAAGTTAACAATGAATCTGGGATGTTTCACCTCTGCTAAACCTTAATGCTGCTTGTGTGTGTGTGTGTGTGTGTGTGTGTGTGTGGAGGCAGGTGGGAAATAAATACAGATCACTGCAGACTCAGAAGCAGATGATGGATATCACTGCCTGATCAACAACATCTCTTTTTGAAGAGATTTAAAAATGCTGTTCTGGAGGAAAATAATAATAACGATAATAATAGTATCCAATGTTATGTTAGTTCTCCACCTGTTGTAATGTTGTGATATGATACCCCACAGCCACAGCAAAACATTAATCATTTCCATCAGAAACATTCACCCTGCATCAGTCTAATGATTCCCACAGAACCGTTCATATGGGTTTTTTTATGTTTCCACTCCAAAAATCTGCAAGAATCCAACAAAAATACAATGAAACAAGAGAAAGGAACAGCCTTTACACGTGAGTGCAAAGCTTTCCATCCATGCGACTTTGTCTTTTACGGACGTGGATGCTCACATGGTCCCGCACCAATAAATCTCGTGAGCACAAGGGACGGCTGCCCTCAATTAGACGTGCATTATAATAGGCACGTCATGTGATCTATCATCTCAGAAGAAATGATTTTCCCTCTCCTTGTCAGCCATTTTCACTCTTTATTGTCTCTGTCTGGCCTTCCATAGATATGCTGTAATGAGATTTCGGCTCGAGCGCAGCTAATGATAATAAATATTGATTTACATTACAATGGGAAGAGGAGACGTGCAAAGCCGGCCGGGGCTAATGTGGCCTGTTTAAGTAGCAGGGTTGTGAACTTTTCTTCTTCCCAACTTTAAGACGCTAATTTCCCTCCGTGTGTGTTTAAGGTTTGGACCTCCGTTCCTAATGAGGGAGGACCGGTCTATTTCCTGGGACCAACTGCAGCAAAGCATCCTCAGCAAGCTTTATTACCTGATGATCAACGGAGCTCCGGCCCAGGTACTGGATGGCATCTAGTAAATATGTGATGAAGAATTTTTCTTTTGTTATTACTCAGTTTTTCCTTTTATTGCTCTTTGTTATATTGCTGCTATTTGCAAATTGCTTCGTGATTATTTTCTTCTTTATACTTGCCTTTTTTGCATCCTTGTTTTGTTTGACTTCTTACTTTGTATAACACTGTGGGTTTGGCTGTTTGAAAGGTGCTTTAGTGTATTATTAAAGCCGAGTTCGGCTGAGTTGAAGCAGTGAGATGCGCCTTAAGGACAAAAGTGCAGTGGCTTTCATTCCTTTGGGTTTACTGTAAACTAAACGCAGAATAACAATGCATAGAGATTATTTTAAAATCTCTTGTTTTGTTTTTTTTCTTTTAAAGGGTAAAATTACCTTAATCCTCACGTTTAATGTCTGTGTGTGGGTGTATTTTGAGTACCAGCTGGAGCTCAGACATGGTTCCCTCCTGCCATGCTGGCTGGTGCACCTGCTCCTGGGCAGGTTTATTGGCTCGTGACAGACTAAAGCATGCCCACACAACAACGCTGTGTTTCTCCGGTGGGAAAGAAGCGGCTGGAGAGGCGCTGGTGTACTCTCGCCGCGCCCACTGGCTCACCAACACACAGCTGGATGAGCTGGTTTGGGGGCAGGTCACAGGACAGTACAGGTTTCTGTCTCAGGGCTTCTTGAGCCCCTGGTTGTACCGGTGTTCTTATGACGTGTTCGTACTGTCATGATGTAGTGTTGCTGCTCAGAATTCAGTTATGCTTTGCCAGTTTTAGTGACGGTATCAAACAGAATTGGATTTTCTGTGATAAGAGTGCGGCATCGATGTTCTCGTCTAACACTCTCCTTGAAACAAATAAGTGCACCTTCAGTAATATCTAACCGTTATTTTAAGGCTTCTCCGTGTCAAGTTTGATTACTTAACACTAAAAAAATCTTGTGAAAAAAAGTTTTCCATCATTGGGCAGATGCCACCTTTTATGTTAATTCAAACTACGTGGTCAAACAATTACATATTGGACTCCTACTTTTAGAACTTTTTGAAGCTGATATCATCCCCTCAATCTGCATTATAATATATTTGCATATATATTGCCCCAACAGGCAGCGTTGCATGTTAATGAAATTTGATCAGGCAGACTTGTTGGCCTATCAGTCTCCCCGCGCGTGGCTCAGAAAGATGAATGGCTGGTTTGTTTATGTTCCCTCTGCTGGTGTTAGTGCTGCAAAATACATGAGATAATGACACGAATGCAAACAGCACATTGTTGCTCGCTCAGATGCACTCTTGCTGTTCTCACAGTCGTATCAATAATTTACTTTCCCAAAAAACAAAAGAGTCCATTTCCTGACTTGTTCGCGCTCGCTGTAGCTGCTTGCACCCAACACATTCCCGTGTTTCGACATGACCTCGTGCTGATAATGAAAGAGCTCGGTGAAACTCGGGATGCGCCGAACGCCAATGGAGAGCACGAAAATTTCTAAAACTGCCTGCGACATATTACTCCGTGATGGGTGTTTTTCCCCGACCGAGTTGGGGATCTTTAGTCTTCTTTGTGCCCCGTTGCTGTCAGCCATTTAATTAAAACCAAGCTTGTACAGTGTAATCAGTTTGCTGGCACCCACCTCTGCCAAAAAGGGAGCGCTGCTCATAGCAGATGTTCGCTCGAAAAAACCTTTCATCTCAACAGGATCTGTACTTTTCTTACACCGACGAATTACACTCACAAGTGGAGTTTTCTGCTTTTGCCTAATTTAAGCTTGAGCAAAGATGAAATTCAAATGTGACTGACATTGCTCAGCAAGACTCATAATAGATCCTGAATCATTCTCGCTGAAGTACACCTGGCACCATAGTACCATGCAGCACGGTGGCACCATATTGGCTGTATACTTTGCAAGTTATGACTACTTAGTTATATTTTGACGCACCAAAAAAAAGCGCTATTAGCCTAAAATTTGCCATATCTCAGCATGCTGGGTCCTTAAACAAAAGTTTATGAAACTGGAGAAGTGGAGGATAAAAGAAAGCTTTACTTATAGAAAGGGCTGTGATTGTGCTCAAGAATAAAGGTCGTCACAACAGAAATTGACTTTCAAGCTCGTTAGAAATGTACAGAATCTGTATTTGCCTTATTGACTGTGTTTTCATTTATGTTTCCACATATTTAACAAAAAAGCAGCACCTGTTTCCTGTTTATCTGGCATTGTTATGAAATGAAGGGGGGGCTTAAGACGTTTACACACAGCAGTGAATATATGCGTCTACAGATTATACACACAGCCTGTTAGTTATAAGGCAGTTTGAAATTGTTGTTCCTCAACTTTCCAGCCACATATTTCACGAGTTCATAACTTGACCCGCTTCACTCCGAACCACCTTCTGCAAAGCTCATAAACTGCTTGAGCATCTTTTTCTGCATAAGTTATTATATTTGTGCTTATCAGACAACACACGATATACAGCGAAACTGAACAGTGTAACAGGCAGATGTTAATCATCCTACTACTAAAAATTCCACACTATGAACTAAATGTGATTAATCCTTGTTCTTGGGCAGGGCTGCTCATGCTCCCACACTCCTCTGACCGGAGGCTTCAGTTCATTTTTGGAGGGAGGAGCCTGACCAGACCTCAGATGCTTATTTCTTCATTTTTCTTCTCTGACATTTACTGTCTTGCACTCACACGCAGCACTGTGGATCTCACACATTCATCTTCATCTGGCTGTGCACTCAGGGAAATAAATATAAACACACAGTACCAGGCATGCACATACAAAAAGCTAATACTCATTTTACTGTAGACAGCTCTTTCTTTTTTACCTCTCAAAATGTTGGACGGAGGATTTGTTTCAGACAGATATCGATACTTTTATTTTGTCAGCAGCTTTATCAGCTGTCACAGTTAGGCTAATGTTAGCTTTGTCTAAGTCTAAGTAAAGCAAACTCAAAGATTTACATGGAAACTTGTTCAAAGACTAAGAGCCATGTTGTATTGAGTTGGTGAGTTAGACTGTTAAACAGGTTTTCATTGATTTTTCGATTCAGGGCTTTTAAAGGTGATCTGAAATCGGGTCTGGGATTGGAGGGGCCTAGTTAACAAACTCGCACTGTAGTGGTGACAGAACTGCTTGTGCACGTACTGGAGTTACAAACCGTGGATTGATGTTGTGACGAGCAGCGGGCTGGGGACTGCACACCTACTGCTCGTTTCATTGATGTTGTGCAGGACCACGGTGGTAGAGAGTTGGGGATCACCTCCAACATCTGTCTCATTTTTTTCCCCACCTGGGTAGTTTTTCAACCTTTTACCAGAGAGAACTTGGATTAATTTATAGACCGCTGCAACAGCAGGATAGAGTCTCTTCATCCCCTGCTGGCGTGCTCACTTTGCACTGATAACTGAATCCACAGCAGCAACATAAGGACCTGACATAAGGATATAAGTAAGTAGCACAATCTAAGGATTTTGATAAACGGGCTCCTGCTGGATGGTGCCCGAAAAAACCTTTCACATCCAATACAATTTTTTCCGCAGTTGCAGTACACAAAAGCACATCACAGCAGGAGGTTTTCTGCTTTGGTGCTCTCTCCACTCGAAATGCAAAGGAGGGGTGCTGGGTTTCAGCTGTCTGGCAGGAGGCTGCGCTTGATGAAGAAATGTTGTTGTTGAAATCACAGCAAATGAGGCTTCTTATAGTGTTGATATGAGTACTGCCTGTATTTGCACGTCTCCACATTGGCGAGACGCAAGCAGAAAGCAGCATATACAAGTCTCTAGAAGGGACAAACTAGCGCACTCGCACAGCAGCAGCAAATGCTCGGGAATATCTGCGGACACGTTCGTAAATCGTCTCACCCCCCCCGATGTTGTGGAGATTTTACGAAGGGGCTAGGTGGAGCTAGTTTTTGTGACACGGAGATTCTCACAAGCCACCATCCTCAGCGGACACACCCCCAGCATCTCCGAGCAGGGAACACTGGCCACGCACAAAAACAGAGTTTAGCAAATGAGCAGTTTAACCTGAAGCATGCAATACAAAAGCCCGGTGAAGACGGCAAACCTTTAAATGTGTGCTCAAGCTTGTGCTTCTTAAGTTCTGAGGAAGATGGAGTTGGGAGGGACTCCCTGGGTGGTCTGCACGTGTACACACAAGCCTTTCGCTGGGCCGACGAAAACGACGTCAAATTTTGGCTTTGTACTTTTCATCTTACATTCCTTTTTTCGTGCAGCAGATAGAAAATTAACATGCAGAGAAGTTGAGGAATTCTTTTTGACAAGCACAACAGGGAGGCTTGTTTGCCTGCAGTGACCACAAACGCATGTTGCTGGTACACAGGAAACCAGGGGATGATGTGGCCTTGGCCATCAACTGCTCTGTGTGTACACTCCTTAAATCCTTAAAACCTTAAATGGCACAGTTACTGCTACATATCAGAGGCTGACTGGCTAAGATATTTTTTTTCTAAAGTTCTCTACGTTACATCTGTGAGGCAGTAGTTCAGAAGTGCTGTTGAACTTTCCCCAGGGGGCGGTGCATTCCAGGGACTTCTTGTATTGAGCGTATCAATATTTTCCAGGAATGTGCTGTTTGCCGCGGTGTGATCCTCGCCATCGCAAAGATCCCGCTGGCATGAGCCTTCTTCGCAGGGGTCAGAGCTGATGTTTGTGTTTGATCTCAGCCAGCACCAGATTTCAGTCGAACAAGAGGAAATCAATTTCATTTTTGCAAAGCGCTCCTTCATTCCTGAAGCATCTCTGAAAGTCTACGCAGATCTCAGGGTAATATTCTCGTGCCTCAGAGTCAGGGGAAGGATATAAGTGCCTTATTTGCTTTTTTGTCCTCTTCTCAACTTGGCCTCTTCAACTCTATTGAAGGTAATATGAAAGAGGGGTTTGATTATCCTGGGCTGTATTGATATTTTTTTTCAAATTAAAAGGTTAGAAATAAAAAGGAAGATGAAGCTCTTAAACACTGGTCTCCACGATGAGCTACATGTCGATTTGAGCTGAGCCGCTGTGATCTGTAAATGTCAGGTGCCGGCGCCACCCTGTATTTCATGTTGGTTCACCATAGTCTGAGTTCTGTAGAAGTTCCCGAGCTTTTTAGCAGCAAATTATACCACCTTTGGTATATTCCAGACAAGAGCGCAAATAAAGCAGACATTAAGTGAACTTATTTCTTACATAACTTTTGGATCATTTTGTCCAGGAGTTGATGAACACTTGAGATCGTGTGGTTGCAACAGAAGGCTATTGCACAGTATAGAATCAGGAACTCCTAGATAAGTCTGATATGAAGTGTTGGTTGATAAAGGAAATTAATGAAACTGAAATTATTAAGCTTGTGGCCTGATTTTTTTTGCAAGCCGTGAGAAAGGCCATACTGTATAGATGGTCCTGGTCACTACCATTTTCATCAAGATGACCAAGTAAAGCGTGTTTCCGCTCACATGATGCTGTAGTTTGTTGTATTTGAAATAGTTTTTCACTTCTGTAAAGCCGAACATTTAAAGCGTTTAATCTTGTGAGAAGAAGATGAGAACAGAAGTTCTTCAGTAGCTTCCAGGTTCTAAGATGGAGGATGTTCCATCTGTTTGATGTAGTATAACGGTGAAAAGAATTAAAGAAAAACCAGCGCGCATGTGGTCGACTGGAGTAGGTAGCAGTTTGAATTTTTGTGGTGTATCGTCTCATCACTCAGCCTTCGCTCATTACAGTTAGTAATCAGAAATGTTGCTGCTGTTGCTTTCCTTTCTTTCTTTCTTTTTATTTTGACTATTTTGAGATATGATTTGGCCATCGTGAAAGTGTGCAAAACCATCTTGAATGAATAAAAGGTAAAGCCGCTGATGCCTCTGAAACTTGTAAAGCATTCAGTGCTGCTCGTAGGAATGTCTTGACTTGCTCTAAGTCTGTGTTTTAGTTCAGAGCTGCTCTGAGTTCACTTCCACAATGTCAAAAAGCACCAATATGTGGCTGTTTAGCAGACGTTGCCGTATGTTCTTGTCCATCGTTGTGCTTTAGCTAATTGGTACAACAAAGAATAGCATCATCCTGAGAAGTTTCACCGATTATAAAGTCTTTTGGGGACCTGTGTATTTCCTGTTGCTGATAATAAGGAAATTATGGATTTAATACATCTGAATTTTGCCTCTCGCGGGAAATGCAGCATTGTAACTTATCGTCGAAAAGCCTCTGAACGCCAGTAATGTCGACGGTGTTTGTTTATGTTTCGCTTCTCTTTCAGAACACCAGGGTGCTTTTCAACATTCGTGTGGTGGGAGGATCGGCATTTTACAGCTACCTGTCACCTCAGGATGGGCGACCGCTCCACCACCCTGCAGTCGACAGGTGAGAGAGTTAGGAAACACGTTGGGGTCATTACTTTAGAGGCTCTTTAGAGCGTACCAGTTTCAAAATCTCTTAAACTGCAGGCCACACGGTGAAAATGACAATTTCAGTTCAAGTCAGTGTTATTTTTACAGCACAGAGTCACAACAAATGTCTCGAGGCGCTTGAAAGATACGGTCCAAAGATCTCAACTTGTAGAGAGGAAAACTCCCTTTTCACAGGAAGAAAGCTTCCAGCAGAACCAGACTGGGTGGGGGGAGAAGGAGGAGTCAACGAGCACCATGACGCCAGACCGGGGATACCTGCATTAGTCATTCCCAGAAAGAGAAACACAAGTTAATAACAAAATTGATTTCATATGTACTTGGAGAGTAAAGAGAGCAGAGTGAGGAAAGGTGCCCGGTGCATCATGGGAGCCCCCCCTTCACCCCCCGGTACTCTTAATGTTTAAGACTGCAGCTTAACTAGTGGACGTTTCAGGGTCACCTGAGCCATCCCTAACTATAAGCTTCATCAGAAAAGGAAAGTTTTGAGCCCATTCCTAGAAGCAGAGAGGGTGTCTGCCCCCCTGAACCCAAACTGGCAGCTGATTCCACGCTGGCTCCAAGAGAGCAGAGCCCGGTAACTAAAGGCTTTGCTTTTAGAATCTCAAGGAACCACAAGTAAACCTGTAGTTTGAGTGGATACAGGTCGTTTAGGCCATTGGCGTTTAAGCCTGATTCTTACTCGGCGCAACTGTTCTGGCTCGAGAACCATTAATGACGTCATCGAAAGCGCCAGCCCCTTCACAGTTCCTTCAGCTCATAAGCGCAGTTTGCGCCGAGTATGCGTCACATTTGCAGTTCTCTCCAGACCAGCGGGCGTCACTGTTGAGGAAACAAGCTGAAGAACCGGACGAAGAAAAGCATACGAAGAAAGCATACACAATGCCACCTGTGGTGTCACGTCAGCAGAGGCTGGCACATCTGATGCGTTGTCCTTTGGGACAATGTTGTCCCAGTGTAACTTCATAGACGTGTCGTACAGATGTTTGTAGAGGCGCATGTTCATGTTTCCTTTCTCTTAAAGCCTGATTCTTACTCGGCGCAACCTCGCTTTGACCCATTCTTACTAGTTGGTCGCAAATGGCGCAAACGGTCACGTGACCCAAAATTCCGCCACGCCCCCGTCGCAAGCTAGAAAATCCTCGCTCGGCGCAAGGGCGCGCACACAACTTTTTTTCTGACTTCACGCGCGCTCAACCGGAAACAGCTGACCAAGAAAAAGAAAAAACGAACACTGCAGAGACCGCGGTGACTGAGAGGATGCGCCTCTACAAACATCTGTACGACACGTCTATGAAGTTACACTGGGACAACGTTTGACAAAGTTCGTCTTGTTGCAAAGGACGAACATTCCACCTTCTCTTCTGTTTTTGCCGCAGCCGCTTAGCTCTGAGATACATATACAGTTCTACACCCAGAGTAAATTCATTCCGCATCAGATGTGCCAGCCTCTGCTGACGTGACACCACAGGTGGCATTGTGTATGCTTTCTTCGTTTGCTTTTCAGCTTGTTTCCTCAACAGTGACGCCCGCTGGTCTGGAGAGAACTGCAAATGTGACGCATACTCGGCGCAAACTGCGCTTATGAGCTGAAGGAACTGTGAAGGGGCTGGCGCTTTCGATGACGTCATTAATGGTTCTCGAGCCAGAACAGTTGCGCGTTTGCGCCGAGTATGAATCAGCCTTTAGGCCGACAGAGGAGTCGTTTAGGCCAGGCTACCTGAGCAGCTGAAATCTTTATTACTGTACATTCGTTATTATAAGATATAAGTCAGCTCTACTGGTCTGTCTGGGTAGCCTACATATCTATGGTAAATTATTTAATAACCAACTTTAGTGTGGAAACGTTTTTTTTATTTAATAAATGGTGATTTATAAATTCATAAAATTGTGGAAATAATCATCCGCATTGCCACATTCATTGGACAATAATGCTGTATAATACAAATTCGGTTAGCTTAACAATGCTAAATCGCGATCATGCTAACGAGCAGAAACGGACATTTTAAAGAGTGCAAATACACACCAGGAGCAAGAAAACACTATCAGAAAGGTAAGTAACATGTACACATTCATTTCACATCAGTATGAACATAACTTACATCGTCAGTGACTGCCGCACCGGTGTAAACATGTCGAGTGGTGAACGTGAAGAAAGGAAGAGGAACTGCACAAACCGTCTTCAAAATAAAACGCCCACTTCAAATAATAACGAATGTACAATAATAAAGATTTCAGCTGCTCAGGTAGCCTGGCCTAAACGACTCCTATGGTGGCCTAAACGACTGCATGGGGGCCTAAACGACTGCGGCCTAAACGCCAATGGCCTAAACGACCTGCTCCCGTTTGGGTAGAGTACGCTGTTGGGGAAAATATTTCACTGCTTGATATTAGGAGATACTCACAATTTCCCTCGCAGTCGCAATTTGAGACGCATTTGACAAAAGTAGATCTCATCTCGACTCAAACCAGGCACATCGTAAGAAATCCAGAGGACAAGGACAGCCATGTGTTAACACAGCAGCAAAGAACACAGGAGCATTTACAGTAAGTGAGCGTGCTTATCGGCACAAAAACAGCCATTGGTTATTCTCGGCCTACTGTAAGCAAAACAGCCAACGTCCACAGCGTCATTTGTGTCCTCTCCTGCGTCCTCTGCGCAGCACCTAGATAACACTCCAGAGTTATTCCAGCTGTGAGAAGGCGCCGTCTCCGGCACGGAATGACGTGCGAACCGCAGTTGCGGAGAAAGTCCAGACGCATTTCTGCGGCCGTTCTCCAGAAACAGCGGGAGTTTTACTGTAAACCGCCAGGACAGTTGCAGTTTGTCCAAATGCACGTGAAGAACTCTCTAAACTGATGAGTCAGGGTTCCATACGATCTGTCGGGTAGAGAACAAGCACCTGCCGATCATTACAGTGAAGGGGTAATTCGATGACTCTAAATGTGTTCTTCTGTCATAAAAATTACTTACGTGCAGAATTTCCATCACTGAAATGACCAAATGTTCACACAAGCTTATTCCTGTTTGATCTAATGAAATCAGTTTTAATGTCATTTGAACTGGCTCTAATCTAATCCAACAAAGTGTTTCTTCCAGAAAAGATTTGGCGTACAGTTAGCCGGTTGGAGATGTTTTGACATGAAAGAACTGTGTGTGTTAAAATCCAACGTGCTTTGATGATTGACTCTTTCTACAGATGTCCTCATATCAAAGTTGTGATATTTTTACCTTCTTTTTGTGTCTGCCAAGCCTGTTCTAAGTGTTAGACGTGACTTGTGCAGCAGCGGCTTAAATGTGCAGACGTTTTTATCTTTCTTCACAAATGCACGTCTGATGGCTTTCAGTTGCAAAAGTGAATTGCTGTTTCGGAGGGGAATTTTGGCAAGGTCTTTGAAGGACTTCGGTTTGTGTAGCTGTTAAGAACACTTCATTCACTCGCTGAATGCTGCTGATGGGGCAAATGCATTCGAAAGCCTTTGAAATGCAAATATGTGGTACACTGTATCCCAGGAACTCGTGTAATGATAGCGTTTGAACTCTAATGATTCAGAAATATGCTCTGTCCCTAAGTCAAGCCACATTAAACTGTGGTAGATTGTATGCGTGCCAGTGTTTTAGTCTAGTTTGCTCACTCTTACCCTCTATAAACTGTGTTTATGGGTAATACGACATGCACGTTATGTGTTTTGTAAAAGGAACACATTGTCAGTGTGGTAAAACTAACCTTTTTCCTTATTGGGACCCTTTTTTCTTCGTAATAAACACTAATCTCGTCGAAGCAGCAGTTCCCTTGGGGAGTAAAGCCTGATCCTAATGAGGCAAAGCATGCATTCTGGGGTCCTGAATAAAAGGTAGGTTTTTTAATTTAGGATGGGTTCAGTGTTCAAATGGGAATCAGACACTCCAGCGTTGACTGATTTGAAGTGAATAAACTAGGTTGCATAGTGTCGCCAGAGGGGGGCGGTATATGCTGCTTTGCTGGTGGTTGTATTTAAAGAAGTGGCTTTCCTGACAGGAAACAAACCTCAAGGACCGGAGAAAAAAAAACAACAACTGAGGTGGGCATTCACAGGAGGCAAATGAAGAGAGCTCTTCATAAAAAAAAATTCTCATCTCTGGGAAAATCTGGGATGTTGTATCATATCTGGGAAGATGCCAGTCAGTCAGTCATGTACATTTCTTTCTTTTTTTTTTCACATTTTCCAAATGCGACTCTACAACGACAGTGGAAACCCAACTAATTGGTGAAATTCAAAGAAATGTCGTAATAAGGATGGCTTCATAAGTTTTGGATGTGTTTGTTCCAGCCGGCTCTAAGCTCGGTGGATGTTTTGCCGTGCGCCTCAGAAAGTGGAACACATAGTTCAAAGTTATGTGGATGGGAACGTCTCACATCTTGTTAAAAGTCTACAGGAACTGCTGGCGGACTGAATCTTCCAGGCTCCACACTCTTCTCTGCTGAGATTGTTTATTTTGCTCAATCAACTGCGGCTGGTTATTTCACTTACTGTTTTTTAAAGTTTTTGTTTTTTGTTTGTTTTGCCAGAAGTCCCAATCGGCGGGTTCCTATCTGTCAGAGTGAAGTTGTTTTGCCCGGTGCGTCTGCATCTTTTCACCCAAGCATCGGTTCCTCGTGCCCAAATCGCACTGCTCTGCCATTCAGTATCACAGTCACGCTCGAGTACAACAGCTGTTACAACAGCACATCACACCACACTGAGTGAAGGATACCTTCATTTATTATTCAACATCTACAGACACGCTACTGTAGTCTTCTTAACTTAAATGCTTATTAACCTCAGAGTTTTTCCATCAGCAAACATTGGAGCTGTTGTGCACAGCTTCAGTTTCCTCTGTGGAGTCAAAGAAGCTGTGCTTGAATGTTTTTTTTATTTTTTTATTCTGAAAATGAGTCCAAATATAATTAATTTTGTTGTGTTGGACTGTCAGAGTGTTTTCAGTTTTGCATCTTAAATGCAGAATGTTTTGCCGTAAGCACCAAGTCCATCCTCACAAAACCAAATATAAAGATCAGACGGCTTCCATCTTAATAATGAAGACGCAGCCTCTTATACGGCAAATTTAATTGGGCCGGCGGAAAGGTACGTCCATGGTTTTATGTATAGAAGGAATGTCAGTGCAAAGGAATGATAATGTCCCTTTGAAATATGACACCATAAACGCACATCTGCGAGATAAAGTTACGAGCAAAACCTTTCGCAAGTCATCAAAAATCTTGCTCAGTTACCACCTCGCATGTGAAATGGCATTTAACTACTGAAGTATCACATGGCCTAAACATCAAGTGTTGACCATCATATCGGCATGTCATAACTAAAAAGAGGAATTCATTGAATGACCATGCCTGTGCGGAGGCTGATTTCAAATACAAAATCATTTTAACACAGCAATAGAGTATCCAAAAAACAACCGTTTTCAAGGAGTGTTGAAACATCAGAGCCTTGAATCTCGGAGAGTAATTGAAAGCTCATCTATCAAACTGAGAAAAGGAAGCGCAGCAAAAGCAGTGACAGAAGCTGGCCTCTTCTGGAAAAACTCCAGCTCCTCGGGTTCACCCGTCACTTGGCTGCAGGCCGCAATCAGTCTGCACGGAGGACCTAAAACTGTGAAAATGGTAGTTGTTGTAATTACATGTGTGCCGTCAGCATGAGGGACTGCATCTTGCTACACGGCAGGCAGTTGTCATTATTGGAAATGTTTGCTGATCACAGCTTTTTACTCACAACACCAGCTGCTTGCTTGGAACAAGACGTCAGCACTGTTCTCAAATAGTGAGTACTGTCACAAATTGTACTCAGTTCTGACTACAGGCACCAGTGGGCACAAAGATGCCTTTAGTGTGGTCATAGCAGTTCAGTCTAAATTCAATGTCAGTTGGATGGCTTTTCCTAAGCAATCAAACGCATCTGGCATCTTAGAAAGTTGCTGTGAGTTACGGCACAGGGCTGCAGCAATGCTGCCACCTAGTGGTTCAAATGCTTCCATGCACATGTATTCATGTGATTCGGTTAAGACTGGTGTTCTACTCTTTAATGAAACATAGAAATGGAATTGCCACA